>NC_050082.1:22230018-22535749 GCF_009764565.3 Dermochelys coriacea
GCTGCTTAGTCTGCTTTGCAGGATGAAGCAGAGAGCTCTCAGGAGATCTTTCCTTTGAGTAGAAAATATGAGCGAGCACAAGTAAAATCAGTTGCATGCGTCATCCCAAAGCCAAGCACATTCCATTTACCATTCCAGAGGCAGGAGGAGAAAGAGACCTAGCCTTACTGCTATTATTATCTCTTTCCAACATTTACCACCCTCTCCCTGCTACACACACACACCCACCCACCCAAGACCAGATTGTACTCAGCCCTTGAACGTGCATACAGGAAGGCTCAAGGAGATTCTCCCCACATGCACCATTTCCTCAAAGACCAATGACAACAGCAAGCCCTACAACTGGCGACCCAAAAGAGAGATGGGGCAGCAACAGCATAGCCCTACTTTCACGCCGGGAAGCAGGGCCAGAGACAGCAGCACATCCCAATGCAGAACAGATAATGGAGAAATCACCTCCACACCTGAGTGCACTGGGCAGCCCCAGGATCAATTCCGTCTCCTGAGACTATGTTCTGACATGACATGTCCTGAAACATGTGCCATGTTCGCTGCAAGATCGTGCGGCTCGGCAGCACCCCCTAGAGGACTTGGTGCAAATTGCACAACCCAGCCCTGCAGAAAGCAAAGAACACTTGATGCTCCCTCACGGTTCAGCATATACCACCTCCTCCCACGCTTGAGAGAAAACAAGCGGGATTCTCATTTCAGCTCAGTTTCATGCACAGTTTAAGCCTGCTATGCTGTCCCATTTGTGGCTACAAAAAAAAATCAGTACAAGTTATGCTGTCATGTATCAACTTCCTTAGCCATAGTAAAGTATCACGAAATCAGGAAAAAACCATCCCTGCTGTACGTCTCTGTTCAATGGGGCTTTCGCTGGCTGAGTTCAGAATGACAAATGGAAGACTTCGACAAGATTTTTATTGAAAACAAAAAAATGGATCTGAACGGTGGCATGAATATTCATGGTTTTGGCCCACCTCCAGATTAAACGAGGAGAGCCAACCCAAACAAGACAACAGCAGTCCTCTTGGCTCTGCAAAGGGTTCTGCCTTGGATTTTGTAAGCTAAGGTATGCACTTAAAAAAAAAACCCCAAGTCATGAACAAACATTGCTGTGTTCACCATTGGCCTTTGATCAAAGGGAACCAGATTCCTCCCTCTGCCAAAGGAAACCTTGTCCTGTTTTAAAATAAGGCTTTACAGTACTTCGCGCCTGACCCAAGCCCCGCTGAAGTCAGTAAGAATCTGTGCCGTGATGTCAGTGGGATTTGATCCAGGCACTTACATCCCAGGAGTGCAAAGGCTGCTGCGCCCGTGGCTTTCAGCTGCTGCCCATGGTGCCGAGACACACCCAGAGCAGTAGCTTCTGGAGGCCTTGTGTCTGAAACAGCTGCAGTGCCTCTGGCAGTGCTTTGAAAAGGTGCTGAACACCCCTCCCCTGCACAGGGCAGCTCTGCATCCTGGGGCAGGAGGAGGGCTAGAAACAGGCCTTTTCGGAGGCTAGAACAGCTGCTTGAGGCTAGCATGGACAGTCCTTCCATGTAGGTCAAGGACTCGGCTTGTAACCAACTCCTGGTGTAAGAATGGAAGAAAAGGGGACGATTCTTGCATCCTCTTCCCCCCTCCCTTGGTACAGCTGTGCAGGTGAATCACAATCCCCCCGCAAGTCTCACTATGCCTGCGGCGAGTTGGTTCAGTATTATTCCTGTTTTAGTCCAGCATGGCACAGAAAGGCAAAGCAAGTTGTCAGAGTTCACAGACTGAGGTCAGTGGAGGCCGTGGGGTAGATCCAAGGGAATCCAAGTCCCAGTTATGCTGCTGTAACCATTACCCAACACTCCCAGCACGCAGGGCACATTTATTTGCCTGATGCATTTTAATAAAATGCTACATAACCATGTTAACCATTCCAAAGAGCTGCCGAAAAAATGGCTCTGTGCTGAAAGGCACTGGGTTTGGACTGGTTCCACCACAGACACACACGGCACCCCTTCTCTCTCCGTGCCTCAGTTCCGCGTAGGTAAAAGGAGGGTGAAAATTCTTGACCAGCAGGCGCTGTAACGCTTGGTACTAGATTGCGACTCGCCTGGTACTTCCTTTCTCCCGTCCTCTCTCGTCTATTTATTGTGAGTAGTGTGGTAGCACTAGCAGAGCTGAGCCCTAGACCAGGGCCCCACTGTGCTAGGTACTGAACAAAAGCCAAAGATAGCGCCCGGCCCCAAAGAGCTTACATTCAAGTTCTTCAGACCAGGAACAGTCTCCCAGTTTGTACAGTGCCTAACACAAGCAGGCCCCAATCTTGGTTGGGACCTCGAGGTGCTACCAGACTACAAATTATTAATTAATTAAGTATGATGGAGGGGGAGGAGGAATATAAATAGTAAACTGAAATCTCTCCTGGGACATTGTTTCAAACTGTGGTTATTTCAGAGTAACTGGCCCTCCTGGAGTATTTCCAGGTTGTGTGAAGTTTTGGCAGTCTTTTTTGATTCAGCAAGGTGACTGACAGGTTTCAGAGTAGCAGGCGTGTTAGTCTGTATTCGCAAAAAGAAAAGGAGTACTTGTGGCACTTTAGAGACTAACAAATTTATTTGATCATAAGCTTTCCTGAGCTACAGCTCACTTCATCGGATGCATTCAGGTGATTGAGTATGTCCCTAACTTTCAACCCATGAGCAGTCCCATTGAGATTAAAGTTGAGCATCTGTTCAAGCATCTTGCTGAGCCCGTTAGCAGCTAACTGTCATTTGACTCTCATGCAAATGTGCATGTGTGAGAGAGGAGAGAGAGAGAGAGACTCTGAAACCTGTCAAATTACAGTGTTTGCTACACCGCCAGAAAGACACCTGTCCTTAAGGCTATCGTTTTGGAAAAGCAAGGGTCATTTCCAGCATTATGACTGTGAAAGCGGACCATCCAAAACTTTAATATACAAGCGGTGGAGCTCTGATAAGATTCCATCAGCTCCCATCTCTCACCGGGAGGATATTATTACTCTGTATCGCAGAGTCCTGACAGTGTCAGATCAAAGGCAAGTTTCTTATTGTGTTTAATCATACAAAAGTAAGCACAGCCACATCCCCATCATATTTCCTCCACACACCCTGGAGGTGGAAGGTGCAGAGGAGAAAACAGCTGCAGAGGTTGCTCAGAAAAAGCTGTGGCCCAGCAGGGTGGGAGGAAGCGAGTACTCTGAGGCCCCTGATCTTGCTAACTCGTTGCACTTGCCTCGATTTAGTCATGTGAATAAAATAATGCAAGTGCATAAGTAACAGCAAGATCAGAGTCCAACGGAATTGCTCCTCTCAAGAGCCACAGAAGAACCACAGTGTAGGTTAAGCACAGAGATTAAGTTTAGCAGCAGCCCAAACCTCTTGAAAGCATCCCCACATCCCAACAGCATGCAGTTATCCTGCTAGGCCTTGCACACACCACTGTTTGTGTTCACAGTTTTGTGGATACCCCGGTGGAAGGGTTACATGTGTGTTACAGTGTCATACATGACAGGTTGCAAAGTAGCAGCCGTGTTAGTCTGTATTCGCAAAAAGAAAAAGGAGGACTTCTGGCACCTTAGAGGCTAACAAATTTATTTGAGTATAAGCTTTTGTGAGCTACAGATCACTTCATACTTGTGCCTGCAAAAGAGAACTACTCCTTCCTAAAACAGATTCCTCAGTGTATGGAGAGTTCGATCACAATCCCAGCAAACATCATTCAGAGAGCTGTGATAACTGTCTTTAATAAGCCTTCTTTTTGCATTCATTTGCCTCTAAAATGTTTCTGCCGATGGCCATGAGGTCACAGTACTCTGAATTCCTTCCTGTCCTGATGAGGCATGCTCTTGCAAGCCCTTTGGATTACTTGTGTGAGTAATCCAGACTCACATAAATAGTCCCATAAACTCCATTGGTTCTACCATGAGTATGCAATGCTTGTGAGAGTAAAGGTTTACAGGATCAAGCCTGCCCCCCTTCCAAAAAAATTACCCAGTTCTAACAATGGGTGAAAAATTGAGAGGTTCAGTTCAGATAAGCGCCCAAAAGTTTGAATACTCAGAGCTAGCTATTCCTCTTGCATCTTCAAAATTGGGCTAGGAATCTCATGCAAACAGTTTTTCCTCATGGTATTTTACACTTTTATTACGTGTTCCAGAAAGAACTAAGACAGAGGTAAAGGAGGGCTAACAGACTGGATTTAGATTTTTGCATAACTTCCTCCATCAGGTTTAGGTTTTGCAAAACCAAGAGCAGTTTAGGATCCAGGTTCTACTACAGCCATATCCTCCAGGTGTTTTTTGTTTCAAAAAACAAGAAAAATCTATCAGGCAGCCATTTAACTCTGTATATTTTAAAGTGGTAGCTGTGATTCTGAATATGACAGATTCATTTTCTTGTATTCATAATGACTCAATTACTGCAATCCTCTTATGGTTTTTTTGGCCTCTTCTTTCATGTTTCTGACTCCGTGAACTGATTGAGTGTTTGATGACAAGGCAAATCACGGAGCCAATGTAACTCACCCAGGGGGCCCCTTAAGCATCATTTAAACAATTATCAAAGTAACATTCCTTATCCATTGAGACCTTTTTAGCAGAGAAGGATGCAGAGATGTTAGCTCATTCTCACCACTAATTTGCAAACCTCAGCCATTTGAGTAGGTATTTAAAATAAAAAGACACAAAAAATGAACAGCAATAGGAATATGCTGAAGTGAATATAATTAACCAATACAGGGCAAACATTGCTTTTCTGAGCAAGCAGACCAGAACTAGTAGGTCTCAACCTTTTGCAGTATTGGGACCCCCTTGCTCCTGGTCCCTTCCCCTCATATTCAGCTGAGATGTAGCCAGGACTCACTCTCATTTTGTATTTGGGACAGACAGGAGGCAGTGTGACCTAATGGATAGAGCACTGGACCGGGACTCAGGAGATACAAGTCTGCCACCTTAGACTTCCCTTGCTGTGTCTCAGTTTCCCCATTCCCCAATCAAATGGGAACAATGATTCTGACCTCCTTGATAAATCACTGACATCTACTGATGAAAAATGTTATATAAGAGCTATATGGTATTATTTCTATATATAGGATTGGATTTTTTTACTCTAAGCAGGGTTATTATTAAATTATACAGGATGATTAAAAAGTTAAACCCCATGGATAGTTTATTTTCTGTTCAATTCTATATATTCTTATTTCCAGGGCTAGTGTAAGAGCCAGACTTAACAGCAGTCTCTCCATTCAGGAGAGACTGTGGATTGCTCAGTCCTAGCCAAGGGTGCAAACTATCCCCAATGCAGTTACTACACCCCCCCCACAACCATGACTCCACCCCCTTGCATGTGCATTGGCCCACAGAGCTTCCTGGGTGCAGAGACCGTGGATGGGTGCATGATCCCTCCGTAGCCAAGGATATCTGGAAGGGATTCAGACTAGCAGCCGTGTTAGTCTGTATTTGCAAAAAGAAAGGGGGTACTTGTGGCACCTTAGAGACTTAGGGATTGTTGTTCCTGAAGCTCAGAGTTTCCCAGAGCTCCATATGGGGACGGTTAGTTCGTAGTTTCTAATGCTTTTTTTTTTTTTTTTTTTTTTTTTGTTTAAAACAGAAATGCTGACTATACTCAGGGATCACTACCCCCACCACTGAAATGCCTGATGTAAAGGAGGGAAAGGAATCCTTACCCCACCAAAAACCACACCACATCAAAACAAAAACAAAACTGGTTAAAAACAGGCAATGCAAGTCAACATCTATTGTGATTCTTTGTGTTGAGTAGCACCCGGAGGACCCCATTGTGAAGACATGGCAAGAGGTGATTCACACTTTTCTGTTCAGCATGTAAGCACCTCAGGGCAGGAGAGGGGCAACAGAGGTGATGCAGCTGACGTAAAGTTACACAGCAGTTCAACGGCAGAGTCAGAAATAGAACCTGGTGGCCTGGCTCCTGGTCCAGGGCCCTAGCCATCTGATCTCAGCACAGCACGCAACACAAAAGGCCCCCAAATCTTGATTGAGGCTGCCGGGCACCACGGTAACATAAATGATAATGACTAATACATTTCTGTGGTTTTTACACCAATGTTTACTTTGGTAGTGAGAAGTCAAAAACGGTCATTACCACAGCAATGGACACTGCACTTGCTACCTGAGATGCTCCAAAAATTAAAGCTCACAAGTTGCTAGGGGACTGAACATTTGTAGTTTGGCAAGAGGAAGCGAGGAGGCATTTCCACCCTTTTCTGAATAACTCCTTGGTGTTTCTTTATTTCTCCATAGAGTTAATTTCAGCAATATTATTTCCAAGCAGAAAACAAGAGGTGAGTTCTTTAAACAATACTACGGGCTCCTAGAAATTGGACATTAGCGCATCTACCCTCGTCAAGTGCTGGATTGTTCCTTACAATATAGTTTGTAGGGCTTTGTGCAGTTTGGTGCAAGGCACTGATCTCGCACGACAGAAGGCAATGGGAGATTTGCCACAGGCTTCAATGGGGCCTGGATCAGGCCCTAAATGACCTAAGCAGCAGGATTCCTGCCACTTCCCCTTGAGGCTTAGTTGTGAAGTTGAGATCATTAGGTCATGGAATACCACACACATGCAGGAGCAGTGTAGTGTCCGCTTCCAGCGGTCAGAGTCCAGTGTCATGAACCAAGGCTGCCTGCGTCAGTGCTTCTGTGATGCTACCCAGGAGGATGCATGACCCCCTGACATTAAATCTTCTTTGTATAACATGGCTATTGATTTCTGTTCTTGATGCCTGTTGTGTGCTCCTCTGCTCTGCTTAGCCCATCCCAATCCTTTTCACTGTGTGCCGAGCTGTCAAAGAAAGCAGGACTGGCATGGTGCCCTTTTACTGATGGGACCCATACAGAGTCTCAGAAAACAGCATGATAGATCACACACACCACACTTTTGAAATAGATACAGGCAGCATGTACTCCAGGTTTCATACAAAGTAAAAGGTCTAATCAGCCCATCCTACTGGAACCTGGAACCACACTGCTAGGGCCTTCATTGTCCTGGCCGCTTGTGAATCCTTGAGGGTTTCATGGGGGCTGGCGCTGGAACAGCTCGTTCTGCAAAAGAGAGCGAATCCCACATTGTTGTGTGATCTGGGGGAACTTCCATGAGGAAATGCCCAAGTTGCTTTACTCTTCTTAATCCCCTGGGCCCAAACTTTAAGCATGTGAGTAGCCCCACTGACTTCAGAGGGATTACTCACAGGTTTAAATTTAGGTACCTACTTAAGTGCTGGTGTCCTACTGTAGGCTGGGAGGGGAGGACTTATTTTCTTGACAGTCCAAGGCTTTTTCTACGTCAGATTCCACTATTATAATGCAGGGAAAGATTCCTGGTGGGAGTTCTTTGCTCAAGGACTGCAGAGTTGGGCTTTTTGTTATTAAGGGCCCTGCTGCCACATCAAACTTTAGAAACCAGTGCTAACATCTTAGAACTATAACTGGTGGGAAAGGGGGGAAAAAAACTGGTTCAAAGAGTATGAAACTGATTGCTCAGAGAGTCGAGGGTGAAGGTGCATTTTCTCCCCCCTCCCCCTCAGATATGCCTTATTCCCCAAGGATCTACAACCTATCCTGAAGGATGACCTATCACTCTCACAGGTCTTGAGAGACAGGCCAGTCCTTGCTTACAGACAGCCCTCCAACCTGAAGCAAATGCTCACCATCAACCACACAACAAAAACACTAACCCAGGAACCTATCCTTGCAACAAAGTCCATTGCCAATTGTGTCCACATATCTATGCACACTAACAAACTTATTTGAGCGTAAGCTTTCGTGAGCTACAGCTCACTTCATGCATCCGATGAAGTGAGCTGTAGCTCACGAAAGCTTATGCCTAAATAAATTTGTTAGTCTCTAAGGTGCCACAAGTACTCCTTTTCTTTTTGCGAATACAGACTAACACGGCTGCTACTCTGTCCACATATCTATTCAGGGGACACTATCATAGGGCCTAATCACATCAACTACACTATCAGAGGCTCGTTCACCTGCGCATCTACCAATGTGATATACGCCATCATGTGCCAGCAATGCCCCTCTGCCATGTACATTGGCCAAACTGGACAGTCCCTACATAAAAGAATAAATGGACACAAATCAGACGTCAAGAATTATAACTTTCAAAAACCAGTCGGAGAACACTTCAATCTCTCTGGTCACTCGATTACAGACTTAAAAGTGGCAATATTACAACAACAACAAAACTTCAAAAACAGACTCCAAGGAGAGACTGATGAATTGGAATTAATTTGCAAACTGGATACAATTAATTTAGGCTTGAATAAAGACTGGGAGTGGATGTGTCATTACACAAAGTAAAACTATTTCCCCTTTTTATTTCCCCTCCTACTGTTCTTGTAAACGTCTGGAAATGGCCCACCTTGATTATCACTACAAAAGGTCCCCCACCCCGTCTCTCCTGCTGGTAATAGCTCACCTTTCCGATCACTCTTGTTAATGCATCCGATGAAGTGAGCTGTAGCTCACGAAAGCTTATGCTCTAATAAATTTGTTAGTCTCTAAGGTGCCACAAGTACTCCTTTTCTTTTTACGGATACAGACTAACATGGCTGCTACTCTAAAACTTATTCCCAAAATCTCCTGCCCTCTAGCCTTGCTGATCTAAGCAGCAATTTGAAAAACCTAAAAAAGACTCCACTGGAGATGACTGGACTTCTAGTGCATATTAACCCCCTGCCGACTTAGCTAATGGAGGCATTTTGCGACACAGGGCGAGCCTGACACACAAAATTTAAGACATATTCTTTAATCCTATCTGATCTAAAAATGAACCAGGGAGAATAGATCTCATTAGTGTAACCATTTTTCCCCACTGTTGTCAGGCCCATTTCAGCAGTTCTAATAGTGTCATGGAAAGGTGTAACCAGGAATTTATACACAAGCAGTGGTGCTCTACACCTCTTCCCACTATCCACAGTATATTCATAATCTGCCAAGACAGACATGATAGTAGATCTGACAGAATCTTAACTAGCACAGTGAAGAGAGCAGCAGCCTGTCTCCTGATTAAAATACCCCCAAGCCAGTACTGCTATAAGAAATATCACCTCCAGGTGGCATGCCTGGCACACGGTTGCTTACACTGATGACAACGTAGATCATACATTGGGGGGGGGGGGGGGGAAGAGAGAGTAGCTGAAACAGGAGTCCACAGCTCTCAGAAATATTCAGAACCTGCTTTCATTGATCTCACTGGTGCCAGACCATGCCCTGGGGAGAAGGATAGGGGGTGGCTCCTTGTTTTTTTTGCAGAGCAGTTGCATGCCCGTGCACGCTGCTAGTAAAATGGTCTCGTAAGGAAGAATTCTCTGGGATAGGATGACCAGAAATAACCTCCTGCTTCCAACTGTTCACAGTGGAGCACACCTATGTGCATACATACAGTGCCAGGGGAGAACACAAAAATAAAATCACCAGGAAGCCAAGCCTAAAATCCCAACCAGCCTAGAGTCCGTGTTCTTAACTCAGAAGCACTATGTCTGTGTCAAAACAGCTGGCAAAAATGTTTGTTGGCTGGCTCTGTATCACCAGGTCTTTTCTGAAACTGTTTACAGTAATTCCCATTGATTACAGTGCTTAACTAACTGCTCCCCTGCTGCTGAGTTCAGACAGCACAGGCTTCTCCCTTGATTTTTCCCTTCTTGTTTGTGTTTGCTTGTGGAATGAGGGGAATTTTTATTTATTTTTTTTTTGCCTTCTAACTTGCATCAGAGCAAATGATAGTATTAAAAAGGATATAGTTTCACATACTTTATGTGTAGCTGATCTAATGGTCCTTTCTAATCTGACTCCCTGTATAACAGGTCGTAGAATTTCACCCAGTTACTTCTGTATTGAGCCCAGTAACTTGTATGTCTCTCTCTAGATGTAGATAGAGATCCTGATAGATAACTATATCAGACTGTAGATGGGAAAAAAGGCACAAAATAACCCTAACACCTGTAGACCCAAGGTTATGATGAAATGGGATGTGGAAAACACTGACACAAAGTATCACTGAGGCCAAGAGTTTCGCAGATTAAAAAAAAAGGACAGGACATTTTCAGGGATAATGAGAATATCCAGAATCAGAATAGTAAATACTAAAATAGGAAACGGAGTTTTGGAAGGGATTTAAACCCTCTTGCCTTAGCTTAAGCCAACCGTTGCATGGGATGACACATTCCTTGGAGGGCAGTTATTCCACGATTGCCCACTACAAAGTTGCTCACACCTTCTTCTGAAGCAACAGGTACTGACAACTTTCAGTGATCATGCTCTGGACTAGATGGACTGACCCAGTCTGGCAATTCCTATGCTCCTCCACAAGCCCCAGTAAAGACTTCCACAGGAAAGATTCACACCACAAGATTTTAGAGCTCCATCACACTCAATTTCGGCTCTTGGAGCTCTGAACGAATTGAGAGCTGTTACCTGCCAATGCCCTTGTTGTCAGTAACCACTTGATAGCTATCCTGGGCTTTTGCATCTTTCACAGATAAGCTGGAATTTAAAGCCTTTTGGCACCAGTTTTTCTTAGGATACTAATTTCCGTTCAAACCTACAGGCTTGAACACTCGCCTGCTTACAGTAGTCCTCGAACCCAACAGCTTGTCAGATTACCACACTGAAGATTCCCATGGGGTTCTTTAATGCATCAGAGCACAAGCTTTATAGACAGCCAGCAAGCTTTATCTTTGTTAAACTAAAATCTACTCCCAGTGGTATGAGGTTTCGCTCTCCACTGTTGGGGGATAAAGGGTTATAATGAATGAACTCTTAACCAGCCTTGATTGTGTCTAATTAGGCAAGTAATCACGAGTTCAACTAATGGTTGTAACTCAAGTTGTACACGCAGCTGTAAGTCTAAACAGACAATAAGTTCAAGTGCCTTATCTTTAAGCAGCCTTGCATCAACGCCGGCTTTTTGGAAAGGTCATGCAGAGCAGTAAGTAGCAGAAAGCATACTATACCTCAGAGCCATGTCTCTAAACAGAGTGGAAAAAGCCCAGGGCACCGCTGTACATTTAACAACATGTGCAGCAACATATTTGGAAAAGAAGCTCCCCTCCCCCCAAAAACCCACAGACTTCAGCAGTTCACTGAAATTAGAGAGGGCAAATGCTACTTAAGGAGGTGGGTCTAGGATGATGCCACACAAACCTAGCATTCCTGAAACTCTGCTATCCACCCAGAAATGCTAAATAGTAACTAAATTTCAGATCCCAGAAAATTGTCCATCTATGATCAGCAGTTTTCCGGCTTAGCTGAAGAGAATTAAACTGTCACAGCAAAACTACTGTTTCCCCCCCATCTTTCCCATGAATAGATGGTGGGGGTCGGGGAGGCTTTTCACATGGGAGCCCCAAGCTAAAAACACATAAACCACTAGTCCAGACTCCTTTATATTGTACTGAGGGCTTGTTTATACTCCATTTATGCAGGGATTTAAGCATGATCAGAAACCCATTGAGTTAAATTGGAGAATGAATTATGCTATCAACTTTTCTTTATAGTGTACAGAACTTTACAGCTGATTGGCTAGGCCTCACAATGCTCCTGTGTAACAGATATTGTTATCCTCATTGTATAGGTGAACTAACTGAGGCACAGAGTGGTTAAGGGCAACATTTTGAAAGCGAGGGGAGTCCAATTTTAGATTCTCATCTTGGGACACCTGAGCCTATTTTCCAAGATGTTCAGCACTCACAGCTCCACCTGACTTCAGTAGCTACAGGGGCTCAGCATCTCTGAAAATCAGGCCCCAGATGTACTAGATCAAGCCCCCAAGTCGCTGGTCAAAGTTGTGCTTCAGCAATTGGCCATGTTCATGTAGCAAGTTGGTGCTAGAGCTAGGAATAGAATCCAGGACTCCCAGCCTTGTGTTCTAAAAACAAGACTGTGCTTCGTTCTTAGTATTAACAGATTATGTTGTAAATGGGGCTGGGAAGTATGAAAATAGCATTGTTCAGAGTACTTGTGGCACCTTAGAGACTAAAATTTATTTGAGCATAAGCTTTTGTGAGCTACAGCTCACTTCAACGGATGCATTGTAATGCATCCGATGAAGTGAGCTGTAGCTCACGAAAGCTTATGCTCAAATAAATTTGTTAGTCTCTAAGGTGCCTCAAGTACTCCTTTTCCTTTTGCGAATACAGACTAACACGGCTGCTACTCTGAAACCTGTCATTGTTCAGAGTGCATCTCAGACAGAGTGCTTTTTAAAAATTCACGGAGGTGGGGAGAAGGGAATAGAGCAGTGGGAGGGACCCCTTGGGTTTTGCTTTTCTAGAGGCCCTAATTTTTTAAAATAGTAATCAGTTCCTTTTTGCTTCTCATTGACTGCAGTAATAAGACAGGACCAATTTAAAACTCAAGCTCATCACCTCTGTTCTTGCTCTGATGATATAATCCTTCTTGTCAGTCTAGGCCCATCTCCTCTTTTGCTCTATCTAAAGAAAAAATACACTGTAAAGTCTATGTGAAATATTTGCTAATGGTTAATGAAATTAAACTAAATTGGAGTGTGATATTGTTCCTTTTGAGGTGACATTAACATGCTCTCTTCTTTGAAAATACTTTTTTGATGTTACAAATGCTTGGTTAAAAAAGATTATGAGATACTTATTACATTGGGACTAAATGGATTTTTCTTTAAATGTCCTTTAGTAACTGTTATAATTGGCTAGAATTTCAATGGCTTGTATTCCTATTGTTTCTCAAACCAGTATATAAAAGATGAATGCATCAGGCTGCTATTAATTTTTAGCTACACAATCATCTTGGAGAAATCTTCCCATTTATGACAAACAAAGCATTCGCAAGGTGGCTAGTACAGCACTTTGCCACTTGCAAGAGTGACAATCTCAAACCTTTAACAATGCTTGAGTGTTTGTTATTATATTATGGTAGCGCTTAGAAGCCCAAGCCAAGATCCAGGCCTTGTTGGGCTAGGAGCTATATGCAGAGTGAGAGACATTCCCTGTCCCAATAGACAAGGCAGACAAACGCAGGGGATTGTGAAACACAGACAGAGAGATGAAAGGACTTGCTCAAGACCACACAGCAGGACAGCAGCAGAGCTGGGAATAGGACTCAGGATTCTTGACTCCAGTCCCATTATTCAGTACCCACTGAACCACTCTCCCAGTCTTCCCTTATTAAGCTCCTCTGCAAATCATTTTTCATGATCTTTACGCAGCTGAATTATTATCGGTTTGTACTACAGGGACATACAAAGCCCCCAATCATTGATCAGGGCCCCACTGTGGTGGACATTGAACAATGAAATATACACATCCTTCTACATGATTCCAGGAGCAATAAATCATAGACCTGGCCAGGTTTTGCAAGGGACACAGGGAAAACTGACCTAACCCATTGACTCTGGCACAGTGCATACTTTAGGAGCTTGATCCAATGCCCCCTGAAGTCAATAGAAAGACTCTCTTGGACGTCACTTGGGACCAGCTCAGAGCCCACTTAGCTCCTGAGAGACTTTGATCACAGGCTCACACTTGAGATCCTCTCGGGGGGGACCATATTGAACATTGACCAAACTATTATAATCTTCCAGCTTTGGTTAATAACTTTATTGCTTAAAAAGTTCTTCCAATATCTTCTCTGTGTACCCATAACCTCGTTTTGAGCAGCTTAGGTAATTCCTGTTCAAAGTGCTACATTGCTTCATGGTATCTGTTTACAATGGAAGTTTGAATGGAGAGAGGATATCCCCAAAATTGGAACAAATGGCAGCTCACACTATCCCTTTTCATAGACCAGGGTGTATGTGATAGAGGGCCCCGCCCTACACACAACACAAAACATATTTCTTATACAGTAAGGCCATGTCTACACCACCACTTACTTTGCTGTAACTCACGTCGCTCAGGGGTATGAATAAGCCACTCCCCCAAGTGATGAAAGTTACATAGACCTAAACACCGGTGTGGACAATGCTGTGCCAGTGGGAGAGTTTCTCCTGCCAACATAGTTACAGCCTCTCACAGAGGTGGATTTATTATGCCGATAGGAGAGCTCTCTCCCCTCGGCATAGAGCGTCTTCACGAGATGTGCTACAACTGTAGTGCTTCTAGAGTAGACCAACTATCCCTAAGAGTTAGCCAGGCACCAGAGAAAGATGTTCTCTTTGATCCTCAGAACACAAAATGCCACTCTAAAGGGAAGGTCTAATTCCAGAGCAAAAGGAAACTTTGTTTTCAGAAAGAAAAGGAGTACTTGTGGCACCTTAGAGACTAACAAATTTATTAGAGCATAAGCTTTCGTGAGCTACAGCTCACTTCATCGGATGCATTTGGTGGAAAAAATGCATCCGATGAAGTGAGCTGTAGCTCACGAAAGCTTATGCTCTAATAAATTTGTTAGTCTCTAAGGTGCCACAAGTACTCCTTTTCTTTTTGCGAATACAGACTAACACGGCTGCTACTCTGAAACCTTTGTTTTCAGAGGTCATGTCAGTTTTCTTTTCACATTAGCGTAATAGCTAAAGCTGTGGGTCTGGAATATGGAAGTTGAGATCTCCTTTACAATTGAAAATGGAACATGAAATAATAAAGCCGATGGAAGCAAGTCCTAAGGCTTCAAGCTCTTTTCTCTCCAGATGTGGACTGAATTGCTTTTATGCTTAGATGTTTCCTAACAATAGTGAAATCACTTTTAAATATTTAAGTACCGTAGAGCTGCATGGGAACAGGAAAATGTTTTGATGTGATTCACATCTGAAAACACACACGGACAAACAAAAGAGAACTCTTCCCCCCCGCCCCATCCCTCCTCTCTGTGCTATGTTGTATTTCAAATTAAGAGAGATTAAAGTACTGTGTGTACTTCAGTGTGGGGGGGAAGCGGGGGGCTTTTGTTTTTAGATTCCAAAAGCTTCCAAAAGATTCCACTTCAGGAAACCAATTTTTGTTTAGTGGGTTTGGATAATTCACTCCAGAATTTCAAGATACTTCAAAATATACAAGAAATTCAACTCATACAGCGTTTCTGGTTATAGCCACACTTCAGTGCTAGTGTGTGTGTAGGTTTTTAGCTATTAGTAACTCCATCAGCATCCTCGATCCTGTCTGATACAGCCGTGCTGTCAATACTCTTTAGGAACTGACATACAAAGCTGCCTTAGCTGATCTGTTTAATAGCTTTCCTCACTGCATTTATCCTTTATCCCTCTTCCAATCTGTAGATTTATTATCACTGCTAATTATCCATTGTCCTGTGTTGACTTGTTTGCTGGAAACAGGTAATTCAATAACACTGCAACCGTTCAGGTGGAATGAAAATTGCACTGAAAGACCCATAATTAGCTATCTTAAGTGGGAAAGAACCAGTCAAGTTTTTCTAATCAGGGCAGATAACTTCATCTCCTTTCCATATACTTATCCTGCTCAGTGCCTTCTGTAAAGCGGGTTAGCCGGTCGTTCAGCACCTTCTACAGCAAGTTAGAGATTAGCTGCTGCCTAGCAAGGTAGCACAAAACATTAATGTTCCTAGCTTTAATGCTTTGACCTGCTGCTGTTTAGCCTCTGCCAGATCAAATGTGGCACCACACAAGATGAAAAACAGATGGAAGGACCCTTTAAAAGTGCAGTCACTGGAAGCGTATTTAGAGCTATAGAACAAAACCACCACCATACACAGGCTAAGATTTTCAAAGCAACTTAACATATTTGGTCGCCCATGTCCCAATACCACTGATAAAAACAGAGCATCCAAATTCTCTAGCCAGAGCACACACAGACACTTGTACATTTTTACAGTTAATCCCCTTAGAATAGCCTCTCTTTTTTGCTGTTATGATTTTTTTTCCTGTTTGCAGAGTACTGTAAATTTACAAGCATGTAGAAGAAAAGGTCCATGCTCTAAGACTTCACAATCTACTCCCCGTATACAATACACCCAGCAATAGCTCACACGAAGGCTTTTATATAGAAAGTTCAACACAAACCCTCCGCCAGTATCAGTCGGGATAGCTGTGTGGGAGTCGACCCTGCTATGCCGATTTACACCAGCCCCAGAAAGCAAGTGGAAGAGCAATGAGATGCGGGTTAATGCTACACTCTGGCCTTTCTGGCTGTTACAGGTGGACTACCTATGTAAAGTTTCAGAGTAGCAGCCGTGTTAGTCTGTATTCGCAAAAAGAAAAGGAGTACTTGTGGCACCTTAGAGACTAACAAATTTATTTGAGCATAAGCTTTCGTGAGCTACAGCTGATGCATCCGATGAAGTGAGCTGTAGCTCATGAAAGCTTATGCTCAAATAAATTTGTTAGTCTCTAAGGTGCCACAAGTACTCCTTTTCTTTTTACCTATGTAAAGTGATACAACACCTACTCTGCTTATCTCCCATGCCCACAATGTTATCTCAACAGCTATAGGAACCAAGAATTTTCCTTACTAACAGTTAGCATTAGGTGTGACTCATTTCTCTTTTTGATAGGTTTCAGAGTAGCAGCCGTGTTTGTATTCGCAAAAAGAAAAGGAGTACTTGTGGCACCTTAGAGACTAACAAATTTATTTGAGCATAAGCTTTCATGAGCTACAGCTCACTTTATCAAAGGCTTATGCTCAAATAAATTTATTTTTCTTTTTGTGACTCTGTCTCGCTTCCCTATGAAGGAGTGCACGGACTGACAGGTGAGTCTATCTTTCATTCAATTATTTCTTCTGCTCCTCTCACCAAGTCTTGCATTCTGGGAACAACTTTCCGTCAGAGGAGCTCAAAGTGTTTTGGGAACATGAATGAACTAAGCCTCACAACCCCCATTTTACAGACAGGGGAAATCAAGGCACAGGGCTACTAAGTGAGTTGGCCAAGGTCACCCGACCGATCAGTGGCAGAGCTGTGAATAGCACCTTGATCTGCCGTCAGTGATGTTCTTTAACAATGTCACCATGTGCTCGGTAAGTTTAAAAAGGGCCTTGCTTCTCCGTACAGTTGAGCAACGTTTCTACCACGTTAATATATTACCCTGCATAATACATTTCACTCCATGCCACATTAGTCATTTTCTTTGACTGTATTGCCGTTCTGGGGTTGATAAATTTACAAATATAGTAACAGGATTCTGAATTAAGATACAGTTTAAGAACATAGTTTCATTTCCAGTGATTTGTGGCAATGAAGTCATTTAGACCAATTTACTTTACTTTTGCCAAAGATGATTTGTGGCTATTCCCCCCTCCCGCCTACCACCATCCAGCAACGATCACAAACAGTTTCCCTCAGTGCTGGGTGTTTGAAAAACTCAGCGAATAATGTACAAAAAACCCAAGAAATAAACAAATATGCTATGCCCTGGGACAACATGCAGTGTGTGTTTCTTTAGGATGATTGAATGTGAATGCGTGTCATCGGATGTAGTGTTTGCTTTGGCAGGAACCCATGTACAGCATCTACGTCACCAGGCAAATGGACACAGAGAAGGTTAAAGCAGCCTGTAGGCAGCCTTAACATACGCACTGGCCATTTTCCAGGTTTTTTTTTTTTTTGTTTTTTGTTTTTTTTTAAAAAGGACATAGGCAGCCCATAGAGGCCTGGGCCAAACTTTCCTCTCAGATACATTCATGTACCACTACTGAAATCAATGGATTTACACCCAGGAAACAGAGTCGAACCTGGCCTCACCTGCCATTCAGTAAACGCAAGAGAGAGAAATCTTAGCAGCTGACAGACTGGGCCACATAGTTTATGCCCCAGGAGATAGTGTCACATTATTTTTCACCAGCGAATATCACCCGTCACTTCATATTCTGGTGTTCTATGAGAGGCTAAGACAAGGCCCTGCTCCCTTCCACAGGGCTACTCTCCTGTAGCTACCCCAAGCTTCCACCTGACACCTGAACAAAAATAACTGTATGGAGCAATTCCTTCAGCCCCACCTGCCTCCGTTCTCCACTGAGTAGAAGAATGGCTTGGATGGCTGTTTCGCCTCCCACCTGGATTTGGTGTCCTGCAGGCTGGAGAAAGAACGCAGGCTAGTGTCGCTCCCCGGCTCCCAAGGTGCTGCCCCTTGCGGATATCGGCCTGCCTCAACTCTCCCTCCACGTCACCGAGTCTGGGCCCAAGCCAGACAGGAGGTCTGACCAAGATCTCTCCGGGCTGCCCCTCCCTTCCAGAGCAATTTAACTCTGCATTCCACAGGATGCTGCAGGACCTGAAACAGCACAAGGACTTTCCCTGCTCTACCCTCGTCCACTGGCTCATCCTTTGAGCAGTCCAGCTCTAATGGTTCAGGCCACCCTGCCTCGTGCCACAGAGCCAGTGGGCTCACCTGGGTCCCTCAGTTCCATCCATGGAGCCACTCCCTGAGGATACTGCTCACATGCCAGAACTCTCAGGCACCCGGGCCAAGCAAATATACAGGTTATAAATTCTGATGGTGGGTGTGATGCTGGCAGACCAGGGGCCAGCTCTTGCCAAGGCTTTGGGCCTGAGCTGAGCACTGACAAATTCATTTCTGGGAACCAATCCAGCTCACCTGTGTGTTAGCATGGTTAAGATGGATATTGGGCATGTATGATTATTCACCTTATTAAAAAAACAACAAAAAAAACCCCCAACCAGTATAACTAGTGCTATGCAAATAACTGAGTTTTCAGTTCAGTGGCCAAAGATTTGTTTTTAAATTCCCACCACCTATCAAAACAATTTGGCGAATTCGACCCAAATTTGCCAAATGTTTCGGTCAACCTGCATCTGCATTCTTCTGTGGGGAGGAAAAGATTTATCCGAAAAAATTCACCAGCTCTAAGTACAACCTGTTCTGAAAATCATCATCAAACAACCAATCTTGTCTATTACAGCGGGTGAAACAGGCAACCTCTGATATCTGCTCTTTCCATTTCTGGCTATTATACCACTGGGCACATAAACAGCATCCACGCGCAGACAATCTGAATCCTTCCTGAGCTAAGAAGTATATCATCAGATTTCAATGAGGGTGTCTATCTCTAACACACTTTTCAGGGAGATAAAAGGCAGCGACACATACATTTCAAAGGGATATCCCTTCCCACACAAAAACAACACACCACATTTGCCTCCTTTGGATTGCTTCTTTCATCTCAGCTATGCTTGCTATAAGGAACACATCTTGTCTTCACTGCTTGTGAATAATGATTTTAAATAAAAAAGCAGCAGAGACAGAAAAAGCTTCTTCTAACTCAGAGGTTCCACTCAGTAAACAGGTAGCCTGCAGAGTATCTCACCAACTAAACCAAAGCTACAAATATCAGAACGCTTCTGGGATTCCTAAAATTCCCCTGTTTTAATAAGAGCCTTTTATCTTCCAAGCGACACTTCCTTCCCTACAGGCTATTCTTGTCAGCAGTTGTCAACTATGTATTCATCTAATTCATATGAGCCTTCGACATAAAAACACTTTCATGTGCAGAATTCTATGAGAAACTCTGGCTGCTTGAGGCTTTAAAAGAACAATTGTTGCTTATCACTATTGAAATTTCTCTTGAATGTAAAGCCTGGTAACAGGAAAGGAGATCCATCAAATATTTTGGTGATTAATGAGTTTGTTGGTCTTTTTCACCCTTAGAAGATTGGCATCTGGTTGGTAGGAAAATTGCTAACATATCAAATAGGAAGGAAACACATTGACTTTTGTTCTGATTCACTATGGCAATGCTTATGTTCCTATGTACTGCCTTTGTCATTCCTTTTCCAAATAATGAACTTAATGTCCCTTAAAACCAATAGCAACATCAAACATATTAAAATAAGACCGAACAAACAGGTAAGTGTGCAGCCCAAAAAACTGCTGCTTAAATAAAGTAAAAGGATGGAGCCTTGAAGTTCTCATGACAAAGCCATTGTGTGGGAAGGCAAAGCTGTGTCAGGTCATTTGCAGCAAAGGCAAGTAAATGAAGTTTACTGTGCTAGGTATTTTGCTACATTTAAACATTGTGCCTGGGTGGGGGAGAGGGGTGGGAACGGCAGGGAGCAAGGAAAGGCGGAGGGGAGGCCGATTCTGCTTAGTTTGCAGAAGAGAAGAATGAGGGGGGATTTGATAGCTGCTTTCAACTACCTGAAAGGGGGTTCCAAAGAGGATGGATCTAGACTCTTCTCAGTGGTAGCAGATGACAGAACAAGGAGTAATGGTCTCAAGTTGCAGTGGGGAAGTTTAGGTTGGATATTAGGAAAAACTTTTTCACTAGGAATGGGTTACTTAGGGAGGTGGTGAATTCTCCTTTCCTTTTAAGGTCAGGCTTGACAAAGCTCTGGCTAGGATGATTTAGTTGGGGATTGGTCCTGCTTTGAGCAGGGGGTTGGACTAGATGACCTCCTGAAGTCCCTTCCAACCCTGGTATTCTATGGGCTTGCCTACATGGCGATTTAGTGAGTGGCAAGACAGCAATCTAATATGCTATAGAGTCATACTCTATGCCCCAACTGGCCATGTGGACCCTGCTACTACGCATTAAAAGTTCAGGAGTATATTTTCATGATGGTCATTTCAGTTACTGTGATGCATCACTGTCCATCGTGCCACAGCAATGGCCAGAGTAGGGAGCACCCCTATTGTGAATTGGGCATTCATTGTAGAATCCTGGTATGTTTTAGGGGTGTGGAATCCTAGTGAGGATCTCTTTAATGTCCTTTCTGTCTGGAGGGAAGATAGATGAGAAGTGGGTTGCAATTAGGAAACAGTTGTAAATATGAGTCCACCCCACCAACTAGCTTAGGCTACTCCCCCTTTACATCAGCGTTTGCTACTGACAGAGAAACAGAGGCAAAACCAACCTACCGTACCTCAGTACGAACTGTTCCACGGTGGAATTGTTAGCCAGAGTCACAAAGACATTCACAACTTCTCCTTGTTTGACCGGCTTCGATGGCAGCCAAATGACAACATTACCGTCCAGCCTCAGCTCTGTCAGCCGAGAACTCTCTGGGGCTCGATAGAGGTTCACAGAGCCAATCCTCTGCAAGCGGGACATGGTCTCGTCCATACCATCCTTCCCTGGCCGAATGGCATTCCCCTTCCTCACATCCTCAGTGGTGCACTCCCCGGTCTCATCCCCCGGCTGGATGGTGTAGTAAAGTTCCACAGGGCTCCCTTCTGACTGATCCGTCACTTTCTTGCGGCCGGCCACCACCGTTGGGGGGTTAAACCAGCTCGGCAAGAGTTCCAGCTCTGCCACGCACAATCCCAGATCCCCCTTCAGCCTGCAGCTGCCTCGGACTTCCCTCGTTTCGCGGAAGGCAAACACCCGCAGGCAAGGCAGCCTCTCTGTGGTACTGTAGTCATCCCAGTCCCTGCCCATAATGTAGAAAAGGATCTGGACTTTGGGCTTGCTCAGGTAAATTTTGTCGCTCATGATGCAGGATTTAAGTCTCCAGTTAAAAGTAAACTTGCTGGTGGATCCAAAAAAGTTTGAGGTTAACAGTAGGTCATGGGGCACCGCTTTTTCAGCGGAAAAAGGTCCATAGCTGGCATTTAATACAGGTGGCCTCTTGGCTTTGTATGGGAAAAAGGACTCCACCCGAGATTGCAAACTGGAGTTTCTCATGAAATCTTGATTGGCTTCTTTAAGAAAAAAGGAAGTTTCAGCACTGAAGATCCGATAGCTCACAGGTAGATAGGTTGGTAATGAAGAAAATCTCTGTATATTGTCCAAGACCCCTCGACAATCTGTCACTATTAATAATAATAATAAAAAAAGTTAGTAACCTGGAGCTTCATGGACTAGGCCAAAAGCAATGTACAGGTTCAAAATAAAAAGTTTCTCTTGACTCTAATGGAGCCATCTGCCACATTATTGTTCAATTAGTTATGATGGAAAAACTATTACAGTTAAACGCTGGATTCTTCTGTATGTCACATGCATGGCAGAAAATGTAGGCATTAATCCTGCCCGGTATTTTATACATTTCATTACATATACACAATATATTTATATATATACACACACACATACACACACACACACACACAGGTCTTCAGCATGATACATTTGTCTAGATTTAATTTAAATGCTGTACATCCACTAATTAATCCTCATAACATTCATCATTATCTCCAATTTATAGACGGGGAAACGGAAGCAGTACAATTCAGTGACTTTTGCCCAGGGCCACCAATGAAGTCTGTGTTGCAGCCAGGATTAAAAACAAAACAAAACAAAAAACACCCACGAGTTCCTGAACTACACTGCTTCCCAAACTGATTGCAATGTTTGTCATCAATGTGCCTTGTAAGGTTGCCATCCATCCTGTTTTCTGGGACAACCCGTTTCCTCAAGATGATCCCATATCCCAGACCCACTGCTTCTCCCCATCCATTTTCAGGGTTCACCATATGGCAGCACCGCACTGCAAAAATGCTTTTGACGCAATGTGATGAAGATACAGCAAAATATCAAGTTGAAATAGGATACACTGACATCACAGAAGAGGAGTTTGCTTCATTTGGAGAAACACATATTGAGAAAAAAAGAAAAGGACGACTTGTGGCACCTTAGAGACTAAAATTTATTTGAGCATAAGCTTTCGTGAGCTACAGCTCACTTCATCAGAAAGCATCTGAGGCTGCTACTCTGAAACATATTGAGAACTCTACCCTGGCCTAGATGGAAAAAGTGCAGCTAATTCTCCATGGCTGTTTAATTCCTGATCTGTTTGATGAGTCTCCAAACAAGATGTAAATTCCAGTGCAGGAATAGGTCTACTAGAAATCAGCCTGAAATCACCATTTCTTAAGAAAAACTTCCAAAAAATAATCAATGAGATTTTAGTCACTATCTGCCCGGTATCCGATTGGAACCGATAGCTTAGAAGTGAACAGCATTGTATTCCATTAGTAAGCCGCTGAGCTGTAGCTCACGAAAGTTTATGCTCTGATAAATTTTTAGTCTTTATGGTGCCACAAGTACTCCTTTTCTTTGAACCGCTAATGCTTATTATAGCCAAATCTCTGACATTCCTCCTTCAAGTGTCACAGACCCTGGAACTGCTGCTGTTACTGTATTTCTCAGATATCTCCACAGCTGGTATGTTTTTGGTCATTGTAGCTATGGTCACAGTTGGCAGCCAGTAGTGACAAATGGGCCTTCTAAAAACAAAGATCTCACGCCAACAAAATTCCTCCAGTAAGTAAAACATATTTTCACTGCCTGAGCCACTTGGCACTGAAGTCATCTCCCGCAGCAGACTTCTGAGGGATGTCAGGACATATTAGCACTACAGGTTAGTATTTGCTGGTCATACCTGTCACACTCCCCCGGCAAAGAGTTAAACTTTGTGAAATATCCGATGAAGTGAGCTGTAGCTCACGAAAGCTTATGCCCAAATAAATTTGTTAGTCTCTAAGGTGCCACAAGTACTCCTTTTCTTTTTGCGAATACAGACTAACACGGCTGCTACTCTGTCCACATATCTATTCAGGGGACACTATCATAGGGCCTAATCACATCAACTACACTATCAGAGGCTCGTTAGTAAGGTGTCACAAGCACTCCTTTTCTTTTTGCAGATACAGACCAACACAGCTGCTACTCTGAAACCTATCAATAAACTACTACATCTTTGCACAAGCCTTGAAGGCGACAAGAAAACAAAAACAAAAACACAAAAAGTTCATTCATAAATTGGTAGAGAGTCCTTTTCTTTCCCATCTACTCTACCTTCTTATAAACTTTTTTCTGCCTTTTTAGTCTCTGTTTAATCACAGCATGCCCAAGGCATTCAGTACATTGGTAAGTTCCACTCACCCATAGCTCTTGAAATCCTGCTAATCACTTTCACTGTAGGAACACTGGCTAGCAGATCAAAGTTAGTTTCTGTTCTACAGCCAAAGAGAGACTGCTCTACAGATTGCTTTTCAAAAGAAATGACAAACATTTCTCCCGCCTTCCTTCCACGCTCCAGAAACCTTGTTTCTGGGTCACTAATTCTAGCAGTATGAACAGCAAGGAGTCCTTGTGGCACCTTAGAGACTAACAAATTTATCTGGGCATAAGCTGTCGTGGGCTAGCATGGTTTGCACCTCTATAGTTTAAGGTTGTGCTGGTATGTCCTATTTTCAGGGCTACAGATGCATCATGCTAAAGACACCCCTGTGTGTGTAATATATGTATAGCTATAAAATCTCAACTCTCTAATGTATATGCACCCCGGTGTGTGAGATCTAGCACACACAAGAGTGTCGTGTCTATAACATCAGTAATAAAAACGGGTGCCAAGGTTCCGGCAGGCAGGGCCTCAGCTGAGCAATTTTTTTTTTTTAATCAAAATTTGATTTGGCTGTTTTAATAATTGTCAATTAGATGTCTATTGAGGCCAATAGTAGGTGATTTTTTTTTCTCACCAACAACCCTGCCTACTCACTCTACTTAGACGGACCAAAACTGCAAAAGGAATAGGACAGCTGATGGAAAGATGTACAGATTTGATAACTTGGACATTTCCCTCTGAGGCACATTGGGAGAGGCAAGGTGATTCAGTGGGGTGAGCACTGAGTTGAGAATCCAGAGACCAGAGTTCTAATCCCAGATGAGACTGTGATCAGCTGTGTGAAGGATAGCTCAGTGGTTTAAGCATTGAACTCACAAACCTGGGTTTAGCAGGCCAGTCTTTGAGGGGGTCATTTAGGGATCTGGGGCAAAAACTGGGGATTGGTCCTGCTTTGAGCAGGGGGTTGGACTAGATGACCTCCCGAGGTCCCTTCCAACCCTGATATTCTATGAGTTTGGGCAATTTGCTTCCCTCCTTCACCTCCAATCTATCTTGGCTGCTTAGACAGTAAGCTCTTTGGGGCAAGGAGTGTCTTTCACTACGTGTTTGTACAGTCCTAGTACAAGAGGGAATCAAAGCTGGTTGAAGTACCGTTGCAATACAAATAACAAACTGGTGTCAAAGTGGGTAGGTGCAGTTTTCAAACTTGATAGCTGATCTTGGATGCCCAGGAGCTGGGCACTCTGCTGTGATCAACCCTTTGGTTTAGAAGAGATGGGGGGCTGCTGACAGCATGTTTTCTAAGGGGGCCTCTTGCCTTTGGAATTCACATCCTTTCTCCAAACTATTCCAAATTTATTCAGCCTTCAGGACATGCTGCAAACCCTTGGGCTTTGAGACATACAGGAGTGGGAGAGGGGCTGATGTTCCTGGGGAAGGTGCAATATTCATAACTCGAGTCTACATTATTGTTGCTGTGGGAATTCAGAAGTGTTGCTGCACTTATTTCTTGGAACTGCCCACAGTGCCTGCTATCAAATCAAAGTTAGGTGTTTACACTAAAGCCACAGAGGGCCAAATCCTCAGCTGGTGTAAACAGAATCTTAGGACTGGAAGGGCCCTTGAGAGAACATCTAGACCAGTCCCCTGCACTGATGGCAGGACTCTATTATCAAGATCATCCCTGACAGGGATTTGTCCAACCTGCTCTTAAAAATTTCCAAAGACGGAGATTCCACAACCTGCTTAGGCAATTTGTTCTAGTGATTAACTACCTTTACAATTAAGAAATTTTTCCTAAGGTCCAACCTAAACTGCCCTTGCTGCAATTTAAGCCCATTGCTTCTTGTCCTATCCTCGGAGGTTAATGAAAAATTTTCCTCCCTTCTCCTTGTAACAGCCTTTTATGTACTTGAAGACTATTATGTCCCCTCTCAGTCTTCTCTTCTCCAGATTAAATAATCCCATTTTTTTCCCCCCAATCTTCCCTCATAGTTCATGTTTTCTAGACCTTTAATCATTTTTGTTGCTCTTCTCTGGACTTTCTCCAATTTTCCACATCTCTTTCCTGAAATGTGGCACCCAGAACTGGGCACAATACTCCAATTGAGGCCTAATCAGCACGGAGTAGAGCAGAAGAATTACTTCTCGTGTCTTGCTTACAACACTCCTGTTAATACATCCCAGAACGGTGTTTTCTTTTTTTGCAATAGTGTTACACTGTTGATTCATATTTAGCTTGTGATCCACTCTGACCCCCAGATCCCTTTCCACAGTACTCTTTCCTAGGCAGTCATTCCCCATTTTTATTAGAGCATAAGCTTTCGTGAGCTACAGCTCACTTCATCGGATGCATTTAGCTTATGCTCTAATAAATTTGTTAGTCTCTAAGGTGCCACAAGTACTCCTTTTCTTTTTGCGAATACAGACTAACACGGCTGCTACTCTGAAACCTGTCAATTCCCCATTTTGTATATTTGCAACTGATTGTTCCTTCCCAAGTGGAATACTTTGCATTTGTCCTTATTGAATTTCATCTTATTTACTTCGGACCATTTCTCCAGTTTGTCCAGATCATTTTGAATTTTAATCCTATCCTCCAAAGCACTTGCAACCCTTCCCAGCCTGGTATCATCTGCAAACTTTATAAGTGTACTCTCTATATCATAATCTAAATCACCGATGAAGATATTGAACAGAACTGGACCCAGAACTGATCCCTGAGGAACCCCACTCGATATGCCCTTTTAGCTTGACCGTGAACCACTAACAATGGTTTTCCAACCAGTTATGCACCCACCTTATAGTAGCTCCATCTCGGCTGCATTTCCCTAGTTTGTGTATGAGAAGGTCATGTGAGATAGTATCAAAAGCCTTACTAAAGTCAAGATATACCACATCAACCGCTTCCCCCCATTCACAAGGCTATCGGGTTGGTTTGACATGATTTGTTCTTGGCAAATCCATGCTCTTATCGCCATATGATCTTCCAGGTGTTTGTAGAGCTGCATCAGCTTCAAAGGCATTATAGCATTTTACCAGTTTATATCAGTTGAGGATTGGGCCCTAAAATCTTTACACTAGAGTCTCTGAATGGCCAACAGTCACTCCTAGGGACTTTGATATCTACTCAAGGTTCTCTCGTATAAGTCCTGATTCTGTAAGAAGATCCTTCCTTGTAGATTCTTACCCCCTTGTGGCGTTCCATCAAAGTCAAGACATATGAGAGAATCAGAGACATAATCAGGACACCAGATATGGCCTGGAGTTGGCTGAAATGGGTAGAACCTCCCTCTCTCCCCACCAAATACTTATGGAAGTTCCATCTAGGAAGTGAAACCTGTAACCAAGGTCCATGTCTGGAGGATTCTTCCAAGCAGTAGGCTCACTGTCCTTTTAGCATGCCTGTCTGCTAGTACTTTAATTATCTAGTAAAACCTAATTAAATGTTTTCATGTAATACATAATCAATATCAGTCACTTCAGCAAATGACTCCTGCTGACAAGTAGACAACTTCATTACAGTTCTACTGAGTGAGCATAATGTAAGCACATTGGCACCAGCAACCCCTGCAGGAGTGAATAACTTTGGAGAATAAGAAAGTTGCCTGGGACTTATGGGGGGAGGTGTGCGGGTGGGGGGCGGAATATAGCACAGACAGACAAGGTGGGTGAGGTAGTATCTTTTATTGGACCAACTTCTGCTAGTGAAGAAGACAAGCTTTCAAGCTACACAGAGCTCTTCTTCTCTGTTGGTCTCAAGTTGGTCTCAAGTTGCAGTGGGGGAGGTGGAGGTTGGAAATTAGGAAAAACTATTTCACTAAGAGGGTGGTAAAGCACTGGAATGGGTTACCTAGGGAGGTGCTGAAATCTCCATCCTTAGAGGTTGACTGGCTTGACAAAGCCCTGGCTGGGTTGATTTAGTTGGGGTTGGTCCTGCTTTGAGCAGATGGTTGGACTAGATAACTTCCTGAGGTCTCTTCCAACCCTAATCTTCTATGATTCTATGCTCCAGGGGCACAAAATGGGCGGAATCTCTATGGCCTTGCTCACACTCCCTTCACTCCAAATCAGTCACATGACTGAAGTGAGCAGGGTTTAGCCTGGTATCTAGTAACATGACCACCACAGCTCCCCATTTAAGAATCTCAGTCCCCAAAAACATAAAAAATAATAGTGTCAAAGTAAACAGCAAAGCTATCTGTACAGACTGGCGCACAGAAAAAGAAAAGAAAATGCTATGCTTTTATATTGTAGTCTAATGGTTTCCACCTTCTGTTCTGCCATACATAATAGAGTACTATAATTTTGTGCTGATAGCTGGACTGCCTTTTTGTTTTAATAGAAATTTCAAGCCTCTCCTACCTGATAAAAATCGGTTATAAACGTTCTCTTCACTTTGAATCCTAACCCTGTGAAGTTGCACATATAGACCATTATTTCAGAGGTTTTTTTCGTACTCTTCCATCTCTCCCCAATAACTTTCATGCCCTCAAACTTGCCTCTAGTATAACTGATCATCAACAGACTACATGTACTTTTTAGAGTGGCTGCTGATCAGACTCAGTCTCCTGTTCCTAAACTGATCAGAGAATCTATTCAACACGCTGGCTAGTTTTTCTGAATTTTATATTCTAATGCACGATTTAAATGAAGCATCCATTAAGTTCATGCTTTATTCTGCTTGAAAG
This sequence comes from Dermochelys coriacea, assembly GCF_009764565.3. Taxonomy (NCBI): domain Eukaryota; kingdom Metazoa; phylum Chordata; order Testudines; family Dermochelyidae; genus Dermochelys; species Dermochelys coriacea. The sequence continues at coordinate 22,258,444 of NC_050082.1, forward strand.
AGTGATCACATTTTCATTTATTTGTTAGAAGGAGATTAGCATGAATACCCTAAAAGGAAAATTACCTTTTAGAGAATAATTAGGAATCAAGTTCATAATGACAGTTGGATGTGGTGGTCAGACGTCAGGGATGAATTTCTCAATATTAACCTACTCTTGCTCAACCATTAAGAGAAAAAGAGTTCTCACAAAGAGCTATGGAATAGAGGTCTGTCTTGAGACTTCAATAAGGCCTAGATACACAGTTTTCTGTACCCATGCGCTATGTTGGTGGAGGTGAGGGAAGTGATTTACAGCCCCTAATGTGGACACAGTTACATCAATATAAAGGTGCTCTATTTCCATATAGAAATAAACTATACTGGTATAAGCACACTATACCTGTATAAATGCACCCATATTAGGGAAGCTACATCACTTTCATAAGTATAAGTAAAGCAGTACACTTTTTGTGTATACAAGATCTAAATTTTGGATATCTCATCTAAAAAATTCCTTGAGAAAAAGGCTAAACCACCATGTCATTGGGATCAAATAAGCTAAGCTCACATTTGAAACAGGCCTTGTGGAACAGGGAAGGAAGCTGGAAGTTGGAGTAAGGGAGGAAACAGGTAAGGATCAATCCTGCATCTTTAGTTAGAGTATGGGACTTGCAAACAGGTGTCAGCACTTTGTGTGAGCCCTTTGCCCTCCCATATTACTAACTGGAAAGGGGCCTCAGCTAGGCATAGAGGGGCCCCAGAATGGAAACAGGAATCCCAAAATTGAAAATGTTGGGAACTACTGAGCTAAACAATTAGACAAAAGCAAAAATTAAAGCTTGCAAATCACTGCTCCCTTGTGTCTTTTTGTAACAGCCTCGTAACTTCTTCAATCCTGTTTCAGACATTTTCCTCTTGTACCATACACTACAGTAGGGTTTCATCTGATCACAAAACATGAATGTTTGATGCACATCATCGGCTCCAGTGTGACACCCAAGCTTAAAATTCCTATATTCTACCAATGTAGATTGCTGAAACTGGATCTCAAACCACGAACTCTGATCTAGATTCTTCTCTCTTGGATATCAAGGTAAGAATCAAACATGGAACTGAACCCCACGAACTGGCTTCAATGGAGCGGTCATAAAACTCTGATATTTTAAAAGCATCCTGCATGGAGGTAATTTTGAAATAACTTTCCCTTGGACAGGAAGTTACAGATTTGGATGCTGGGCGCGAGGGGATTGGCCAACCACCAAGCACACTTGCTGGCTGATGTTTAAAGTGCCACTGAGCCTTCAAAGAAAACATCTGCCTCTTCCCTCAGAGAGAGGAGGCCAATGAGAAGACTAAGGAATCCACCCTTGCCAAGGACTTCTCCTGAACCCTGCATGGCCCAGGCAATAGCAGATTTCATAATAATCCTCCCAGGGAGCAAATCACCTGGAATGAGGAGGAAAGAGGGAGAAACGGCCATCTTCTCTCTGCTTCCACACCAATCCGCAAGCTGAGCTGGGGCACTGAAAATAGCAGCCTATGCCTCCCCTCATAGATGGTGCAGAGCACACCACTCTGTATTGGCCAAGCCAACCCAAGAGTCTTGTGGCACTAACTCCCCTGACTCTCTGTACTGCCTCTGCCTCCCAGCATGGCCCCCCCAAAGAACAGTCCACCTGTGGCACTCGGCACTGTCCCCACCTGCATCCACTCCCCCACCCCACCCCCACCACACACACACACACACACACACACACCCTCTCCCCTGATGCACCACACTGCCCCTGCACCACTCCCTCTCGCCTGGCGCTCTGCACTGTCATCCCCTGCCCCCCATGGTACCCCATACTGCCAGTGCCCTGTCCCCCATCCCCAGCCCACTTCTCGCACTGCAGATCACACAGTCTAGACCTAAAAAGACACATTAAGGGGAAAAAAGCTGAGAAGATATTTTTAAATCCACAAAGCTGGTCTCTTCCCCTCTAAAGGTCAGTGGCTACATTTCCTTGCTCCTTTCCCACTATTCTGCTACAGAAGGCAGCATATTTAATGGCTGTAGAAGGTATGGAACTCTCAGAAATCTTCCTTTTACAACTAGAACTCAGCAAATACTGCAGAAAGTGCCTGTAAATATTCACACTGATTTCATAATGACCCTAATTGTTCTCCCATCCCTTGTGTGTTCACTTTCTGGAAACGTTAGGCAGGAGGTCAGACTTGATGATCTAATGGCCTCTCTGGCCCTAAAAAAAAAAAAAAAACACACTATGAAAATTCAAGGAAAGGGAACTGGAAAAGTTGCATGACAGGCCATTTCTACAAGTCAGATTTTCAGTTCACACATTTATATGCACCAGAAGTGCTTTCATATCCAGCCAGGGAACAGAAACCTCAACCAACATGACTTACTTGACCAGTCACATCCTTGTGACAAAATGTTTGCAACTAGTTCCTACAGTTAAAAAGAAAGGTGAAAACAAATCTGTCAGATCATTCATATATTGAATACATTTGGGGAAAACTGCAATCCATTTACGCACATCACATAGGCAGAAAGAGAGGACCATTTTGTCACATAAATGATTGATCGCAAATTGTTTGCTCAGCTCTATTAAGAATCCTGACTTCAGGAAACTGGGAACCAAAGTCCTGTGATGAGGATATATTAGTAATGGTTCCCTATCTGGTATCAAAATCTCATACCCTACATTCATGCATGTGACTGCAGATACTCTTGGCAACTAATAGGACCTTTTATTTTTTTAAAGCGGAGATGTAGCTTGAACCTTACTTAATCTTGTTTGCCTGGAGTCACTGATGCTACAACAAGGGATGGCAGGAGATAGCACATCTAGATATTTTCAAACACATTTCATATTTTATTAAAATAGTCTGAAAATTAATTAACTTTCTTTGTTCAATATGTAGCATTTCACCTGCTTTGAAATGAAAATTGCAAGGACATTGATGAATGGGGGGTTGTGTAATTTCACCAGACTTCCCCCCAAAATTCCTGCATCCTTTGGGGAAATTATCTTGTGTGACTTATTAAAGCCAAACTCAACATTGAACATCAGCAGATATTCATGGGCTGCTCCCCTGAACAACTGTACAAAGAGGAAGTACTTTTTCCTCTTCTCTTCTTTTCCAGCAGAAGAAAAGAGAGCAATCACAGAATGGCGAGCAGATATGTCTAGGGATGTAAAAGAAGGTAGATCAGAAGTTTCTGTTCGCCCTATCTCTTAACACAAGAACAAGGACTTTCAATGAAATTAAAAGGTGGGAAATTCAAAACTGAAAGGGAATTCACACAATGTGCAGTTAAACAGTGGAACTCATTGCCACCGGAAGTCATTGCGGCCAAGAATTTAACAAGATTTTTAAAAAGGGATTGAACATTTATACTGATACCAAGAATATCCAGAGTAGTTGTAAATAATGACAACAACATTTTTAGAAGGAATATTAAATCTCATTTTGAGGGTTAAGCCAAGCTCTAGCTATGGGAGATCAGGATGAGACCTAACATAGGGGGACAGATTATCCCACATCTGCTCGTGGAGTTCATACACCCTCTTTTGAAGCATAGGATACCAATTATTGTCAGAGGATAATGAACTAAATGGACCTTGGGTAGAACTATTCCAGAGGCTAGTGGTACTGATTCCTGTGCGCTAAATCAAGACCACTGACTTTATTTATTTTTAATATAAATATGGTTATTAGATTACTTAAAGTTTTTCCCTAGTGCAAAGGAGGGTCTTTAGTGCCTAATTCAGAAATAAAGTCAAATACTTATAGAATTAGAAAAGTGAACACCATAAATTGATTTTGTGTCATTTCATGACAGACCACACACTGCAATTTATGTTTAGTTATATGGTTATATCTGCCTGTCCTTTTGACTATGGAAATTAGCAGTGCCCTTTCATTTGCAAACCTGCCTTCTCCTGCTCATTCTTGCAACTGATGCATATGTCAACCAAAGACTGCATCTGACATTCAGGAGTGAAATCTATAAACTGTTTTTCAGATTGGTTGATGACCTTAAAAGCGTATGCACAATCATGTATGTGCAAAGGTCAATGAAAGTTACAAAAAATTGCTCCCATTCTTAATGCTGACATTATGGCATGTCTGCTTTGGTAAGGCCATCAGACTTACACTACCTACCTCATTGTTTAAATGAAAAGATTGTTAACTGAAATTCCAATATCAGATGCAAAGGGCTTTGTTACCAGATGAGCTTTGAAAAAGCTAAGTTCTAGGTCAGGCATCATTCACACAACTTCCTTCCTCCTGCCACTAGATGTAAAATGTCTTTATATGACATTTACCTATTGTAAATCGCTCTTAAGACATTTGGTTCCAGTGAGGCCTGCCTTGTTGTGGTAAACTTCACGGCTCCTGAGGAAACCCAAAGCAACAACTGATTTGGTCTGATGCTTACAATGAGGGAGAGGGAGTTGGCACACCTCAGTTCTATTCTTGATTCTGACAATGACTCACTGTGACTGACCACAAGCAACTTCTCTGCAACTCAGTTTACCTGCCTAGAAAATAAGAATAGAAACAGCTAGTCAATGAAGCCTCACTGGTAATCTTTGTAAATAACTTTGACCCAGATTTTTAAAAGTATTTAAAAAGAGGCAGATGAATGCCCAGGGGGATTTTCAAAAGCAGACAGGACCCTAACTCCCATTGAAACCAATGGGTGTTAGGCTTCTAGCTTTATCTTCAGGCACCTAAATACCTTTAAAAATCTGTCCCTTTGAGATCATCAGCTGAAAAATTTAATATAAAAAGGTAAAGCACTTATTTTTAAAAGCCTGCAAAAATGCACCACTGTGGGTCAGAAACTGAGAAGAAAGAAGGATCTGGGATCAAGATTTCATAAAGTAATTAGTGATATGGGATGCCTCAAGCCCAGGGTGTCCCACCTGAGACATCTTGAAGGGGCCTGACTTTCAAAGGATGCCAGTTAGCCCTGTCTGAAAGTCAGGCCAATCCAAATGAAGACACACAAAATCACTAATCACATTTTAAAACCTTGGCCAAGGTTTCATGCTTTGCTCTAATATACAAAAAGCTCACAGTTTGAATACATATTATGGTTATTAAGGTATTGTAAATGGGAACATATACATTACAACCATGGGAACAAATAGCTCTGCCCTGGACAATATGCCAATTCTTCTAGCCACATCCTTCTCTCTACCTCTCTGTAAATAGCACGGTCCTTTCTTCAGCTGCTCTAGTCACTGCTCTGTTCAGACACTGAATTGTTTTATACATAGTCCACGTTTAACATGAGACTGGAGCCTAGATCCTGAAGTGTGTAACTTTGCTGTGCATCCTCCACTGCCAGACTTCAGTGGGAGTTGAGGGTGCTAAGAACATGGCAGGAGACACTCAGAACCTCACAGGCTTGAGCCCTAGAAGAACAGAAGACAAGAAACTATATCCAATTAATGAAATGCAATGTTTTTCCCTACTGTTCCCTATTCACACACATACTTTTTCAAAGAGTACATTTTCAGAAGCTAATTTGTAATAATTTCTCCAGAATCTTCTATAAAAAGACCACAGACCCTTGCAATACTGAGCTAAGAAGAGCAGTAGCAGCAGATCATTAGTACAGTAGTTTCAGGACCCTAGTGCTTAGACTGATGAGCTACTTTTAGGTCCTTAACGTTCCAGGATTGCTACACTGATGCTATGGATTTTTGTTTACCCACTTGGGTGTTTTTTCATGTTCTAATTGACTACATGTCAGCCTACCTTAAGTGCAAGCAGCGGAGCAAACCTCTTTCCAGGGTAACAGCTCCATCTCCTTGTCAGCACTTTCCCCAGGCCCATCATCAGAATGAAAAGTTTACAGAGATACCACATATCAGTTCTGTTGGTTACGTGGTTTGGATTAGTGGCAGTTTTAAACAACTGCATTCAATAATCCTTTCGGCTTCCCATTGCTTTGTCTATGGTATCATAGGAGACATTCTGAATATCAGATCAAAAAAAGTTTGATGAGCAAAAAAGCAACTCTGCCACCCCTCCCAATATCTGTCATAGCATCACACATTTAACTATACCTTAATTTAGGCTCAGACTCTGCAAACATCACACCTTGTAGTTAATGCTTCCAGGATTAGACCCTAAGGGTATGTCTACACTGCAATAAAATAAAATAAATAATAAACCTACGGCATCAAGACTCAGAGCCTAGGTCAACTGACTCAAGCTCGCAGGGCTTGGGCTGCGGGGCTAAAAATTGCAGAGTAGACATTTGGGCTCTGGGACCTTGGTCCCTTGTGGGCCCGGGATCTACACTGCAATTTTTAGCCCCAGCCCTGCGAGCCGGAGCCAGCTGACCCAAGCCAGCCACAACCAAGCCATGGGTCTTTCATTGCCATGTAGAAGTACCCTTAGACTATAAACTCTTAGGAGCAGGAACCAAAGGCTTGTTTCTCTGTTGCCTTACTTATGCATCATTTACACCCATGCAATGCAAAGTTGGTGTAAATCATGCCATTCTGATTTGGTAGAATCTACCACTCACTCTGATTGAGCGCAAAGGATTCTTAGTGCAACGGCTCCCTTTCTTTTACTGCTCTATGAAACACTGAGGGCCAAATCCTTGGCTGGTGTCAATGAGCACAACTCCACAGATTTAAATGGAGTTCCATCCATTTGCACTCGGAGCAAACCTGAGCCGACATCTATTTAGGGTGTAGTATAGATAAGAATCTATATTTCGGAGATCCGATTCCAAATTCAAAGCTGCAATTCCAATCAGTCTCATGATGGTAACAGAGTATTGTAAATGCAATATTAACCAGTTCAAAACATGAACTCTTGAATAGACAGGAATAATAAAGGAATAAAAATATCATACATACAAGTGTTTTTCCCCAGGATGGATTGCAAACTGCTTTACAAAGTGAAATACAAACTGTCTCCAGGGTCCACTTCCCTCACAGCTGAAGTGCAGCCACAGGTGGCACATGGCAATTATTTAACAACCTACCACAATATACAGCAGTTCAGGACAAGAGTGAAAGAATAATTTTATTCAGTACAGCAGGGGTGGGCTTTTTGGGCTACAGATAGGAATTTGGCTGGGACACTAGGGACCTGGACACTTACTCACGGAAATATACGACGGGATCTTTTGAAGACCACAAGTGCTCAGTATCTTGATTTTACATCTCCTGAAAGATGGCAGCCCCACCAGCACAATGCCCCCTAGTACCGTACTGGAGCACTGGTTCACAAATGCCTTAGATGGGAGAGTGCCACCTACTATATCACAACACGACTTGCTGCAGCACTCTGGTATACTTTGGAGGCCTTCCCTTCCATATTGTCCGAGCCTGCTTGGCTTGTAAGGGCTGGCAGGATAGCAGAACAAGTAGGTATGGCTGTTGGCCAAATACAGAGCACAGTGAGGAAGCCTGAAATAAGCCTGACAAACAGAGGCTATTTGGAGTTAACAATGGAGGCAGAAGAACCTTAGATCAGGGTAGTGGGTGACCTTATTCCTCCCTGGAATCACATCAGCCCATGAAAAAAAAAGAAATATATATTATATATATATATACACACACATACATATATATACACATACACACATATATATATACACATACACACACACACACACACACACAGGAAATTTTGGGTCTGAGCCAGCAGCTTCCTAAGTGGTCACCACTGTTGTTGTAGCTGTGTTAGTCCCAAGATATTAGAGACACAAGATGGGTGAGGTATTATCTTTTATTAGACCAGCTTCTGAGCATGGAAGGTACAAGCTTTTGAGCTTACATACAGGCCCAAAACTGAAAAAGAGTTCTGTGTAAACTTGATAGCTTGTCTCTTTCACCAATAGAGGTTGGTCCAATAAAAGATATTACCTCACCCACCTTGTCTCTCTATTTAAGTGTCTGTTTGGGTTTCCTTACCACATTGGGGGGTGCCGGGGGGGGGGGGGAGGATTCACTCAGTGAGATTTAGAGACTGATGCTCAGCTGTTAAATCAATATAGGTTCACTGAAGTTATCAGAGTAATGCTGATCTCCACCAGCTGAGGACCAGATATTCATATGGAAATTTCATTTGACAGGAAAGAGAAATTGTTCTCCCTCTTCTGCCCCCATCCGCCTCCCGCTCAGAGCCCTTTGGAACCTGAGGTGCCAAACACACAACATTTTAGTATCTACACATAACCTAGGCCTCTTAAATCCAAATTCCATGGATAGGTCCCCGTTTCTCACCTCTGACCTAAATACAATGGGATTTAGGAGGAGGTCAAGACAGACATGAAGCTGGGGGTGGCCTTGCCTGGAGGGGAAATGGCCTCAGCAACACAGGTAACCCGCAAATAACTCATCATTGGGCAAGAGGCGGGATTTCCACACCGAACTGGTGGCAGGAGAGCCTCATAAAACAGACATCTGGAAATCAGTGTGGAAAAGCACCTTTCTTAGGGTTAATTAACAGTGAAGGTTAAAGCACGGGGGCAGGTCCACCACAGCACAGCTGAGAGCCGTCTCCAAGCTGATGTCATCCAAAGGATGACCTCGTTGACGTGACCACACTTAGAACCACTTTACCCGCAGCTGCTAAACAATCATCTTTTTTTAATTGAAAAGGCCTCATCAGTGGGTGAATCACTGTTGAAATCTGCCCTGGTGCCAGGGAGAGACCAGTGTAAGAATTAGAAATGAGCACAAAACTGCAAAACTACTCAGCAGGCATTCCTAAAACACTCATCTCAGCAGCAGAGACTAGTACCTCAAGCATCTGAGCCAGCGACAGTCAGAGATCTCACTGTGTGAGGGGCTACCGCTAATCACGGGATTTCCAGGAACAGCCCATCTCTGCTGTGGAAACATTGCCCAGAAGCGATACTCCTGAGCATGTCAGCGGACCTGGCGCCGTACTGCCAAATCTGTGAATTCACTGTAGACAGGTACTTGCCCTCCAAGCTCAGACATCCGACATGAAATATTGTTGTTATTGGCAGAACACTGGGGGCTGGGAAGGCATGATAGGAAAGATGCAGAGGTGTCCTGCATGCCTCCAAAAAGCCTGAAGCCACCGACTCTCTTGGGTCGGTGTAAAACAGAAGCTCATACTTTTATATTTCAGGGGGAAAAGTTTCTCACCCTTTTTCTTGTAGTAATAGCCTTGGCTATATCAGACCGATTGCTAATGCTGAAAGGAATAAGCTACTGAACTCCATTTCTGCAGCAGGAGCCTTAAGTATGTGTGCGCATTGGAGGGTGGGGAACAAGATATAAAAGTGCACGTGCGCGCGTGCACACTTTTGATGTAAAAAGAGAGTGATACGTGAGCTGCATCCTCAAGAATCATCTCAGTGCTCCTCTAGCATATTTAAGCCCCCCTTGACAAAGGGGTGTGACAATGATGGACAGGCGTCTGTTATGCTGTGTATTGGGAGTGACATAACATTGGGCTGCTCCAAAAATGCTAGTGCCAACTCTGAAAGAGAGAAAGTGCCACAAACCAGAAAGAAAGAAGAAAAAGAAAGGGAGGGGGGGAAGCCACCAGCAGGCCCCTATGCAAAGCAGTGAAACTTAGCACTGCTATAAATCAAATCAATTGTTATATTGAGAAAGGACACTAACTTCCCCAACTTCCTCCCCTTTATGCCCCAGCAACAGGTCTTCTCCCAAACTCATTCAGCTGTGGATGAGGGAACTTAGCCGCCTGTGCCACAGATATGTTGTTCCAACAGGTGCAGCCCTTAAAGGTAGAATTAATTTTTCCCTTTTTCTTGGCAAGTGTTTCTGGATCCTCGGGGAAATTAATGAGCACATACCGAATACGTTTACATAATATCACCCCAGGATTTATCCTATGCAATGTCAGAAGTACTTTTAATCTCTCCTCTGAGGGCCAGGGAAGCACGGGGGGGCATGTCAACGCAACCTGCTCTCCATACCGGCAGCATGAGGATCACGACTGTATTGATGGCTTTAATGCACCGGGTGAGCATACTGGCTCAGGTGACAAAGGAACCCGAAAAAGAGGAAGGGGTTATGGATGAGTAAGACCCATTGAACTGATTGGAAGTGTGGAAGGGCTCCACTGCCAGTGGGATACCTGCAAGTACAAGGCATGCTCAGGGTTCTTGGGGCTCTAAAACCCTAGCTCTGAAATTAGTGTTCCTCTCCCACAGCTAGCCCCTATGCTTGTGTGCATGGTCAACTTGGCTTGTAAAATTTTGCTGTGCTGTAATATGATACCCATATTCTCTGATAGTGATTGTCAGCCTACAGAAAAATCCTAAAACGAAACAAAAAAAAACCAACACCCCATAATACCTTTGTCTCCAGGCAAACAGGCAGAAAACCCCTCTAGTTGCTCTTAGAGGGTAAAAAACTTCTTCAGGTCTGTGAGACTGGTGAATTTCCCTGCAGGAGGTTAACTACCCTACCTTTAGGTAGAGAAAACTCTAGCTCACAAAAGACACTTCCCTTTTGTCTCTGCTCTGGCCCCAAAGCGGGGGGGGGGGGGGGGGGGACACACCTCTAACTGCTTTCAGCTTAAAACCTGCTTTCCAGCAGCCCAAAGGAAAAAAAAAATATTTCCTTTTCAAATTTGTGCTTCTGGTTCAAAAAAATCAAATCTCAAATTTGATCTCAAAATGATTTCAAGTAATCCCACCACTCTGCCACCATGTCAGGGTTCCTTCCCCACTCTGAACTCTAGGGTACAGATGTGGGGACCTGCATGAAAACCTCCTAAGCTTACTTTTACTAGCTTAGGCTAAAACTTCCCCAAGGTACAAGCTATTTTACCTTTTGCCCTTGGACTTTATCGCTGCCACCACCAAACATCTAACAGGTATATCACTGGGAAAGAGCCAGTTTGGAAATGTCTTCCCCCCCCCAAATCCTCCTAAACCTTACACCCCCTTTTCCTGGGGAAGGTTTGATAAAAATCCTCACCAATTTGCATAGGTGAACACAGACCCAAACCCTTGGATCTTAAGAACAATGAAAAAGCATTCAGATTCTTAAAAGAAGAATTTTAATAGAAGGAAAAAGAATCACCCCTGTAAAATCAGGATGGTAAATACCTTACAGGGTAATCAGATTCAAAACAGAGAATCCCTCTAGGCAAAATCTTAAGTTACAAAAAGACAAAGACAAAAAATAGAATCTACATTCCATTCAGCACAGCTTATTTTCTCAGCCATTTAAAGAAAACAGAATCTAACGCATATCTAGCTAGATTACTTACTAAGTTCTAAGACTCTGTTCCTGTTCTGTCCCCGGCAAAAGCATCACCCAGACAGAGACAGACAGACAGAGCGAGCGAGCTTTGTTTCTCCCTCTCCCCAGCTTTTGAAAGTATCTCATCTCCTCATTGGTCATTTTGGTCAGGTGCCAGAGAGATTATCCTAGCTTCTTAACCCTTTACAGGTGAAAGGGTTTTTCCTCTGGCCAGGAGGGATTTTAAAGGTGTTTACCCTTCCCTTTATATTTATGACACACCCCTAAAACCTCATTCCCTGGCATCTTTCTCAGATCTCTATATGCCGTAGGATTTTTATATAGCACCAATCACCCTAGGATCTAAGCTGTTCCTAGGTCAATTAAACCTCCACGGTGAAGTCCCTAGCAGACTTCAGATCCATACTTTGATCTCTGCTCTCAGTTTCTCCTCTACCCTAGATCCCCTGAAAACTCAGGTTTGGTGAACTTTTTTGCAAGCTCTGAGTCACTTATAACACAGACTATAGTGAACTTTAGTGTGCACAACTAAGTGAAATATACATGCTTGCATATACACACACTCTCTATGTGGAGTGTATTTTCATTGCAGAGCCAAGCCCTGACCTAATTCCCAGCACTTTTGCCTCTCATCCTGTCTGAGTGAATAGTGGGTCAAATACCTCCTCCTTGGTGTAACCCCAGAGGTCAATGAAGTTACACCAGGCAGGAATTTGGTCCAAAGCAACTGTCCCTGGCAGTGGGGATCAAGACAATACCATGTCAGCTGCAATTAAGGATGCCGGTTGCTTCTGAGGGCAGGCAGAAACAATGAAAGCCCTTGTGCTGGAAGAGGGTTAAGATAATACTCACTGACGCCTCCACTTCTGCAGCTTTATCTCCTTCATTTGGTTAAATTATTAATACAAGCAAATCTATTAATAGTTATGCTGGGCATAATTCAAACATTGCTCAGGATACAATGCTTATCTTGCATCTCCCAGTCACAGTGCTTCCCTCTATTAGACTAGCCAATTAAAGCAGAAGGGTGCAAGTCTCATTAAACAGGTCTTGCACGTTCAAAATCCAAAACTTTTATGGGAATCATTTTTCCTTCTAGTAAATGCGCTTATAAAACCCATACTGCCCAACGTCCTGGAGCAACACTCTTGTAAACGGTTTTGGTTTGTAGTTGCATTTGGACTGTAGTACTGTCTATTTTTCACCTGTTAGGAGGCTATTTAAACCTGGCCGAGCTCCAATTTAGGTACAGCAGACATTTAGCTACCCAGGAGCTCCATTCACTGCCGGCTGCAATAAACCTGACATGCTGCAACTTGAGCAGGCAATTCTGATAGCTGCTGGAGACACTCATTCAAAACAGAGGGGAGAGAGGACCAGAGTACATTTAGAAAAAAGAAAAGGAGTACTTGTGGCACCTTAGAGACTAACAAATTTATTAGAGCATAAGCTTTCGTGAGCTACAGCTCACTTCATCGGATGCATTTGGTGGAAAAAACAGAGGAGAGATTTATATACACACACACAGAGAACATGAAACAATGGGTTTATCATACACACTGTAAGGAGAGTGATCACTTAAGATAAGCCATCACCAACAGCAGGGGGGGGAAAGGAGGAAAACCTTTCATGGTGACAAGCAGGTAGGCTAATTGCAGCAGTTAACAAGAATATCAGAGGAACAGTGGGGGGTGGGGTGGGAGGGAGAAATACCATGGGGAAATAGTTTTACTTTGTGTAATGACTCATCCATTCCCAGTCTCTATTCAAGCCTAAATTAATTGTATCCAGTTTGCAAATTAATTCCAATTCAGCAGTCTCTCGTTGGAGTCTGTTTTTGAAGCTTTTTTGTTGAAGTATAGCCACTCTTAGGTCTGTGATCGAGTGACCAGAGAGATTGAAGTGTTCTCCAACTGGTTTTTGAATGTTATCATTCTTGACGTCTGATTTGTGTCCATTCATTCTTTTACGTAGAGACTGTCCAGTTTGGCCAATGTACATGGCAGAGGGGCATTGCTGGCACATGATGGCATATAGCACATTGGTAGATGCGCAGGTGAACGAGCCTCTGATAGTGTGGCTGATGTGATTAGGCCCTATGATGGTATCCCCTGAATAGATATGTGGACAGAGTTGGCAACGGGCTTTGTTGCAAGGATAGGTTCCTGGGTTAGTGGTTCTGTTGTGTGGTGTGTGCTTGCTGGTGAGTATTTGCTTCAGATTGGGGGGCTGTCTGTAAGCAAGGACTGGTCTGTCTCCCAAGATCTGAGAGAGCGATGGCTCGTCCTTCAGGATAGGTTGTAGATCCTTGATGATGCGTTGGAGAGGTTTTAGTTGGGGGCTGAAGGTGATGGCTAGTGGCGTTCTGTTGTTTTCTTTGTTGGGCCTGTCCTGTAGTAGGTGACTTCTGGGTACTCTTCTGGCTCCGTCAATCTGTTTCTTCACTTCAGCAGGTGGGTATTGTAGTTGTAGGAATGCATGATAGAGATCTTGTAGGTGTTTGTCTCTGTCTGAGGGGTTGGAGCAAATGCGGTTATATCGTAGCGCTTGGCTGTAGACAATGGATCGAGTGGTATGATCTGGATGAAAGCTAGAGGCATGTAGGTAGGAATAGCGGTCAGTAGGTTTCCGATATAGGGTGGTGTTTATGTGACCATCGCTTATTAGCACCGTAGTGTCCAGGAAGTGGATCTCTTGTGTGGACTGGTCCAGGCTGAGGTTGATGGTGGGATGGAAACTGTTGAAATCATGGTGGAATTCCTCAAGAGCTTCTTTTCCATGGGTCCAGATGATGAAGATGTCATCAATGTAGCGCAAGTAGAGTAGGGGCATTAGGGGACGAGAGCTGAGGAAGCGTTGTTCTAAGTCAGCCATAAAAATGTTGGCATACTGTGGGGCCATGCGGGTACCCATCGCAGTGCCGCTGATTTGAAGGTATACATTGTCCCCAAATGTGAAATAGTTATGGGTCAGGACAAAGTCACAAAGTTCTGCCACCAGGTTAGTCGTGACAGTATCGGGGATACTGTTCCTGACGGCTTGTAGTCCATCTTTGTGTGGAATGTTGGTGTAGAGGGCTTCTACATCCATAGTGGCTAGGATGGTGTTTTTAGAAAGATCACCAATGGACTGTAGTTTCCTCAGGAAATCGGTGGTGTCTCGAAGATAGCTGGGAGTGCTGGTAACGAAGGGCCTGAGGAGGGAGTCTACATAGCCAGACAATCCTGCTGTCAGGGTGCCAATGCCTGAGATGATGGGGCGTCCAGGATTTCCAGGTTTATGGATCTTGGGTAGCAGATAGAATATCCCAGGTCGGGTTTCTAGGGGTGTGTCTGTGCGGATTTGTTCTTGTGCTTTTTCAGGGAGTTTCTTGAGCAAATGCTGTAGTTTCTTTTGGTAACTCTCAGTGGGATCAGAGGGTAATGGCTTGTAGAAAGTGGTGTTGGAGAGCTGCCTAGTAGTCTCTTGTTCATACTCCGACCTATTCATGATGACGACAGCACCTCCTTTGTCAGCCTTTTTGATTAGGATGTCAGAGTTGTTTCTGAGGCTGTGGATGGCACTGTGTTCTGCATGGCTGAGGTTATGGGGTAAGCGATGCTGCTTTTCCACAATTTCAGCTCGTGCACGTCGGCGGAAGCAGTCTATGTAGAAATCCAGGCTGCTGTTTCGACCTTCAGGAGGAGTCCACCCAGAATCCTTCTTTTTGTAGTGTTGGCAGGAAGGTCTCTGTGGGTTAATATGTTGGTCAGAGGTGTGTTGGAAATATTCCTTGAGTCTGAGACGTCGAAAATAGGATTCTAGGTCACCACAGAACTGTATCATGTTCGTGGGGGTGGAGGGGCAAAAGGAGAGGCCCCGAGATAGGACAGATTCTTCCGCTGGGCTAAGAGTATAGTTGGATAGATTAACAATATTGCTGGGTGGGTTACAGGAACCATTGTTGTGGCCCCTTGTGGCACTAACCCAGGAACCTATCCTTGCAACAAAGCCCGTTGCCAACTCTGTCCACATATCTATTCAGGGGATACCATCATAGGGCCTAATCACATCAGCCACACTATCAGAGGCTCGTTCACCTGCGCATCTACCAATGTGATATATGCCATCATGTGCCAGCAATGCCCCTCTGCCATGTACATTGGCCAAACTGGACAGTCTCTACGTAAAAGAATGAATGGACACAAATCAGACGTCAAGAATTATAACATTCAAAAACCAGTTGGAGAACACTTCAATCTCTCTGGTCACTCGATCACAGACCTAAGAGTGGCTATACTTCAACAAAAAAGCTTCAAAAACAGACTCCAACGAGAGACTGCTGAATTGGAATTAATTTGCAAACTGGATACAATTAACTTAGGCTTGAATAGAGACTGGGAATGGATGAGTCATTACACAAAGTAAAACTATTTCCCCATGGTATTTCTCCCTCCCACCCCACCCCCCACTGTTCCTCTGATATTCTTGTTAACTGCTGGAATTAGCCTACCTGCTTGTCACCATGAAAGGTTTTCCTCCTTTCCCCCCCCTGCTGTTGGTGATGGCTTATCTTAAGTGATCACTCTCCTTACAGTGTGTATGATAAACCCATTGTTTCATGTTCTCTGTGTGTGTGTGTATATAAATCTCTCCTCTGTTTTTTCCACCAAATGCATCCGATGAAGTGAGCTGTAGCTCACGAAAGCTTATGCTCTAATAAATTTGTTAGTCTCTAAGGTGCCACAAGTACTCCTTTTCTTTTTGCGAATACAGACTAACACGGCTGCTACTCTGAAACCAGTACATTTAGAGATACTATAAATACCGAGCTGCTTCCTGTGAAAACCGAGGACTGGTGCATGTGCCCTACAACCAGAGACAGCATAAGGGTCTGTTTGCATTACACTGAGTCCCCCTAAATTAATCCCATATTTGTGCAGTTTTGCATTCAATGCAGTAGCATGGAATCACCCTGCCAATGGTGGAGATGGCCCTTAAGAAAATGGATAATGTACAACTCCTGCCTGGGGGCTGTATCGGATGAGCAGTGACCGAGAGGAAGGTCACTACACGCTAGTCTTAAAGGGAAGACCCGTAATACGGGGCAATCCTCAAAGGCCAGCCAGATTTCCAGTCTGATAGCTGTGCCAAGTATTCCTTTAATCCTTTATTTACCCATAAATCTGCCACTCTGTTCGGCAGGCTTTTACTGGTATTGGGTTTCAGCTTTCGGGTTTCGGCTTTAAGTGTACAATGTGTGGCCCTAATGAGAAACTCAATCTGTTAATGGGCAGACCTTCTCCACAGGACCAGGACTTGGCAACAGGAGTCAGTCCCTGAACTTTCACCTTCCACTTGGCAGCATACCAGACTAACTCAACATCTCTGGGCTGGCTTACATTATCAGCTCGTTATTAACATACATCATAGCCAAATCTCTTTTATATGCACCCAGCAAACAGGAAACTACACAAGGGGAGGGCTCCTCATTTTTGTCTGACTCTGGAGCTCATAAAAATGGCCTAATTAGAACCAGCGATGGTGCGGTGGGGCATTGTGCAGATTTTCCTGCATGTTCTTTGCCTAGTCACCTTAGTCCTGACTTAGAAGAACATGAGGGATTGTCAGCTGTATTGTACCAAATGCTGTAGTGGTTCTGTGGCAGTCTATAGTACTTATGCAGCCCCATTACTGTATTTTAGAGCCTCACCATTTTTAATGTGTTTATCTTCACCACACCTCTATGAGGTAGGACAGTACATTTTACAGATGGGGAACGGAAGTCCAGAATGGCTAACTGTCTTGCCTAACATCACACAGGAAGCCTGTAGCAGAAAAGGAAATTGAAACTGGTTTTCCTGAGTCACAGGCTAGAGCCTTAGACCATTCTTCTCCCCCCTGCCATGTGGATTCCTCTCAAGGGAAGTAGAGCTGTGGGAATGCTTACCAGTTGGTTTCAAAATGGATTGATGAATATTTTAGGTCAACCTCTTTGCGTGGATTCACAATTCTGAGTTCAATCAAATCCCCTTTTCTCCATGGTAAAATCTCACTGCAACGTTGTAAGGTAAATTCAGGTTTGATGGGGTTGTGCATGCTCACATGAGTTTAGTGAGCTCAGTGGCCATATTGGACAAAATCCATGCGACTTATCCTTGTGATCTTTTTCTAAAAAAGAGGGTCCAAGCTTGAAAGAAACCGAGGAATAGCAGCCACAAGTAACTTTTGGATGTTCAACAAAGTTCATAGCCAGCTTTGATGGAAATGTTGCCTCCCTGAAGAGCATTCATGTGAACCAGTTGTGGTCAGCAAATGCATGTCAAACACACACTAATGAAGTCGTATTTGAAGACATCTGAGGTTGAGCAAAAAGCATATCACCCCTCTAGTAAGGTAAGACTAGGACATATTTTCACTCTTAACCTAAGGCAGGACTTGCATACAAGTTTCCAGAGCTAAGGAGTTTATGCAGGAATCTACTGACACCACTAGAGTTCCTTGGAAGTTATCTGAATTACTTAACTTTGATTATGTTTTCATCCATGTAATCAGAAGGTTTGTTTGTAAATTACCTTTGCATGGACACTACAGTTTGTTTTATAAAATAGCAATTCTTGCATGTATATACAAGTGCATCAGATATATATTCCTTTTAAAAATAATGAATTAATTTTCTCATTACCACTAAGTACAGCTTCAGACAACTCAAGCTAATTGACCCAATCTCCAGAAAGGAGTACAATGTGAAAGAAAATCAATGTAGGTTGTTTATGTGATAATCCCCAACCATGTGACTGAACGATGCAGTACCATCTGGTCCAATAAAAGCAGTTTTTATTGAATTGTAAAATGGCATGTTTTAGGTCTAACACACTTCACTTAAAAGTAAAGGATGGTGGCACTTGTTATGGTATAAGCTCAAAGATGTGGATGTTTCACCTTTGTGGACAAACCAGCTTTGCAGATTACCAGTTTGTAAGCCACTTACAAAGATTTGGGCCAGATCCTCAGCTATGTCCAAAGCAGCAATAATGCAGGATTAACCAGCCATTGCAGGAGTCTCCCAACATGGATGCGGTATTCTCCATCATTCATAATTCCCAGTATGTCCAGCAGGGAGGGAGTCTTGCTGGGGCATCTCTGTTCCCCAGCGTTCCTTGGAAACTGGAACTTTTTGCTCTGTAAATGAGGACACTCTTGAAGAATGCGAGTTACTCATAATGATGCCAACATTTGTCAAGAATAATCCTGTTTTGTTTTCACAAGATCAGTATTCGTTACGTTTCCAGTTTATACATAGTTTCCCCCATTGCCAGTCCTCTCAATTTCTCAGGAGGTTGGCAATGAAAAAAAAAACAAAACAAAAAAAAAAAAAACGAACATCTTGCTTCCAGATCACTGGTTCAAAACCGACCCAGCCAGGCAGCGGTTGAAAGGTGTTTCTACCTGATGGTTATTCTGCAGCTTGTGTTACATACATTTTTTTCCTCAATCTAGACCTCACTGGACAAGTTTTTCACATCAACAGTCAGCAACCACTGCTGGAAGTCTCAGAGGGAAAGGACTGAATGGGTACGGAGGCTCCACTAAAGTCTCTGTAGAACTGGGGGAGGCATATTGGTGGGGTAGGATGGGTAAATTTGCACTGTCACAGTCTGAGATGTACTTGTCATCTTCCTGGATTATGAGAGGATTTCAGTTTTCAAGGCTGTAAAACTGGCCTGTGTCACAAATATTAGATTTGCACACACACAAAAAGCAATGCACAAACACTTAATGCAAAGAACACACCTGCTTTGAAGAAACCTTCTAACTTCAGGAAAATTAGCCAGAAAGCGGCACAAGATTAAATTTGCTAAAACCTGAGATATTTATAATGCGGGAGCCCCACATTTGCTTTGACTGCTCAGGAGGTAGAAATTTATATATATTTTTAAAATGGTTGTGCTTGGTATTATTTTTCAGAAGGTGATCTCATTTAATAACTTGGCTATTCAGACTGAATTTATGCACAGACGCTAAGAGCCAAAAATCTGTTCCTGTTTAATCTGCAGCAGAGCAGGTAAGAGTAAATATATTCAACTTGGGCTCAGTTCTTGCAGTTTCAACCTCCTGTGACATAGCAATAGGCACCAGGAACACAGTCTCTGCCAAATGACCTGCTGTTCCAAGAGGTTTTCATTAGCTTCAGTCCTTAAAAAAACAAAACAAACAAAGCTTTCCTGCTGGTAACTACAGAAGAAATTATACAGAATAGTCTTCTAGGATCAAGCTCTTCCAAATGCTTGAAGGTTGGGATTTGATTTTAAATATTTAAAATAAACCACATCAAACCTATTGCATAGAAACCTGCACGGAGTATAAACCAAAGGAAACAACGGTAATGAGAGGTCTAGAATGCCTTGGGTCTGCTGGTCCGAAATGGCTAATTACATTAACAGAAAAACTCCAGGAACTCAGATAATTGGACAAGTATGTACAGGTTAAGATCTGAAGGAAATCTCAAGGAAGAGATGCTTGGGAATCAAGGCTCCTCAGTTGTATTCTCAGTTCTGTCAGTTTCTGGGTTAGGGACTCATTTACAGGTGCGCAGACAGAGGCACAGAGTAAAATGGATATACTAGGTACCTACCATACAGGTGTGGCTTGGAACTTAAGGGTTTTCAAAATTCTTTGGGATCCTGGAATGAAAGGCGCTGGACAAGTACAGTGTGTTATTATTAGCATTAGTAAAGTACAGTAACCCTTTATGCTTTTAAGCTCCCTCTCAGTGTAATCAGATCTAAACATATTAAAAATCAGATGTAAATGTACATTTACTTTTAAAAAAATCCATTATTCACTCATGATGATCCCAGAAGAGGCAAGCCAACATAGTAAGAGAGGAGGGAAGGAAAGACACTGCAGATTGCAATACCTACCAGTCCCATCAAACAGTGAGCAATTTCACCCCAAAGAATCTGAAGAGGTTAGAACTCTTAACATACATAAGGGCCCAATCCAAAACCCAATTAGGTCAGTGGAAAAGCTCCCCTTTGCATCAATGGGGCTTTGGAGCAGGCTCAAAAAGTCTACAAGATACATAAAGTTGCCCTTCATTTGTATAAAATGACAAAAGGGATGATTTCAGCAGTATTACTACCCAGTACAGTGCCCCCAAATCCTACATTGTGAAATTCACTCATAGTAGACACCCACCCCTATGAAACTGGGCCAACATTTTCAGACTTGGAAACTGGTTTCAGAGTAGCAGCCGTGTTAGTCTGTATTTGCAAAAAAGAAAAGGAGTACTTGTGGCACCTTAGACTTCTAAACTGAAATTCAAGCACCTACGTCCGTGACCTATTTTCAGAGGCATACAGCATCCACAAATCCTAATGAAGTCATCCATTCTGAGAACCAGATCATACACTCAAGTGTCTACAAATGGATTTAGCTGCCTTAGTTTAGGCCATCAAGTTAAAAACAAAAATGAGGCCAATATTTTTCTTTGTTTCCCTAAGTGCTTTTAAATTAATGAAAAAAATTAGTCCATTTCACTACAGCAAAGGCTGAATCAAGATTGCCGCTTTAAATACTTTGCACACAATCTGCAGAGAATCATTTTTAATAGATGCAAAGTTAAGTGAAATGTAGACTGTTCAACAGCCAACAATCCAAAACCAAACATTAGCTTACATTTAAGCTCTTTGGGGGCACTGAGTATACTTTTCATTAGCAAATAAGGTGGATTTCAGTTTAAAGCAGCAAACCCTGCATTGTGCTAGGTAAGCTATTGAATAGCATTAAGGAAGTCTCTCTGCCTGGGCTCCAAAGACAAATATGGCACACGAGGTGCTGACTCACTATTTTATTATTATTGTTATCTCCCCTTTACTGTTAAATCCACCCACTCCACATATAATTCTGCCACTTTGGATTGGCAAACAGGCAGATGCTTTTGAAGCCAAGATCCATTTCACTTTGGCTATCAGCCAGCAGAGGGAGCTTTGAGTAGCTTAGTCAGCGACTTCCCTGCCAGTCCAATGTTGCCTCTCTAGCAGCCCACACAGTACAACATTTACGCCTCCTTTCAAACCTTTGCATCTGACATGTCAGATTCCTAATAAATTACTTGTGGGACAAAGACTGGCAAAAAGATTTGACCCTTCCTCACACTCACATGGCAAACATGGTTGGGATGACAGGAATATATACCTATTCGCTATTCTGTGGCAGACATCTCCACTTCATAGCTGCAATTACTAGACGATCTCAATAGCTGCCTCGTAAACTGGCGTTTGATTATACTGTGGATTTAGAGAAGCATTTCCTAAGCTCAGAAAGTTTTAGTCTCCTCTGCTTTAGTAAAATAAATCAATCACTCTCGATTGTCTTTTAGTTGAAATATTTGGATTAGTATCTCTCCATAGGCAGACATGCATTGCTCATCTAGCTGAAAGAGACCCTTGTTCAGAAGGGTCGGTGGAGGCCTGGATTTAAATGCACAGTTTGTCAATAGTGTTTTAAAGATTACTAGTAAAACAGCAAAAAGAAAAGGAGTACTTGTGGCACCTTAGAGACTAACAAATTTATTTGAGCACAAGCTTTCGGGAGCTACAGCTCACTTCATCGGATGCATAGCTCATGAAAGCTTATGCTCAAATAAATTTTAGTCTCTAAGGTGCCACAAGTACTCCTTTTCTTTTTTTGCGAATACGTACTAACACGGCTGCTACTCTGAAACCTAGTAAAACAGCATAAATAAACCCCCATAATTCCTTATTTGATGGATTATTAGCAGTAGATGTTGGCAGGAATCCATGTCATTCTGCACAGAAACAGGTTGTCACAGTTCAGGGCAACTGCACCTGTACTTTTCCTCAGCTGTTGCCTTTTTTGGGTGGAGACCTGCACCTCTCCCCCTTCTGACCTGGGTATATCTAGATCGCATAGTTCCCAGCATTCACTGTGTTATTCCCGTCACAGACATGCTGCCTGCTTGCTTTCTCTTCAGAGCTGGTTAATAGATTAATTGCTACAGATACAAGTTACCAACAGCTCTTCTATGCAAGCCTATTTTATTCTTAAGGTAAAAAGCACTACAAAACAATAAAATAACCTACATGCATGCTAATAGGCTTATCAGAGACCACCCCAACTCTGACATGGATTCTAGTAGGCCCTCTGCAAACCTGGGGTCCTATCCATTTACCAGATCAGGAAGAAGGCCACGAGCCAGTTAAAAACCGGGCTATTTATCCCAAAACCCTTTCTTTGCCTGTTGGTCCCTGGGGAAGAGTCTGAATTAGTATATGCACACCTCTCCAGGGGCATGGCTCCAAAGGGTTGATAACAGAGGAAGTACATTATCATCCCTCCTACCTATTAGCAAAGGTACACACCCAGTCCCCCCAATAGTACATAAACAGTTTCATTTTTAATAGAATGAATACCTTTGAGGTAAATTGTAATTCAATAAAAGTTTTAACTTAATGCCATAAAGTTTATCAAAGATATAACAGGATACTGTCACTATCACACAACTAACTTCTTAAGCATATTTAATTTCTATCACAGGCAAATGACAGCACGAACAACTTTGTCCTTTTCAGTCTCCTTCTGTCCCACATTTTCCATTAGTTTCCTCCCAAACTCTACTCTGAAACATGATCACGGACTTCATGAGCTTCTCTGCTGAACTATAACAAACCTCACAATCAAAACTCCATGAACGAAAAAGTTGCTGAATGCCCTTTGTGGGCTGTTCACTTCTGAAACTCACGTCAGATCTATCTGGCAGAGGAGACATATGTAAACACAAAGACATGTAGGCTAATGGTTAGAGCACTGAACGGAAAGTCAGGACATCTGGTTTTATGCCCAACTTCCACTGTTCATTAATGTAACAGATCTGGATACCTTTCATTCTCATGAGTAGCAGCTTTCTCTGCAAGTGCCCCCACTGATTCAATAGGGCTAGTTGCATCATGAGTAGAAGTATCTTAATCTTGCCCTATTGAGTTTATGCAAGCCCCAAGGGTTCTATGCCTCAGTTTACCACCCTGTTAAATATAGTATCTGCTCTACCCAAGCATTAATTGATTTTTAAAAGCATGTTCAGACACCTGGCTGAAAGATACTATAGAAATACAAAGCACTATTACTGCTAGTGCTTTTGTTTTTAAATAAGCCAGGATTTGCAATGTTATGCAGTTGTCAAGACAACCTACCTTTCCTTTCCAAATGAGCACACACTTTCAAGCAGGAAATCCTCAGATCTGAACATTTCACCCAATTAATCTTTCTTTCTAACCCCCTTCCTATCCCATCTTTTACATAAACTTTCTTATTTCCATCTCAGCCGTCTCTGGCATCTACCATGTGAGCATCTTGAAGCACTTTGCAAAAATCAGTTAATCAAAACCAAGATTAAACCAACATCTTTTCTGACTGAGTTTAGAACTATGAGACTAACTATGAACATGAGAGAATACTGGGTATGTCAGACACCACTCTCTGTAGCAATCAAGAGCAATAAAATAAAGCTCAAGGAGTAGGAAGATTAAATTAAAGTCGTTTAGTTACATGGGGAAAAATGAGAACCAGCCTTATATGGAATGAAAATGAGCTTATAATGCAACTGCTTTTTTGGTGTAAGCTTGTGAGGTTTGGATACAGAAGTGGCTTATAAAGGATGGCGCTTCTGCATTTCAGTTAAGAAATGTTTGCCAGTAAGTGTTTTCTTGCTTTAAATTTCATTCTGAACACTTATGCATCTGAAATGTAAATGAAATTAGGATCTGACCCTGATATCCTAAGAAATGAGTGAAGTTTTAGCTGCTTGACTCCCACTGAAGCAAAGATCTCACACAGCTCTCTAAAACATTAAATAATGAACATCTGTTTCTGTGTTCAAATCCAGACTAAAGGTCTTAGCTTTATCATGCAGAGACTCACCTGTGAGCATCCCTACACCTGTAGGATGTTCTACTGACATCAATGGGGACATGAAAAGGAATGCTTGCAGGCTACTTTGCAGGATAGGGGCCTCACTCAATAATTAGGGAAAATCCAGATCCATCCTAGAACAATTGAGAACCTGAGGACAGGTTCGGTGGATTTTTCTGTATTCACAAGATTTTGTCCATGAATTCCATCTCCAGCCCGTCTATGTACAGGTTTTCACAGTGTAAATGGAGAGGTCTTGGGGTACGTCTACACTGCAATTAAAAACCTAGAGCTGGTCCGTGCCAGCCGACTCAGGCTCATGGGGCTCCAGCTAAGGAGCTGTTTAACTGTGGTGTAGAAGTTCCAGCTTGGGCTGGAGCCCGGGTTGTAGGACCCTGCAAAGTGGGAGGGTCCTAGAGCCTGAGCTCCAGCCTGAGCCTGAACATCAACAGCCCCTGAGCCAGCTGGCACAGGGGAGCCTGGGGTTGTCAACTGCAGCATAGACAAACCCTTAGTGTATCTGCATCCTCACAGAGTGAAACACCGGTGAGGTAAAAAACTGCCTCTGTTGATCTCAATGGGCTGTTAAGGCTGATGATTTGATTTCAGTTACTTAAAAGCTTCAATAATAAGTGACATATCAGCTATATTCAAGTAGGACATATGCTTGTCCAAGCAGGGATACCTGATAATACCACCAAGCTCTTACATACAGACTGTTATCAGCAGATTTGAAAGCACTTCACAATGGAGAGAAGCATCACCATCTCCATTTTGCAGATGGGGAAAACAGACACAGAGCAATTAAGTGACTTGCCCAAAGCCATCCAGCAGGCTGGCGGCAGTACTGGGAATAGAACACAGGTCTCTTGAGTCCCAGGCCAGCATCTATCCACTAGGCCATATTATGTTGCTCCAATTTGAATGGCTGTTCTAGAGGAACTTGGTGCTAGGATATGTGCATGTTGCAACATTGCAGGAGACAAACAGCTAACTGGGACAAACGATATCATTTGGACAACTACAGACACTGGGCTTTGATGTGATAAATCCATATCCTCATAATTAAAACAAACTAATATACAAAGAGATCACACCTGCCCCACCTACATACAAATGGCACAGGGAACAAAACTCACATCCTTCAGCTCCATAAACATCAAAGGCCTCAGTTGAGCTGAAGGCTAAACTCCACTATATGGAAGTGGGAATGGTAGAAGTAGTGATGGTTGCAATCTCTCTCCAGACCAACCCCTATTGGGCAAGAAAATTAGCAAACAGTAAGTGACTGAGCATATCTAAGGTATTGTGTATTCTGCAAAGGATAGTTGCATTCGTGTAGCTATATGGCAGAAGCAGCAGCTGTTTACTAAACATGGATCAGAAACCCAGATCCAAAGAGCCCCAAGCTTTAGGGAAGTTCAGATCCAGACTTTATGGCTAAATCCCATTCCAGCTACTTGCAGATTTCCCCCTTTTGTGTCTCCCCAAGACATATGGGGACTGCTCCTGTCCTCACTTTTCTCCTCCTGAAACTTCGCTAGAATCATCCCCTGGATAGGCAATGATTGAGCCTTAATGTGCCAGTCAAACAGAAGGTTGTTCTGGTGTTAAATTCCCTAGTTACCCAGATAACTGCTTTCTCAGTTCCTTTGCAAGTTACTAGGAATCTGAAAGTTCACTGGTAATTGCAGTGGTTAAGATTTCAAGGTTATTGGAAATTAACCAAAAAGTCTCTGAAGTGAAGTAGGAGATGAAGTCCGTCCTAGGGTATTCAGTGCCTGTGCTGATAGTTCCCTCCCATCATTAATCACGATTTTATGGAAGAGCATTTGCCTTGAAATCTTTATTTCAATGACCCCATGAAACACCAATGGCCTCTTGCCTCAGCAAGACATGTTCAGAAGATACTGAAAATGAAAATATCTTGGGGTTAGAAAGAGTCATCTTTGAACTCAAGGAGTCTGAGGAGGAGAAAAAGAGCATATTGTATCATTAATTTGATTCACCTCTTCCTGGTCTATTGAATTGCATTACATTCAGATAAGCAAAATGTTCTGCTCTGAGCTTTTTAACAGAAAGCTGAACAGGCAAACAAACAAACAATGCACTTATCTCTGGGGGAGTTTGCTATACAGTTTTCTTGATTATTCCTAATGTTTTGACACAAATTTCCTCCAGAAGACAGAAAAGCAAAGATTACATCCCATTAAGGGCAGAATAAGAACTGAATAAATATAAAGAAAAGGAGGACTTGTGGCACCTTAGAGACTAACAAATTTATTTGAAAATAAGCTTTCGTGAGCTACAGCTCACTTCATTGGATGCATGCTTATGCTCAAATGAATTTGTTAGTCTAAGGTGTCACAAGTCCTCCTTTTCTTTTTGCGAATACAGACTAACACGGCTGCTGCTCTGAAACCTGAATAAATATAGCAATAGCAGGAGGCACTTTGTTATTACCTGCACACAACAATAAAATTACAGTTCTCATTTATCACTGTAGAAGTATTACAAAATGCAGGGTTGCTAATATATATTCAATATTACAAATCAAAACAAAATGTTAAAAGGATGCTAAGGTTGCAAAGTCAAGCACTCAAATGTTAGGAAATGTCAGAATTAAGGTTGGCCGTAAAAACCTAAATTCACAATCTTTGTGCATATGCATTATGACCAGAGCTGGTTGGAAACTCTTCAGCAAAAGATGCTGTTTACATCTACACTGAAACGTTTTGGGAAAAAAAAAAAAGTGTTGATTTCAATCAAACATTTCCACAAAATTGTTTTTCATTTTGAAACGTTTTGGAAAATTATGGAATTTTGTTTCATATTTCCAAGCTTTGGTTTGGAATTTTATTTTAATTTATGGGGTTATTTTTCATTTTTGTATTATTTTTACATTATTACTTAATGTTCGTAGTACTGACATGTCATAATGACAGTATAATAGTGGCTATTTTCCCTTTTTTAATTTATAAAATCATTAAGGACAGCTCCTACTTAGAATTGATTGAAACATCTCATCTTCTGTTCTATACCCAAGGGTCTTGTTTGTCTTATTATGAAACAATTTGACATAAATTCATAACAGCTTTAAGTATTTCACCTTTTTGTGTGTGTGGTGAACTACTTACAAATAGATTGTAAAAGCCTAACATTTACTTGTTATTAGAAACTATTTGTGAATTTCTGTCGTGAATAATTCTTGATCTACAACCACCACATGAATTGGGAGTATTTGCAGTTCTTCATAGGTTTGACAGTCATAAGCCACATAGTATTCCTTCTGTTCCTTGACTGGATGATTCATATACCCAATATGAACGGCTAATATTACAGTTGAATATACCACTTGTACTTTGCATTATGTTGGTTAGTGAAGTCATCCAATCAGGAATCAGAAAAAAAACCCACCACATCTTTATGTAGTTAATCAACACAGCTGTGAACCCTAGACCTCATATCCATTATGTACAGGAGTTGTACAGTTGTGATGTCACCTGTTTGCAAAGGAAGGTCATAACTTTCATGTTGATGCTGCTAGAGTGAAGGAGGACAATGAAACTGCTGCACCTGTACATGTGTGTTTAAACTGCAATAGCGGGATTTCCCCACCCACCCAATAAGAGTATTCCCACTAGCAAAGTTTGATGATTTAAACATGAAAATTCAAGGACACTTGGATCCAGGGTTCCACTTCTAAACAGAACACAGAGGGAACATTACCGCCTCACAAATGTGAGGAATATGTTGTAGGCCAAGTTCTGTCCTCAATTATTACACTTAACATGGCTCCCATTGGACGCAACAGAATTTGGCCCATAAATACAAATACACATGTAAAAGTTACCACAGACGGGATAAATGGAGACATCTTCAATAGTTTAAGATCTTTGCAATTTTTCACCATTCGGATGTTGAACTGCAAACAAGGACTCTGGCTATTTAACTTCTATGCCTCCTTTGGCAGGAAGCAGCCTAAGTGGATGCTGGGAACTGTAGTCTCTCTCTGTTGGAGTGCTACTTTTAGATATGGTCCCCTCCTGGCAATGTTTCTACATTCAAAAGTTACTGTGTTGCTCGACTTCTTCCCATGAGAGCCTAGAGCTCCCAGTAACCCTCAAGCCTTTGTACTCCCTACTACAAAAAGGGCTAGCAATAAATTACACAATATCTGGCCAGACACATAGTCGGCTGAATTAATTACTTCTCTTTGCAGTCCTTGACCATCAGAACATATGGAAGAGTTACAACAGGTAAGTGGGGAAGTTGAATGAAAGAAACAAGATCCTGACTGTCTGGAAGTAGATTTAGTACCTAGGGTCAATTACTGCACATATGGAAATGACTGAAGCAAAGATTTTTTTTTTTGGGTGTGCATTAACAAATGCTAATTCTCCACCCTCCATCGTAACACCCAGTAACTGCTCATAATATTTTATTCTATTATGTTCAAGTCAGATAATTACACATGTAAACAGTGCATTGTACACAAGTAAACAATTTTGGGTATGTAAAAAGAGAAGTTAGCATATTTTTTTCATGGTGCTCTTTAAAAAACAAAACAAAAACCCAACCTTTTAGTTTCTGCTGAAGTTGATTTTTCTTCTCATTGTTCTGAAATAGATTCAGAAACATAAATAGCTCACGTCAATAGATATAATTTATACCGTGCATGCTATGCACATGTTTCCAGGGAAGATACAAGGATGGATACAGCTGCCCTATAAATCTCACACACGACATCTCTTTTGCCTCCTCCTTATCCATTTCTCACCCAGCAAAAGCTAGTAAATCCTGAATAGATAGTCAGACTGGTCCCAAAATTCTAAGATCTGATGATCCTCTTTCCCAATCTATTTGTAAGACAGTTCTAAAAGCCTCTGGCCACCATGCAACAGTGCCCTTCATATTAGATTAAAATGCTGCTTAAACCCATTACTATGGCAACTCTTTCCCTGTAACAATTGCTTATGAAACCTAATAGCACTAATTCATTCTTGGATGCGGCTATCTTTGAAACTGCCTTCTACTGTAGAAAATTAGGAGTGGCATTTTAATATGTTTGTTCTATTAAATGCAATCTCATCCCTGGGGTAAATAGGTGTAGATGAACAGTGTTTGCATTTTATGAGCTATTTCCCTACCTCCAGAGATTAAAAATGAGGATAACATCACATGTAAAGTTAGATTTTTCAACCACTCAGTACCCACAAGTGGGGCTAGATTTTCAATGGGGCTCATCACCCGGCAGTTCCCAACGTGCTGAGCTGTGAAAAATCTGGCCAGTTGTTTACATGCGTAAATGGGAGCGGAGCTTTTTTAAAAATTCGGCCCCTGATGTTTACGCAAAATTGCATCTGTGGATTCCCTATTCTGCCCTCCCATTGCAGGTGGAAGTCCAACAGAGTTAATGAGTTTTCTGCATGCGGCAAAAGCAACTGATATGCAGCAAGGGTGATCAATATGAATAAGAGATCAAAGGCAATGACAGGAAAGAAAATATATTTTATATATTGAAGTTCTAGCAGGATGGACAAACTGTACCCCAAGAAGTTTGAAATCCTTTTCCCTCCCACAAAATCAAGCCTGAACTAAAACTTTTTCCTGTGGAGGTTTTAAATGATTTGGTTTCTTGATATTTTGGAAAAAAATGTATTTTCTGCTGCTGAGCTGGATCAGAAGCATGAAAACACCTGGGGGGGGGGGGGGGGAAATAAAAAGCGCTCTTTGTACAATATTTGCTGCCCAATTGGAAGTAGGATATACACAAACTGT
This sequence comes from Dermochelys coriacea, assembly GCF_009764565.3. Taxonomy (NCBI): domain Eukaryota; kingdom Metazoa; phylum Chordata; order Testudines; family Dermochelyidae; genus Dermochelys; species Dermochelys coriacea. The sequence continues at coordinate 22,288,382 of NC_050082.1, forward strand.
TTCATCAAAGCCTATTCTTGTAAAAATCTCCTGACCAGTGTGCAGACTCCAGAGACTGGATAATCCAAACATTTGAGGCTCGCTCCTTATTAAGGTTAGTGGGTACAACACAAAATGGACTGGAGAAGAGATACCCAAGAGATTTTCTATACTACTGAGATGTTCAGGATTCCATCAGGTGTGGGGGTTTTAGAGAAATCAGGAAAACTAATTGTAGCTCTCATTGATCTGGGGCAAGTGAATTCATTTTAACCAGTGCCGGATACATGATGAAGCTTTGTCTCTTGCAGCTTTGTTGAAAAGTTGCTATACAGCATCAAGACTCTTGGTGATAGAACATATCTACTCTGCTTGAAGGTCTAGATGTGGTTAAGAAGTCCCTTGACCCATTTCAGCTTGTAAGCATGAAGTACAGAGAAATGATCCCAATTTTTCCCAGGTTTTCACACTTCATCCCATAGAAACATTTTTTAAAAAAAAAAAAAAACATTTTGTCATAATGCCTTGTCCTATGAACGTTTTTCATTGTGACAGTAGAAAAATAAGTTTACTTCTCACAAAGACCAGATCCTCAGCTTGGGGTAAATCAGTCTAGCTCTGTTAAAGCCGATGGAATCATGGGGATCTCACTAGCTGGGGATCTGGGCCCGCATCTTTGGCATGTTCCCGATTGCAGCCAGCCAATCAGAGAGAACAACACTGCTGTCTGAATACTGCAGTATTAGCACAGGTAACATCTACGGCATCTCATCCACTCGCTGTCACTTCCAGTGGAGTTTTTACATCCCTATCCGCAGATAAATGTACACGGCTACATTCATTCACCTACTATCAGCTCTGCCTTTAAGAATCTCTCCGGAAGCCTGAAAAGAAAGAGAGGAAGTTGTTGAATTCATCCTTAGGATTTTAGCTCTCTGCCTCTGCATGGTGCCTTTTTACTACTTGATTAGTATCTAAATTCTCACAGATTCAAGGCAGTTGTCTTTGTTTGCACTGTATTATACATGCAGAGGAGAAATGTGAATCAAAGGGCAGGAGCTTCAGCTGGTGTCCGCCAGCTCAGCTTTACTGGCTTCTAGGGAGCTATGGCACTCTGCATCAGCTAAGCATCTGGCTCAAACTATTTTTTAAGCTGCTATATAAAAGTTTTAAAGTGTACTATAAAGAGTGATCTGTGATTTTGGAGAATGAACAACATAATAAATAGCATCTTTTAAAGAGGTAAATATGCTCTCATCAGGTGAGGTTCTAGAATAAACTCTGTTGGATGTCTGGAATCCATTCCCTGGAGATCAAGGACTATAAATTGGAAGAAGAGAAATGGTTTGCTCAATAAATGAAGTAGCACTGAGCTCAGGAAAATAATTAGAGAAAGCTTCAGTTGTAGTTCTCTGGTTTATTTCTGTCTAAAAGTCCTTGAATAATGATCCCAAACACTCCGCTAGTGATTACTGTTTCCCAATGATTAATCAGCTGCAAAGTCATCTTTCTTCTTCTCCTCCTCGCTCATTGCCCAGAGAACAGAGAAAGAAGCCATGCAGTGGCTTAGTGCAATGAGGCATTCTTGGCTTCAGCTGCTCTGTGTGAGCCCCTCATGGGTACTACACATCTCAGCCTCCAACTCCCACCCAAGTGGATCAAACTCCTTACTCTGTAAAGTATTTCTACAAAAGACAAATAGGAAGAATTTGTTCTTCTCTCTCAATCCCTTCAGAGGCTGCCTTTTCAAAGCTCTTCTTTTGTGAGCTGTAAAATGCATGCAGCAAATACAAACAAAATTAAGACACAGCAGGGAATTTTATATACCTAGGCTTTCCTAGACAAAATTCCAATTTCAGCTGCACAACTGCAACTGACATCAGGATCTAGCCCTCTGCCTCTTTTAATATCTAACTGTCTGGGGTGAGCATTTCTCTGAGCAGTTGAGTGCCCTCAACTCCCACAGTTCAGTAAGAGCTAAAGATGCTCACCACTCTGCAGGATTGATTCAGTAGGGCCAGATTCTCCTTTCACTTACACCAGGGATATCAGGAGCAATTTCACTGAAGACAACATACTCACACCAGTGTAAAACCAGTGTTAGCAAGATCAGAAGCAGACCCATTGCTCCCCCTACTCTTATTCTCGCTCTACAACTGTAGTTTTAATAAATATTTTAACTCTAACAATGGACCAGGGAGATGCATCAATTACACCAACTGAAGATCTGGCCCTGGATTTTTAAATATTATATTGTCAAGCTTGACTCTCAATCTAGGTTCTTATAAAATTGAGTTAAGAAAATTTTCTCTGGGTGCGCAGTGGTGGTGGGTTCTTTTTCAATCTGTAGGAAATAGTTTTCCCCATCAGCAAAAACATTCCCCAGAATTTCTGAAGCCTTATAGGGGAAAATCTAAGGGCAAGTCTACACTGAAAATGAAAACACTGCATTGGTGCAGCTGCACCACTATAGCACTTGAATGAAGATCCCCTATGCCAACTGAAGAGGGCTCTCCCATCGGTGGTCAATTCACCTCTCCAACAGGAGAAGCTTTCCCAGCGACATAGTCCTGTCTACACGGGGGTTAGGTTGATATAACTATGTCGCTCAGTGGTGTGGATTTTTCACAACCCTGAGCGACATAGTTATACCAATATAGATCTGGAGTGTAGACCAAACCTCAGTGAAATGGATGAAAAACTGCCCACTATAAGCAAAACTGACTAGTCTGTGTTGTCATGGTCCCAGATGAGTAAAAAAACAAACATGAATTCACAGTGAAAAGTAGGAATTCTTAAATTCCAATCAATTTTATGATCTGAAAAGTTATTTGTCACACAGAATTTGCTTTTCAGCCTGACAGTGCCCTTTAACCTTGCAAAACATTTAAGGATCTAGTTTGTGCAAGAAATGCTATGCACAGTAAGGGCCCAATCCTGCAATCACTTACTGCCAAGCCTGAGCCCCGAGTCTGGAAAGCATTCCTGAAAGCATTCAAGCAAAGCTCTTAAGCACGTGGTTAAGTGCTTTCTTGAATCAAGGCCCTAGTCCTTATTAGCATGAGAATTCCCAGGGAGCCCAATAGGGCTTCTTCCAGCAGTGAGCACTACTCTCAGTAGTTTGCAGGACCGAGCCCTAACGCTGTATTTGTGCTACAGTTTCAGATGTGTCAGGACTCAACTGTTTCTCAGTACCAGAGAGAAACCAGCAAAGCATAGAAATCACGCAGGTTGCAGAGGCACTAAGTGTGATCAAAAAAGCATGCCTCTGATGAAGAATCTTCAAAAAGCATTCGTACTTGGTTATCCGTGCCAGTAACTTCCCAGATGGTTATAATCCTGGAAAGCAAATATTAGAATGCAAAAAAATCCAGAGCTAAACCATAAGGGGACAAATACAGCATGTGAACTCAAGGAACATGGAATATAAGAGAACCCTGAAAAACACTGCTAGCTTTTAATTGAATCTCACCTACTGTTTGCTGTTCTTAACTGTAATGGTGAAAGCAACTGTGCTCCAGTCTGGGAACTGGTAGTAGCATAATGTACAGAAATCCAGCCATTAATGCCCTGATGAGACAGAGCACAGATTTTTTGCACATTTGCAAACCAGTTTTACTGGTTTGATTGTTAGCTGCTGTAATCAGTCAGTCTTTCTGATTCATTCCCAGGTAGGGTCAATGCTGTATGAACACAGGATTACTTCTATCCACAAGATGGGGAAATATAAAAAAATAAACGGAGGAATACTCCGTAAATGAAAATTAAAAGAAGACATGAGAATAAGCCTTTTAAGGAGTTTATGTACCCACAGAATAATAACGGAATGTACAGTTCAGCAACTTAGCTTGTGCATTAAAATAGGTACTAATGTTTAGAGTATTATTTCATGGCAAAAACACATTAAATCTGTAAACTGTCAGTTTAAAATAGACACATTAGTTTTGTCTCAAACACAAAGAGGTAACAGCTGTAACAAATGAAGAGTTGGACCTTCCCTTTCAAAACAAACAAAAATAGATGTACATCCCCAATCTGCACTGAAAATTTATGACACTGAAGTCTTTTGTTTTGCTGTCAACGGGGTTTATAGAGATCGGGTTTTACTTTATTTCAAAAAAGGTACAAACATAAATCCTGGGGAACTTCAGAGCCCACTCCTCTTCCTAATGTAACTTGACCACAGCACTCAGTGAGGTAAAACCAGCCAAAGCCCATGGGTCAAGTTTGTCTGTGGTCTTTTGAAGTCAATGGAGTTACACCACAGATGGATTTTAAATTTGGTCTGACATCATGTACAGATCAAACACAGTGGTCAAATTACACTAGATACATATTCATTGCAATAGATGAGCCCCTCATAATCTACAATGTCGTTATTCTCAACACCCCAGAAAGGTAGGGAAGTGTCCTCCTCTTTTTAAAGGTGAGGAGCAGAGGCACAGAGAGATTAAGCAATTTGCACAAGGGCACACTGGCAGTCTCTGGCAGAGAAGGGAATTAAAGCTACATCTTCCGAGTCCAATCCAGCAGTCCAGCCACTGGGTAATCCTCCCTCCCAAGGGAGGGACTGGTGTTGAAGTTACATCTTCTTGTGCGATTTTCATCACATCATAAGCTCCGTTCTGCAGTAAAGCAAAATGCTCACAAATGTAATACTCATAGGGATTAGAGATGGAAAGATCATGGGATTTAACTGTACATCCCTTACTCATGATGGTGGGCCCTTACTCATAAGAGTAGCCCTATTGCCTTCAGTAGGACTACCTGGAGCTCACCAATATGAATAAATGTTGCCCAAGCTAGCCCTCACTTTGGTCCTGATTTAGCTAAGTACTTATGCATAAGGCTACTCATGGCCTTGAAGTTAGGCATATGGTTACAAGGCATTTATTAGGTCTTCTAACCTACCCTCTGCTTAGGCAAGATTGCTCCCCAAATCTGAAACCAAAGTCTCAGGGCCTGATTCTTATCTTACCCCTGCTGGGGTAAATCAGGAGTCCTACTATGGAGGAGAGCTGTTTACACTAGTGCGACATAAGAATCCAATCTCAGCATTGAACTCAGTTGAAATGAGAGTTAAGTGACGAGAGACCAGAAATCTAATGTGATTTCAGTTCAAAGCCATACACTCAGCTCAGATTTCGCTCAACTCTTAACAAGCCTAGCCTGAACTCTGAGGAGAGTTTGTCATGAAACCCGAAACCAAGCAAAACTTTGGTGCAATCTCAAGTTTTATTGCCAATGCACCTCGAGAAGTTTAGTTACAAAAGGAATAGTATATTTTTAAAGGGGTAAGTAATATTTTCGGGCCCAAACTTTATCAGCACCCCTCTTTTGAGGATAGAAGCCAGCATGAAAGATACCAGGCTGAAGATAAAACGAGAGAAGGAGTGGAGTAACCTTCAAAAAGAAAATAAATTTGATTACATTTTAAGGACCAAAGCTGTGATTTTCAGTCTAGTACATGAGAGAACTGTCCCATGGGACTTTCAATGGGAGTTGGGCATTTCACTTTGTAAGACCCCTTGAAAAAACTCCACCACAACTTCTGAGCAGGCTCAGTTGCACTGACTCCAATGAAATTACACCAGCAGAGAATTTGGCCTTAAGGCTTTGTTCATTAGGAAACTTGTTTTGCTAAAAAATTAACAAATTCTCTTTCCTCCATGAGCTGCCCCCCCCCATTTCCCCCACTGGAAACAAGAAAAAAAAAAAAAAAAAAAAAAGATGTTGGCTCCGTTCTCCCTTTTAAAAACCACACATCTTTCCGCCCTGCACCCAGCAATGGGAAACAGATTCAAAACAGCCTTAAAACACTACCTCAGCAACAAAGCATGCAATGTGTTCCATCTCATCTCTCTGCCCCAACTGAGCTTACAGCAGTGGGTGGCTTTCCAAATTAACATTTGATCAAAATGAAAAACCGGGCATGCCTTTCACCCCATGACAAGCAGGCCGATATAATTCACAGTAAGGGTTCTTCCACAGCCAGACAATCAACTATGCCAGTGTCTCAAAGCTCAACCTCGGCCATTGTAAAACAAACTTGCAGGATTTTTGAGTGGGGCCCAGGCTCGCTCTTTTTTTTTTTTTTTTTTTTTTTTTTAAAAACACAACCACACTAAAACTGAAACCCGGAGAAAATTTATGGCAGGGTAGTTTGTGAGGATGAAGAAGTAGGTATTTCCTCTTGTAGGTTACATTTTATTTTAGGCATGTTGTTTCTGGTGGTTTAATGGTAGTTACGGCCCTATAACATTATTATGTGTATTTCAATAGTACCTATCAGCCCCCCTGTGCTAAGCCTATGTATAGAAAGGCTAAGTTCATTCACTGGATCTGCACTGGTTTTCCCAATAAACATCAGAAAACTGCTTCATTAAGTCAGACACAGTTCTAAAGTCTGTTTTGCCAAGAGGAAGAAAAAACACTGCATGCAACCTCTGGTTTTGGTTTGGTCATACCACGCACTGAAGATGAGCATTAAGTAATAGCTATTGAACACTTGTGCTGCACTACAATCTCTGATCAAAACAAAGCTGATATTAAAACAGTCCCCTTGCTTTCAATCACTAACCAGGTAATCCATTAGAAATACCGTCCAGACTCCAACAATTTTAAGCCTTGACTTCAAGCAATCAATCAGCTTATCCTTCAGGCTCAGGAAGGAATCCAGCCCCCTCCTTGTGACCTGATCATAGAGAATTGCACAACTGGCTAGGCGCATGAAGGGGTTTCTTTTGCATTCCTCTGAAGCATTCCAGAAAGGCCACTTCCAGAGTTAGGACACCAGATTAGATGGACCATTGGTCTGTTCCACTATACCAGCTCTGTGTAACCACAGTTACTTTTACACACAAGCTGTACCATGAAGAGGCAAGAAGAACTTGCGGCCATATTAAGAACTAGCTATTATGTTATGCACCGGCCTGGCTGCCTTTAGAGCTCTACACATCTGCAGGAAGTAGAGGAGATGAACTAGATTTGCAGATAACTGCTGTGTGCTGTTGAAACAGCTGCTGGGTTTTGTCCCAGAGATGGGCTCAAGGGGTCGTTGATATCCTTTACCTACCTCATGGGGATGTACAAGGCGTTACAAACATGAACCTTCCCATTGTAGGGCAAAACACGTTGCCGAAATACAAAAGCATTAATAATAGTGAAACTCTAATGGCTATAATGAATGCAAAGTGCAACAGGTGCAAGTTTGGCATGGTATAGAATTCTATTGATCAGAAGTTCTCAGTCTGGGAGAAACATGCACCCAAAGTGCTACCAAAGCCACAAGACAGGGTGTGTAGAAAGAGGAAACAATCTCACCATGGAGATGTATTACCATATGGATTTCAGCAAACCCTGCAAGGGAGAGGGGTAACCAGCACACTCAGAGGTGCTGAAACATGGGAAGGCAATAACTCAAACATCTATCCATTGATTCATACTGATCAATTACTCAACAGCATGAGTCACTGATCACAAGGGTCAGCTACCATATGAACTCATGAAAAAAGAAAACGAGACAGACATACTGTATGAACATATACAGAAAAAGGGAGAACACAGTACACAGAGAGAGACTAGGGAAAGAAAGGGAAGGCCCAAACGGTCCAAGCTCATACAGCTGTTAAAGGGGCTGTCCACTGAGGTGTGCCTGGAGAGGCACTCAAAGATTTTCCCTTGGGTGTATGTACCCTGGATCAAAAGGTCAAGAACCAGTGCTATAGACACCATGGTGTAACTGTCTATCAGGCTCCCACCTGAGAGGAGAGCGAGTAGTGAGCTTTATATTCCGCAGCATCGCAATGCAAACAAAAGCGACACACTGTCAACATTATTTTAAAACAGACTAAAAGGACAGAAACTTGTTTTGTCAATTCTTTTTTTTTTTTTTTTTTTTTTTAAAAGGTAAAGTGAAGACTGGGTAAGAATCTCATGGAGTCAGAGGCTTTGCCCACTTCTGAAACAGGGCACTGGGTTTGCAAGTCCGGATTGAGTTTGCAAACCCTTTTCCAACTGTAATTTAAATGTATGATATTTTTACCCCAAAAAGGGGTTTCAAATAATGGTGTCCAACTTTATTTTTTTTAACCCATTTCTCCCCTTTACATCAAGTAATAGGTTACCTCGATCTCAGGGGGGCTAATTGCTGAGTAAAGTGCTACTCAACAGGAGTAATGGTGGCAGAAGTGGGCCCCAAATTTGTTTTACATTGTCTGTTCAATGCTCCATTCCTCATAATTTTTCTAGTTTTCTCTGTTCCCTCTGCTTTTTTCCACATTTTCTCCCACTAAATGTTGGAATCGAAAACAGTCAAATTAGAGCCAATTTTTTCAAAATCTACAGTATATGAGCAGGTTCAAAACTTTATGGAAAATTAGTTTGCCCAACACTAGGAAAGGAAATAGACCTCTTCAGTACAAAAAGCCTTTTCTAGATTTCATTCATATGTTGGTAGTTCTGCTTCCTACTACTATCCAAACCAAATGACAACTCCAAAGTCAATACCCCATTCATAGTCAATATGGATTTGGTCATTAGCTCTCAGTTAGTTATACCTTCTGCAAAATGTTGTTATTTTTTACATTGTCACTTATCAAGTTCCTGCCATGTGCTACACTGTTAATTAAATGACGCATATAAGGAACAGGCTCACCCTCTAAGAACGTTATTCACTATGGATCTACACTTTAAATTTTGGGATCATAAGTATTTCCAAGCAGAACAAACAAACAAATATACCACATTCCCCAGCAGCTCCCAGCTTTAAAGAAAAAAAAAAAGCAAAGAAAGTATCTGGCCATGTTCAGGATGAAATGTGTTTTAAATTTCAATATCAACTTCAAGCCAGTTGGAGTGGTGTGTGCAGGCTGCTGGAAACATATGGGGCCAGATCCTCAGCCAATTTACTCCAGCTGAGGATCTGGCTTATGGACTTAAAATAACAAAAATCAGTGAATGCACCAAGTGCCTGTTTTAGAGCATTTTCTCTTCCAGCTTTTGCCTCGTCTCAATTTCTCTCTCAGTGGCATGCTTTGTTCTCCAAAGAAGCCTTAACCACTCCTAGATCAAAATATTTAATCAATGTTTCTTGGTCGGAAAATAATCCTGCTTTACACTAATTTGGTGGGAGACACTGTGGTATATTCAAGTTAAACGAAAAAGGTCAGGACACATATCCGAGGGTGCTTTAGAAAAATCAACGCAGACATGTGTTTTTAATGAAAATCAATAATGGACATTAGATAATGAAAAAGTTCTCAGGCAGGCCTTTCAGGCAGGCAGTTTGCAAGGGTCAATGAGGTCAACTGCTCAAATGCATGAGCATTAACTGGTTAAAAATGTACTACTATCAAAAAATAAATAAATTTCAAAATCTGCTTCCTGTGAACAATGACCCAAGGGTCCACAATTCCCCCTTCCTCCTCCCCTTCCTAACTCCAAGTAAATCAGCCTCAGGAATCAGTGTCATGGTTCCTCTAACACTGTCGCTCCATTGGGAGCCGCTGACCCATGGAGCCACTGCGAATGCTTTGACAAGCTGCAGTGCAGCCTCAACAGGAGAGAGATCTATTAAAAGCTGAAGTTGTGAAACTCTTTAGAAGAGCCCTGTCCCTTCTCGGAGTAATTAATTCTTTGACTGCCATGCTGAGACGCAATGAATGAAAACATACTCTCAGGAGGAACAATTATACTAACGGAGAGAAGCTGTGCAGACAAAGAATACAAGTGCTCAGTTGAATCGGGTTAGATTCTCTATAGGCACAACCAGTGTCGCTATATATTGTCTGCAAATCAACAACAAGACTGGAAGGAAACCTACCTCATAGACAAGGGCTTACAATAGGCAAAAACCTACATTCACACCACATATCCCTTATCATAGGCTTTTCTTTCACAGGATATGAAGCTTATTATGCCTGAATGCCGTTGCTGAGTGCCACCACACCTCGCATAGAGGATCCGAGCTCTGTGTCAGCGTATCAGCTGTAAATCCCGCAAGTGCCTGGCACATGCAAGAGCTGAAACAGCAATGAAGATGGGGGTTTCTGGATGGGTCAGGAATGCAGCCTCTGGATTTTCAAAACTATAGTATGCAGACCCACTAGTCAAGAGCCACATATAGGTAGCGGGTAGCCAGCCAGTCTAGTACTAGTGTCCAGTGAGACTATTGGCAGCACCTACATTGATACATGGATGCTTTTCAGGTTGGGGGTGGAAAGATTCCATTCAGCTGGGCTTTGTGCATGTGCTTAAAATTTTAAGCAAATCACCCTGGATATTGATCCTTGAACCTGGTTAATATCTTCTTGGGCCCAACTGTAAGTGTTTCCTACACAGAAAGAGTATGAACACAGAAAAGGCTATACATTGCTTTTGTACATTGAGAACTGCAAACATAACACATGCTTGATGCTGTCAGAACCTCAAAGAGCCCTCCCCACCCCCACAACAACCTGCCTGATCCATTCAATTATTGTGTATTAACATGCCAGTCAGTTTGGTATCTAAACATGAGAGAAATAAGTGCATTTCAGGAAAAAAAAATTAACATATAGAAGCAAATAAGAGAGGAAACTGGCAAAAATCAGATGACTTACTGAAAGACAAGTGGCTGTAGAATACTTTGTTCTCCCTTAAACTACAATAAACCCCTCATTCACATGCTAGCACCATAGCCACTCATGTTTTCTTATGAAAAAGAAAAGAAGCTGTAAAGCCCTTGAAAAGAAAAGATGAAAACCATGTTTCAAAATATAAACAACTGGTCTTACTACTGCAATATCCATCCTTAAAGAAGAAACAAGGGTATTCAGGATCCACACTTTCCTGGAAAGTTAGCAAATTGAGTCCAAACAAGAGCTCAGTTCTAGGACACGCTAAGGTTCACTGAAAAGTAGCTATATTTGAGGACGGGATCCTAACAAAAGCCTACCATGGAGTCAACAAGACGACTGCAAGTTAGACATGGTGTTTGGCTTCTAACTGGACAGAAGGCTGTAGCATTAACACATGGTTCATTACAACAGAATTAGAGCCTGGTTATTCAGTACTGCTGAAATTAGGGACGGTATACATCAAACTGATTTTCCCATGAAAATATGGGGCCTCTAGTTCAGCCCCGGGGGCAGGGGGAAACCCACTAATTATGGTGCAGAACCTATTTACATGCACAGAATACAACTTCTGTTTGGCAATTCATTCTATTGTTTCTCACTGCAAAGGATTTCAAAGGGGTCTCCATCCAGAAGGTGACTTTAAAAAAAAAAAAAACAAACACACACACCCCATGTCGCAGCGACAATTTGATCCGAGTTAAGATCTAAAAGCTTCCATTAACACGTGACAATGGTTTCAATATTTTCTCTTAGCAACTGTGCATGATATTTTATTAGTGAGATAAATTACTTTTTCACCTCATAAGTAACGACTGCCACACTGAGTTACTGTTGCAATTGAGACAGCTCAGTGTGATCAATCAAAGATTTTAGGTCGTTGCTGTTTATGACCAATTCCTCAAAGCCACAAAAAATGTGAGCTCAGACAATTAGTCTCTTTCTAAACAAAAGCAAGGAAAAAAATGGGTATTTACTTGGGATAGACTGCACTACTCTACACCAGAAACAGTACCTTACTCACCAAGTGGTTCCAGTGATAATCAGTGGGTTCACTTTGTAAGGTGCCATTCAGCATGAAGAAGGATATTTGCAGTCTGGCTTTTAATGTTCAATACTGATTTTTTTTGGGGGGGGGGTAAGGGGAGGGGGGAGAGAATCCTGCTGAAATTGGATTTAGATAAGGAGCAGATTTATCGTTCTCTCCAGCTTTCAACATTATTCATTAAGGCTGATTGGAAAAATTCCAGATGTAACATTTTTCAGAAAAGGAATGAACATTTCACTAAAATGTTCATGAACTTTTTCCCTTTTAAAAACAAACAAACAAAACCCAGCTCTGATATTAATATAATCCCTCAGCTAGTGTATGTCCAGGTAACTTGCCTGACATCAGCAGAGCTATTCTGATTTATACCAGCTAAATATCTAGTTCACGACATATTAATTAGATCTGATCTGTGGCAAATGGACAGCCCTTTACAAGAGACAGAGTAAAACACAATCCCGTCCCAAAAAGAGTTTACAGTCTAAGGGCAAAGCTCCCCACTGAGTGGCACGCAGGCTGGAGTCGGCCATGACAGACCAAAAAAGGGGGGGGGGGAATATGGAGGCAAGGTATGGGAGGGTGTGGAAGGACCATCAGTGCAGGATGTCTGCTTGAAAGGAATGGGATTTTAAGGAAGGAATTGACTGAATAGGGAGGGGGTGGCTGGTTTATAAAAAGTGGGAAATTGCTCCTGACACAGAAGGCATCATAGAAGGAAACAAAGTTACAACTGGGAAGAGAGAGGTCTACATAAATCCAAACCCAATACATAAATCCCAACCCCACCAGATTCACGCAATCACAGTAATGAACTCCAGCCACAATACACAATACACACAGATTTGTCAGCCCTGGAAAAAATAAAACATGATTGAATGCATTCATGAGATGAAATACCCCCCTTGTGAAAAATGCATGTTATGCTGATTGATGTTATCTGTTAATATCCAGATGACTACTTATCTGGTTTGGCTACTGACTAGTTGACCAGTTCTCTCCTTAACACCTGATCTGACTGACTAAATTTATCCCCAAAAGCAGCTGGCTCATTTCTTAAATGGCTGAGTAGTTTTAAAAAGAAAAGGAGTAGTTGGGGCACCTTAGAGACTAACAAATTTATTTGAGCATAAGCTTTCGTGAGCTACAGCTCACTTCATTGGATGCAGTTCACGAAATCTTATGCTCAAATACATTTGTTAGTCTCTAAGGTGCCACAAGTACTCCTTTTCTTTTTGGAAAGGAAACCAGCACTCTCTGTACCAATCCCAGTGCATGCTAGAAAGCAGTGCAAGGAAAAGTGGCTATTAGTTTTGCCAGAGGAGCAAGGGCTAAAAAGCTATTAGTTTGGCCATCGTCTCAGGAGAGTCAGCCAGCACTCCAGCTGAGTCAGCTCTCCAGTGACTACAAGGGAGAAACCCTACAATTACTCAGGTTTCAGAGTAGCAGCCGTGTTAGTCTGTATTTGCAAAAAGAAAAGGAGTACTTGTGGCACCTTAGAGACTAACAAATTTATTTGAGCACAAGCTTTCGTGAGCTACAGCTCTTGAAATGCATCTGATGAAGTGAGCTGTAGCTCACGAAAGCTTGTGCTCAAATAAATTTGTTAGTCTCTAAGGTGCCACAAGTACTCCTTTTCTTTTTGCAAATACAGACTAACACGGCTGCTACTCTGAAACCTGAGTAGTTGTAGGGTTTCTCCCTTGTAGTCACTGGAGAGCTGACTCAGCTGGAGTGCTGGCTGACTCTCCTGAGACGATGGCCAAACTAATAGCTTTTTAGCCCTTGCTCCTCTGGCAATCTCTGTCCATGAGCTTAAAAGTAGTCTCTCCATTCCTTATTGACTCTATGCCAGTGCATCATTAGACAAAAAAATAACTTCCCTGACACTTTACAGTATAAAAACAGAAGAAGTTCTGCCATAATTCAGACTGAGGAGATGTTCATCACTTTTATTATATTGTTATCAAAAGTACATAGAGCATTCCCAAAGGCAAGGTGGTGGGAGGAAAAGAAGAGAGGTCATGAGCACAACTTGAGTGCAGCATAAAAAGCTATGAAATTATCTGCTTAGTTTTTAGTTTCCCTGATTCAGACAGCATAGGCGGGTGAAGGGTTTTGCTTTTATGCAGAGGGAAAATGGGGACTCCTTTAGCAGCTTTATTCACTTTAACTACAGTGAGATCATTTTAGTTATTAATTTTTTAGTTAGGATAAACAGTAGTTTGACAATTTGAGTTATTTTCTTACAAAAAACAAAGCTGAGGAGAGGTGACAGCAGAATAGAGGCTGCATAGGTTATGAGTTAGAGTTTTCATACATATGGTTAGCATAAGAATTAAATCAATGAGGGATTTTTAAATCAGTTCATCCCATGTGGCTCATCTTTCCTCAAATAGCTCAGCAGTAAATCCAGTGAAGACGGTGACTTTACACCATTTTACATGGCTGTCGCTGGTATTTGGTTTTACAATCATAGCTTGCACCCATTTTGTTTCATCAAACTGCTGTGTGAAAGTATTTCATTGCAATTTTCCACTGGTATTTTCTCCCAGAGAGAGGAAAATTGTATTGCTCGTATGTCTAGTGTTATATCCTCCCACTGAAAGTCAATTTTAAACAGTCTAGAAATTCTCCTTTCCCTGAAAGATCCATTCTGACAGAGGTTTCTAAGGAAGCTAAAAAGTACACAAGAGGTCCAGAAAGGTGGCCAGTAATTGGGCCTGTCATTTCTTCCAGGACACAACAAATGAATGCCCACAAACCCCATTCAGCCAGAACCTTTACCCGGGTCCAATGCCCACTGAAGTCAATAGAAAGACTCTCATTGATGTCAGAGGTCACTGGATCAGATAGCTTTTACTCATGAAAGCAATGTGTGAACCCACTGAAGGCCATGGGGACTATTCACTGTCAAATTATTGTTTAACAAGCTATTTCTTAACTGGCCTAGATGGTCACTTGAGTATTTGCCATTTAAAATACCTCTCTCTTACTAACTTTTTACAGAAGCCTAATTTCTCCTAGCCTCACTTTGCCAGAGATAATGTTCAGTGTGGGTGACATTACAGCATTAAAACACTTATTGGATGGTGAATCACCATCTTCATGTACATTTTTCCAAACGCGTCTTACAGAGCCAAACTGAATCCAGCCTCCCCACCAGCAGCAGCCGCTACCTTCTCAGTCTCCTTCTCTCATCTCCAGGGGAATAGTCAGCCCTCTGAGGAATGCCTACTTTCACTGCCAACTCAGAGTCTTGGTATGCTCATTGTCAGCTTTCTGAGCACCATCATTTGCAAGCTCAGTGGGCTTTCTACAGTGATTTCATTAAATATAAGCAAAATATTGGGGAACACAAGGGAAAGTTAAAATTAAGTCCAACGGTGATGGTGGGGGGAAGGAAATCTGAGTTTCATTTTTTATGAGCAATGCCTTTCAATTTCATAAAAGATCAAAAGGGACTTTCTGAGTCACTCTGTACCAGCAAGAGAGTACAATGGAATGTACAGCAATGGAAAAAGGCAGTCAGATCCTGTGGAGGAACAGGAACATAAATGAACTCCACAAAAGAACTGAAAGTCACCAGGCTCACCTTTCGTGCAGTAGCTGGCTATAAAGGCCTACAAAAGTGATAATTTTTTGAACTTATCAATTTGGTTTCTGAGATTTCAGAGCCATCAAACCACTTGAATGAAAAAAGGGCCCACCTTTAAATTGCAAATTGGCAGCTGCAATAAGTCAAAGAAAATGCTGTGCCCTTCAAAGTTACTCTAAAATATCTTCAGTTTTTCATAAGTAGACATCATTCCTTATCTTCAGCAATAAACGTGCTCCTTCATCTCCCATACATTAACATCATTGTTGTTGATCTACCGTGGCTGGGTAAAGGATGTAGTGAAGGAGGCTTCATTAAAAGCCAGATGTTAGGTTTGTATCCTGTATTGGATATGAAGTTGCTAGATCAATTTTCCCTGCAAGTGACATTTAAGAGTTCTCCTGCTCAACACCCTTATAGTCAATACAGATATATCATGGTATAAGCCAAACCAAAGAGGACACCGCTCCTTAAATTCCATTGCATAATCAAAGCAAAATGAAAGCACCTCCACACATTAATTAGCATGTATCCCTAAAGAAGAAGGGCCACTGAACACAGTTGCAAGGTGTTCTTCTTAAGGGCCTTCATGTCCCAGTAACTTCAGTGAGAATTGGACACTCAGCACCTCACTGGACCCAACTTTAAAAACTTGAACACACATGTCTGAAGAGACTGAAAGAAGGTTTAGAGATTGAACTAGTTCAAAGATCACTTTGGCTAATCCAACACAATTACCATTGGGCATTTCATACAGCCACCCCAGCCTTTTGAATTGTCATGTGGAACAATCAAGAAGGAAGCAAAAAGCATCTGTTGACTGATCAAACAATCTTCACTGATGAGGACTGATACCTTGTCTGGGACATATCCTATATGCCAGCTGTGTAATCCAGTCATGCTGTCAAGATGACTGGGTACCTTGACTAATACCTTCATGAAGCAGAAGTTTGAAAAAACCAGGGGATGAAGGCTTTCCTTAG
Source organism: Dermochelys coriacea (assembly GCF_009764565.3). Classification (NCBI taxonomy): domain Eukaryota; kingdom Metazoa; phylum Chordata; order Testudines; family Dermochelyidae; genus Dermochelys; species Dermochelys coriacea. Next base: position 22,304,603 of record NC_050082.1, read on the forward strand.
AACTGCATCAAAGCATCCTCCTTGATGCATAAAGTTCTGAGAGAGGAGCTGAAGGTCAAGGGAATAACTAGAATCCACTTAGCATAGACAAAAGCCGTAGCTTAGGTATGCCTGGGAGTGTGAAAAGCATTCACTAATGAAATATTTCAAGGGAACAGAGTAAGACAAGGGAGTCCTAACATACTGAGTTCACACTTTGTAAGCTAACACTCTACAACAGGGACTGTAACAAGTAAATTCCAGTCTGAGTGAACATTGTATTACCTTCTCCTGGAGATTGCAGACAGATGGGTAATGCAAAGCCAACAAACAGCAGAGAAACCAGAGTGGCCAGGTACCAGTGGTGCATTCTCTCTCACTCTCTGCAATCAACTTGGCAATAATTTCTTCACACACACACCCCCATTCTATCAGAAAGGGTGTAACTGGCAAAACAATAGAAACCAATGACGGAAGTTCAGGCAGAGACAAGGTAGGTGAGGTAATACCTTTGACTGGACCAACTTCTGGAACAGACAAGCTTTTGAGACATTCAGGCACTCCGATACCATAGTGATGGGCATGACATGGAGCTCCACAGGATATTACTCTCATTCCACACCCACTCTTTATTATACATTACACACACAAGCCACTATACAGCCTCTGTAGCAAACCCCCAAAGTATTTTAAAGGTCACACAGGCCTTGATCCTGCACACCTTACAAGGAGTTGAAAGACAATTCTGCTCCAGAGGAGTCTGCGTGCAAGAAAGTTGCAAGGCCTCTACATGTCCTCTCTCTTACTCTCCAAAGTGCAGCGGAACAATGGATGTGCCTAGCGAACACACGGGGCTAGATTCTCATTCATACTAAGGTTCCTTTAGACAGCCTTGGTAACGCGAAAGTCCTTCAAATGGACGTGAAAGGAGCATTATTGAACTGGAGAATCGGGCCCATGGGCTGCAACTCAGTCCTCATCCTGCTAACAAGTTGCCTAGCTATATGCTCCCCTCTTTGGCTTCTCCAGCAGGTGTTACTTGGCAGCAGAGGTCTCAGTAAGCAGGATCAGGTTCCAGCTCATCACTTTCCCACCTGTGCGATACTGCACAACACCCAATGTCTATGTTGTGCAGGACCAACCCTGTGGGACATGGAAGCATTTCAGAAAAGATCCCTGGTAACACCTAGCACCTGACCCAGAGGGAGGGCTTATAGTTTTCTTTATTTCATTTATTGTGACAGCCAGCTGAACACGCATCTTGGTTTTTTATCTACAGTGAAAGGTTTAACAACTCTTTCAGGTCCCTGCACCTTACAATTCTGGTCAGGAAGCTTTAAGGAGGAGCAGGGATCCTCAACATCTCACGGTTGAGGCAGATACTGTTTTCCCTGCACTAACACACAGCACCTTTCCTTGCACTTCCCCATTTCTGGTGCCATTCCTCCACCATTGTGGTAGAGGGCGGCTCCTCTTCCTCCTACCTGCTCTCTTCCTCCGCCACATGATCACCTTTGGGATATCTGTTCCCCTTAAGCCTGTCAAGGTTTTGTCTTCCTACTCTTTCCCCCCCAACTCCCTTTCCTTATGGTTCCATGGTCTCTCCTGTTTCAGCCCCATGAGATTCTTTCCCGCTCTATGAAAGAGAATGCCTTCTATGGCCTGCAGCCCATATTCATGACTGCAGCCTTACCGTGTGTGAGAGAGAGATGGTGTCAGGTAACTTCTGCCTTGTACCTCCTACCTCCATAGGGACACTCACTCAGACAGGCAGCAGCAGGCAGACACAGAAGAGGCAGCTGGCACATGCTAAAAGGAACAGGTGCCACACACACACGTCTTGTGCTAAGACAGGGTCTGTAAAATGATGCTAATACCCCTTCACTCCAAGGGGGCCTGGTGAAGATTCACTGGCTAAACAGAGAGCTTTGACAATAGAAAGTGCTAAGTGAGCCTTGCTAATTATTAATTATTATTATTATTATTATTAGGATCCCAGGGTAAAGCAGGTCTGGATGGGACGACCTACCACTGCTAACCACCAACAGCTCCTTCTCTGTTCTGTCCTGCATGCTGCGTTGATGGGTGCAGTATAAGAATGTGGGATGGATTACCCCAGGGTGGGGGGGGGGGAGCAGGGCTGTGAATATGAGACCCTCTGCTCACTCCTGGCTCTCAGCAGCAGCATTATACCAGGCACCATTCTATTTTTAGCACCATGGTGCTGCCAATCCTCAGTCCAGGAAGATACCAAGGTTACTCTAGGTTCACAGGGCTTTGAAGATCATATTTGAATGGCACCCAGTGCAGGAGGTGGAGGCGGGGACCCTCCCAAGGGGAGGGGAGAGGAATAGGGCAGAAGCAAGCAAGAGGTAAATCTGTCATGCGGGAGCAAAAGGAGCTGGGATATTGAAGAATATGTTCACTCTCAGCCTCTTAAGAGTTAAAGAGAAGGACAGCTTTTAGTTACAGCCCTGAATTTGCCATGCTATCAGAACACTGGCACTGAATAGAAGATTATGTGGAATTCGCCCATTTGGACCCACTCACATTGCCCTCCCCTCTTTCCAAGTACCTGGCAAGATTCCCTAGATGCTCACCAAATGCTGGGAAGGAGAATACCAACTTTGTGTTATTTGAATGAGAGACCAGAGAGGGGGAAAAAAAAAAAAAAAAAAAAAAAAAAAAAAAAAAAAGGAGGGACAGACACACACACACACACACACACACACACACACACACACACAGAATCACTTTTTTATTCAAATGTGAAAATCCAAAAATATGCAGGGGCATAAGTAAGGGCAAAATAGAGCCTTAAATATTTAAGTCTTCTCTAAGGCTCTTATTCTAATCATTTAAGCCAACCCAAGATCTTAATATCTATCTATCTATCTCTAAGGAATTATCCAAAGCCTTTTTGTTAAGCTAGTTCTAAGGATACAATCAGTTCCTCTCCTCTCCTGACATCATGCAAAGCGACTCAGGCAGCAGTTAATAAATCTAAGTCCCTGTGATGGATTTCATCTTCCATGGAAAAAAAAAAGCCAGAGAGGAAACAAAAAGAGGATCTGAGGGAAATCTATTCACTGATCTGAGGAATCAGAGGACTGAGGTCAGCTGGCAAGCCGCAGCCTGGCAAAACATTACGGGCAGACTCCTGAAGACTGCTACTGGACTTACTGCCGCACATGCACAAAGCCTGCTCCTGTCTTGCAGCAACTTCAGCGCAGTCTGAAATGCAGGAGGGTCTCCCAAATACTCAGAGTTGCAAAATTCTCAGTAGAGAAGTTGATCTACCATGTTCCCAAAACAAAAGATTTTTAAAAAACAAAATAAAAAGCCAAACCATCAAAAGACATTCATTTTTCAAAAACTTTCATCCTCTCCAAAATGACTCAGTAATCCCAGATTTAAAAAAAAACAAAAACCAAACTACCTCTCCTCTGATATACTAGAAATTTCAAGCAGAATGGTGTTGTTCTGTTGAAAGGGAAGGAAGGGTCAAAACTGGGCTTCTAAATAACACTAGTTATTGCCTTAGCTACAGTAGTGCTGGTAGGAGGGTTGTATCAAGGGTTCACTTCAGAGCATGAATTTGGGATTTGGACAGAGAAGAATACAATGACAATATTGCCAACTTCAAGTACCAAAAAATCATAAGACTGGTTTAAAAATCTTGAGATTTTAAAAAAATAAATAAATAAAAAAAAAAGTCAGGATTCTTTTCCTTTGTCTTCTGGTTTATAAACCTTTAGGTCACACTCACTTCATGTTTTAAAGCTTGTCTTGGGAACCATGAGGGCTAGAAATGTTTCCCCCCCCCCCTTTTTTAAACCAAAGCTGAGATTCTTATGAAATATCTTGACATATAATTGGGAAGTTTTCCCCGAGATAAGAACTGTAGGGCAATGGAACAGATTGCCTAGGGAGTTCTGGAAGCTCCTTCACTGGAAATTTTCAAAAGGAGGCTGGCGCCATCTGTCTTGGATGGTGCAGACACAATAAATCTTGCATCTTGGTAGGGGATTAGACTAGATGACCCTCGTGGTCCTTCTAACCCTGTGATTCCTATGAATTTTCCTGCCATCTCATTGCCCATGTGTCACCAATCACTACATCAGGGAGCATGCCGTATCACTGGATACAAGTTCAGTGCCCCTTGTGGCTGCCCAGGAAGCAGAAAAAAAAAAATTAGGAAATTTAAGTGACGCCAAGTCTACACTTCAAATTTAGGTTGACCTAGCTGTGTCACTCAAGGGTGTGAAAAATTCACACACACCCTGAGCAACATAGGTAAGCTGACCTGTTCCCTAGTCTAGACACTGCTATGCCCACGGAAGAATTCTTCCGGCAACCTAGCTACTGCCACTCAGATAGGTGGATCATCTGCAGTGACAAAAAACCCTTACGCTGCTGTAGGAAGTGTCTTTACTACAGCATACAGCAGCAGCTGGAGCGCCGCAGCTGTGCTATTCTAGCACCTGTAGGGTAGATACAGTCTAATATACACCTCTTGGGAAGGCGTTCGATCCACAACATGTTAACTTACTTAGCATTCCAGCCTGAGACGTTCAGCAAAGCTAATCTCAAAAGAGAGGCAAAGCAATGCCTGCGAACCCTGAATGTAGTGTCAGCAGCAGCAGCCGCCACTGCCACACCATCCCTCTCAAGGACTGTGCACTTCCTTCTCCAATCAAAAGCCAGCTGGCAGTAGGAAATAGGGGCACGATTTCCTGTGAGTTACCCAGAGCTCTGCGAGAGTAGGGAAGGCAGCTTTTCCTGTTTGCTCATTCCTCTACCCGTCATGGCTGGGTTTCGCTGCATGGCTGCTGCTCTGTGGAGTACAGGCTCCAATCCACAAAAGGTTAAACTTATTATTTATTCTTTGCATTGTGGTGATGCTTAGTATCTCCAGTCAGGGCCCCATAGCTCTGGTCACTGCCAGGGTCCCCGACCCAAAGTCCTTACAGTGTAAGCAACTTCTGAGGTTTCTGCAACAGCCTTTTTATGAGACCCTGCACTTCTCTGCCAGTGCTGATGATCTTCAACCAGAGTGACACTAGGAGGAGGAGGGAAAAAAAAAAAAAAAAAAAAAAATCCGATATGCTTTTAAAATCCATTTCATCTAATCTAGCACCACAAAACACGAAAATGTCTTGCTTATATGGCTATTGCACGGTGTCCCTACAGGGCAGAGTTAAGGCTGTTAGAAATGCACAAGTGGGGCACCAAATAACTTAACATGATTGGATCTTTAAGTATCACCTTAACTCTCAATTTGAGCCCTGCTTTGTAATAAGATAATTAAAACTTCCTTGCAGAACATTTTACACTAAATCATTGATTGATACTCAACTTTAACTATATTTTAACTGTTTTTGTCTTTACATTTCATTGCTAAAGAAAACCTCTTGGACTGAGAGCTTGTCCATTCAGCCCCAGGCAAAATAAAGCAGTGGAGTTATTATAAGAAGAGTTAAAATACAAGAAATGTACTTGGCCTGAATTGTAGATACCTGTGCGTTCTGGGCACCTCAATGCACAACATTCTTAGGGCCTGATCCCAACTCCAACTCAATAGGAAGCTTTCCACCGACTTCAATGGGAGTTGGATCAGCCCTACATCAAGAGTCAAATATGCTTTCTCTGCTCAGTCATGCAGTGTGCACCTCCTGCTCAAGGGCAGGGAGGCTTTGGGGAGTCTGCTCACTCCTTGCACACCCAGAACCCAACTACAGGGAGTGCCTGCACAGTTAAGTTTGTGGGACAGGCCAGAGGTGGGCTGAAAGGAAGAGCAGGGCAGGGGCAAAGCTGATGTGCTTTACCACTGAAGTCACTGGGACATAAGCAAGTGCCTAAGTACTTTGATGAACTGTCTGGGACCTTAATTTAAATTATAAAACGTTCATTTAAAAAAAATTAAATGTTCATTAATAATAAAACAATGGAACAGACATTTGAACACACAATAATAATTCTCCAAATAGCAGCCTAGTGAGTCTCATCTCATTGCATTTCCCCCCACCATTAGTAACAGCTTGGTCTTGCCTTTTAGATGGTCACCAAAAAAATAAAACCTGGGTTTGCGAGAGCTGTCAGACGTTTGAATGCATGTTAGGATCAAGGAGCAGCATCAATCAGCTCTGTGATAAGTTAAAGCATCTACTAACCATGTAAACCAACAAGATAAAAGGGTAGCAGGGCCCTATTCATCTGGGAAGCAAACATAGGCCGTCTTTGTGTAACATTACCCGATATCAAGAGAAACAGGAAAATTAAAAAAAAAAACAAAAAAAAACCCACCACACACACGGCCTTAAGATCTGACGTTTTCATGAACCAATAAAATGTAATCCTTCCACATGCTACCTTGTAACAGACGCTTTCTGTGTTATTAAAAATGATCAGACAGCTTTGAGGTCCACTTTAGTAGATTAATCTTTAAAACTCCTGCCCGTCCCTTAACCTCCAGTTTTATTATTAGGACTAGGGTAGGTTTAAACAAAAAACATGTGACTGCTTCTGTTGATCATAAATAACTCAAAGTTATATCTTAACTTGGACCAGCACTGGCTCCACAGACAGTCAGCAAGGAGCCACGGGGAAGCTAAGCTTGGCCTCTATGCTAAATACTAAGGATTTGATCCAAAGACCTTTGAAGTCAATACGATTCTTTCTATTGACTTCACTTGGCTTTGGATCAGTCCTGTGTAAGGGACCCTCCTCCAAACACTTTAGACAGAATATTCTTGACTATGCCTGTTTGGACACACCACATATCAATGCCTGTTTAGGGCATTTAGTGCACTGGATGAGGTACACCATATGTCATGATAAGCATGTGTAGGACCCATGGATCTTGAAAGGCATGTTGTGGAGGGTGCGGATCATTGTAGCTGTGGAGATATTGTGCACATTTTTAGATCTGTTTATTAGAAAGCATGCAGATTCCAAAAGAAATTCCAGTGGAGCACTAGAAAATACCAATCAGTCACCTAAATCAAGAAGTCTGAAAATAGGAAACAGTGGGATTTTATTTTTAATATAAAAATCAATAAAATTAAGTCTAAAAGATGAGACAATAAGTATTCTCATTTTCTTCTAAGCATTCAATTTGCTTAGAAGAACTAAAATCAACTAAAATTCCTCTCACCACCTGACACAAGCTAGTCCTTTAGGCAAACATTCTCTCCACTATATGTGCTGTGGCTCCCGGCCAGTTTTCAGTTGATGTACACAGCATTATTCTACTTGTGCCTATGCTCAATGAGGTCTCTTCAAAACCCTGGTCATGGACAGCATTTTTAGCCCCGTGTATGTTCCCAACTTTAGATACAAATAATGTCCAAATGGAAAAGGTCAGCCCCTGTAAATCAGGTCACCTGCAGCAAATGTGACAGCCACAGATCTGGATATAATCAAACACTTAAGCAAAAGGCAATTGGTGAAACATCAGGCCGTCCACCTTGGAATTAAGGCCTTGGTACAGGTTGAGGGTGAAATGAAAGTGAAAGTCAATTTCCTTATGACAAAGGCTGTTGCACCTAGACAAAGAAAATACCTGTTTGAAAAACATCACAAATCATTTCCAAACAAACAACTCAAGGGCTTTTCCAAAACAAACCACTCTCCTGATTAGAGGCCAGCCATCAACAGTTCTGCCACTGCAGAGGTTATTCAACAATATTTGCTACGCTCATCAGAAGCATGACCCTGCATTCCTGGGAAATTCTGCCTGAGGACAGAATGCAGGATTGCACACAGGCTGATGGGACTGTAGAGTGGGCAAAGCTGGCAATTGTGCGGGACCATTTCTGGATGAAGGTTCCTACTGTTCGGTTGCCTTCCTTTACTTTCCCACTTCATCTTCCTCTTCATCTTCCAGGATTGTGACCTGCCCTTACACTTTTGTGCTATACAGAGGAGCGAAGAGGACATGGCCCTCCACATGGCCATCTTCGTTGAGGTTCACAGCACAGCATTGGAAAGCACCTTCCATAGAGCTCCTACTTCCTCCTCCCGTGCAGGTGGGTGGGGATTGGGCAGGCAGAGGTGGGAAATGGGTGGAGCCTGTGACAAATCTCTGTCCTTGCCTCCATGGGTCCTGCGTTTCCTGGTGGATTTTGCTAGCCTCAGAGGCTCACTGTGACCCTCCACGTAACCCTTCTCTCTCTCTCTCTCTCTCTCTCTCTCGAAGGGTCACAGTCTACTGAGCCATTTTCATCATAAGCCAGTGAGGGAGGTGTGCAAGGAAGGATAAACTTCTCCTCAGTCTCTGTTGTCTCCCAGTCTCAGTGATTAAATCAGGGGGCAAAGATGTGTGGGGGGGAGCCCAGACGTACCCTCTACTCCGGGCTCTAGCCTAGGGACCCTAATAGTATCAGCTATGGTAGCTGATGTTTTAGAAACGTGACATGTACAATTCCCTGGGTTACTTCCCCCACAGCAGCCCTCACTTCCTCAAGCAACACTTCACCCTTACCTCAGGGCCTCCTTCCTTGTGCCTGATATGGCGTCTACTCAGTCTCTCCAACAGCGCAATTTCTTCCCACAGCTCCTGACATGCACACCCACCTGACTAACTGGGAGGCTTTTAACTAGTTTCAGCTAGCCTGATTGGCTTCAGGTGTCCCAATCAACCTAGCCTTCTCCTTGCCTTCTGGAAAGTTCTTAATTGGCCCCAGATGTCTTAATTGACCTGGAGCAGCTGCCATTTCACTTATCCTGGTACCAGGGATTTGTTTAGCCTGGAGCTAATATAGCTATCTCCCACTACTTTTCTATAGCCATCTGGCCTTGCCCCGTCACAAGCCTTAGCCCTGGTCTACACTAGGCATCGAGGTCGAATTTAGCAGTGTTAAATTGATGTAACCCTGCACTCGTCCACATGACGAAGCCCTTTTTTTCGACTTAAAGGGCTCTTAAAATCGATTTCCTTACTCCACCCCTAACAAGGGCATTAGCGCTGAAATCAGTTTTGCTGGGTCGAATTTGGGTACTGTGGACGCAATTAGATGGTATTGGCCTCCAGGAGCTATCCCAGAGTGCTCCATTGTGACCGCTCTGGACAGCACTCTCAACTCAGATGCACTGAACAGGTAGACAGGAAAAGGCCCGCAAACTTTTGAATTTCAATTTCCTGTTTGGCCAGTGTGGCAAGCTGCAGGTGACCATGCAGAGCTCATCAGCAGAGGTGACCATGATGGAGTCCCAGAATTGCAAAAGAGCTCCAGCATGGACTGAACGGGAGGTACGAGATCTGATTGCTGTATGGGGAGAGGAATCCGTGCCATCAGAACTACGTTCCAGTTCTCGAAATGCCAAAACATTTGTGAAAAATCTCCCAGGGAATGAAGGACAGAGGCCATAACAGGGACCCGAAGCAGTGCCGAGTGAAACTTAAGGAGCTGAGGCAAGCCTACCAGAAAACCAGAGAGGCGAATGGCCGCTCCGGGTCAGAGCCCCAAACATGCCACTTCTATGATGAGCTGCATGCCATTTTAGGGGGTTCAGCCACCACTACCCCAGCCATGTTGTTTGATTCCTTCAATGGAGATGGAGGCAACACAGAAGCAGGTTTTGGGGACGAGGAAGACGATGATGAGGAGACTGTAGATAGCTCACAGCAAACAAGCGGAGAAACCGGTTTTCCCAACAGCCAGGAACTGTTTCTCACCCTGGACCTGGAGCCAGTACTCCCCGAACCCACCAAAGGCTGCCTCCCGGACCCACCAGGCAGAGAAGGGACCTCTGGAGAGTGTACCTTTTAAAATACTATACAAGGTTTAAAAGCCAGCGTGTTTAATGATTAATTTGCCCTGGCATTCGTGGCTCTCCTAGATATACTCCCAAAGCCTTTGCAAAAGGTTTCTAGGGAGGGCAGCCTTATTCCATCCACCATGGTAGGACACTACCACTCCAGGCCAGTAGCACATACTCGGAAATCATTGTAGAACAAAGCATTGCAGTGTATGTTTGCTGGCGTTCAAACATCCGTTCTTTATCTCTCTGTGTTATCCTCAGGAGAATGATATCATTCATGGTCACCTGGTTGAAATAGGGTGCTCTTCTTAAGGGGACATTCAGAGGTGCCCATTCCTGCTGGGCTCTTTGCCTATGGCTGAACAGAAATGTTCCCCGCTGTTAGCAATACAGTGGGGGGAGGCAAAATGCGACCTTGTAACGAAAGCACATGTGCTATGTATGTAATATTAACACCAAGGTTTACTGTGAAAGAGTGTACCCATTGTTCTATAAAATGTGTCTTTTCAAATACCACTGTCCCTTTTTTTTTTTCCTCTCTCCACCAGCTGCATGTTTCAAAGATCACAGGATCTTCTCCTTCCCAGAGGCTAGCGAAAATTAGAAGGTGGAAAAAAAACACGGTTGCAATGAAATGTTCTCTGAGCTCATGCTGTCCTCCCACACTGACGGAGCACAGATGAATGCATGGAGGCAGACAATGTCAGAGTGCAGGAAAGCACAAAATGACCGGGAGGAGAGGTGGCGGGCTGAAGCTGAAAGGTGGCGGCAGCGTGATGAGAGGAGGCAGGATTCAATGCTGAGGTTGCTGGAGGATCAAACTAATATGCTCCAGCGTATGGTTGAGCTGTAGGAAAGGCAGCAGGAGCACAGACCGCCCCTACAGTTGTGTAACCAACTGCCCTCCTCCCCAAGTTTCATAGCCTCCTCACCCAGACACACAAGAACATGGTGGGGGGTCCTCTGGCCTCCCAGCCTCTCCACCCCAGAGGATTGCCCAAGTAACAGAAGGCTGGCATTCAATAAGTTTTAAAGTGCTGTGTGGCCTTGTCCTTCCCTCCTCCACCACCTCTCCTGGGCTACCTTGGTAATTATCCCCCTATTTGTGTGATGAATTAATAAAGAATGCATGAATGTGAAGCAACAATGACTTTATTGCCTCTGCAAGCGGTGATCGAAGGGAGGTGGGGAGGGTGGTTACCTTACAGGGAAGCAGAGTGAACCAAGGGGCGGGGAGTTTCATCAAGGAGAAACAAATAGAACTTTCACACCATAGCCTGGCCAGTCATGAAATTGGTTTTCAAAGCTTCTCTGATGCGCACCGCACCCTTCTGTGCTCTTCTAACTGCCCTGGTGCCTGGCTGTGCGAAACCAGCAGCCAGGCGATTTGCCTCATCCTCCCACCCCACCATAAATGTCTCCCCCTTACTCTCACAGATATTGTGGAGTGCACAGCAAGCAGTAATAACAGTGGAAATATTGGTTTTGCTGAGGTCTAACCGAGTCAGTAAACTGCGCCAGCGCGCTTTTAAACGTCCAAATGCACATTCTACCACCATTCTGCACTTGCTCAGCCTGTAGTTGAACAGCTCCTGACTACTCTCCAGGCTGCCTATGTATGGCTTCATGAACCATGGCATTAAGGGGTAGGCTGGGTCCCCAAAGATAACTATAGGCATTTCAACATCCCCAACAGGTTATTTTCTGGTCTGGGAAGAAAGTCCCTTCCTGCAGCTTTTGAAACAGACCAGAGTTCCTGAAGATGCAAGCGTCATGTACCTTTCCTGGCCATCCCACGTTGATGTTGGTGAAACGTCCCTTGAGATCCACCAGTGCTTGCAGCACTATTGAAAAATACCCCTTGCGGTTTATGTACTTGCTGGCTTGGTGCTCCGGTGCCAAGATAGGGATATGGGTTCCGTCTATAGCCCCACCACAGTTAGGGAATCCCATTGCAGCAAAGCCATCCACTATGACCTGCACATTTCCCAGGGTCACTACCCTTGATATCAGCAGATTTGATTGCGTTGGCTACTTGCATCACAGCAGCCCCCACAGTAGATTTGCCCACTCTAAATTGATTCCCGACTGACCGGTAGCTGTGTGGCGTTGCAAGCTTCCACAGGGCTATTGCCACTCACTTCTCAACTGTGAGGGCTGCTCTCATCTTGGTATTCTTGCGCCTCAGGGCAGGGGAAAGCAAGTCACGAAGTTCCATGAAAGTGCCCTTATGCATGCAAAAGTTTCACAGCCACTGGGAATCGTCCCAGACCTGCAACACTATGCGGTCCCACCAGTCTGTGCTTGTTTCCCGAGCCCAGAATCGGCATTCCACTGCATGAACCTGCCCCATTAGCACCATGATGCCCACATTGGCAGGGCCTGTGCTTTGAGAGAAGTCTGCGTCCATGTCCTCATCACTGCGCTGATGTCGCCTACTTGCCCGGTTTCGCTTTGCCAGGTTCTGGTGCTGCATATACTGCTGGATAATGCTGTGGTGTTTAATGTGCTCCTAATTGCCAAAGTGATCTGAGCGGGCTCCATGCTTGCCATGGTATGGCATCTGCGCGGAACAATTGTCTGCTGTTGCCCTGACGGAGGGAGGGGCGACTGACAACATGGCTTACAGAGTTGGCTTACAGGGAATTAAAATCAACAAAGGGGGTGGCTTTGCGAGAAACTGAATGGCCGCCTCAGGGATAGAACGCAAAACCTCAAGGATAGAACTCAAAACTGGGTTTAGCAGGCCGTCAATTTCACAGAGGGAGGGAGGAGAAAACGAATACAAAACAAATCTGGTCTATTTCTTGTTTTGAGCCACTTCATCTATCTTTATACATCATGCTGGCAGCAGACTGTGCAGTACGACTGCTAGCCATAGTCACCTCCTGGGTGCTCGGCAGAAGACGGTGCAGTATGACTGCTGGCCATTGTCTTCTGCTGGCTGCAAATTAAAAGACTGCGGTAGGACTCAATCGCCATGAGACAAAACAAGGGAAATGACCTGGCTAAGTCACTCCCATGTTTGCCCAGGCGCCCGGTTAAAAGAGCACCCAGGACTACGTCGACGACAGCTACCAGTCATACTGCACTGTCTGCTGCCAAAAAGGCAATAAACTGCTGCTGTGTAGCAATGCAGTACCATGTCCGCCAGCACCCAGGAGACGTATGGTGACTGTTAGCTGAGCGGGCTCCATGCTTGCCATGGTATGGCATCTGCACAGGTAACTCAAGAAAAAAGGTGCAAAACGATTGTTTGCCCTTGCTTTTACCGAGGGAGGGAGGGAACAGGGGCCTGATGATATGTACCCAGAACCACCCGCGACACTGTTTTAGCCCCATCAGGCACAGGGATTTCTACCCAGAATTCAAATGGGCAGTGGAGATTGCGGGAACTGTGGGATAGCTACCCACAGTGCAAAGCTCCGGAAGTCGACTGTTGCCTCGGTACTGTGGACACAGTCCGCCGTCTACATGCACTTAGAGCATTTGTGTGGGGACACACACACTCGACTGTATAAAAACGCTTTCTACAAAACCGACTTCTATAAATTCGACCTAATTTCATAGTGTAGACATACCCCCAGTTCCACATTGTGGCAGCCAGTGTAGTAGGGGGAGTATGAGTCAGGGCACCCACTGCTGGAACAAGTGGAGGGAATCAGGGAGAGAAACAATTCCCCAACCCTTTCCATTCCATCTGCTCCTGGGTCAGAGCAGCTATGTGCTGCTCTACTCAGGGCAGGTCATTAAATCAGTCCACTCTTGGGCATCAGAAGCTCAGGAATGGGCCTAAACTCCATGGGCATCAGTTCTCTCAGGCAGAAAGACTTCACTGAATACTTCTGCAACATTCCAATCTCTTTCCTATGCTCCAGGAGCAGCAAGGCCTCCTTCTCTGGTGCCGGCTATGGTATTTTTTTTCCGCAGGAACACAGCAGAAAGGCTGCTACATTGGAGGAAACCGTTAATTGCTCCCGAATATGTGATTAATTTCCAAGTGATTATTTTAAAATAGTCTGTCCAATGCCTCAGCCCTACATTTCTCTTGTCAATTAATTAAAACCATGCTAAGTGAAATACTAGTTTTTATTTAAAGTTTAGGGAGAAAATCATGGGATACAATTAGATGTTACCAGACGTGATCTCAGCAGGGTTTCAATCATAATAGGTCCCTAATTCAATACAAAGCTGTAATTAAGAATGTAATTAACTTGTGGAATTCTACAATGTCATACACCACAAGAGCACATAATGAGCTATACTCTTACAGTTCAGAATCCTTAATAGATTGGACTGTTTTATGAATAAGAGCACGAATTGGGTACATAAAAAAATAACGTATTATGTACACTTCACCAACACAATAGTTGCACTTTAAATCAAAGCAGAGCACTGATCAAGAGAAGCCAAATTTTGCCCGCCCAAGGGCAGCACTGACAACTTGTCAGCAGCCCAAGTTCACATCTAGACTGAATGACCCTCATCTCTAATACTGAGCTCCATTGCCACTAAATATAGTGGAGCCAGGTTATTGCCATGACTCCATGTTAAAGATGAAATAGCTGCAACCTACTCTGTTATTTAACTAGGGTATAGCTCAAATTAGTGGTAAAAAAAAACCACCACCATCCAGGGATAAGATGGTAGAGCTCAGTCTGGTTTCTTGCGGACTGGTGCCCACATCACAAAAGCATAACTGTAGTTGGCAACATTCTGCTACCTTAGTTGTGGTCTATCCGTTCAGACTGGTCTAACTAGGGTACGTCTACACTGCATTTAGACACTTGCAGCTGACCTGTGCCAGCTGACTCAGGCTCACGAGGTTTGGGTCACGAGGCTGTTTCATTGCTGTGTAGACTTCCAGGCTCAGGCTGGAGCCAGAGATCTGGGATCCTCCCACCACACAAGGTGCTAAAGTCTTCACAGCAACAGAAATAGTCCTGCAGCCTGAGTTGGTTGGCACATATCTACTTGTTGTGTAAACATACCCTTAGACCAGGGGTAGGCAAATTATGGCCCACGGAATTGCCAGCCCCATGGCGCAGCGGGGCTAAGGCAGGCTCCCTGCCTGCCCTGGCCCCATGCCAATCCCGGAAGCAGCGAGCACCACATCCCTGTGGCCCCTGGGGGGCAGAGGGCTCTACACACTGCCCTCATCTGCAGGCACCACCCCCTGCAGCTCCCATGGGCCAGGAACTGGGAACTGCGGCCAATGGGAGCTTCAGGAAAGGTACCCGCAGGTGAGGGCAGCGTGCAGAGCCCTCTGGCCCCCCTCCCCCAGGGGCCACAGGAATGTAGTGCTGGCCACTTCCAGGAGCGGTGCAGGGCCAGGGCAGGCAGGGAGCCTGCCTTAGCCCTGCTGTGCGTCACTGCCACCCTAGAGCTGCTCAAGGTAAGTGGTGGCACCAGGCCAGAGCCCGCACCCCAAACCCCTCCTGCACCCCAACCCCCTTCCCCGAGTGCCTTCCTGCGCACCACACCCCCTCCTGCACCCCAACCCAGCCCTACACTTATGGCCCTGCATGCAATTTCCCCATCCAGAAGTGGCCCTCGGGCCAAAGAGTTTGCCCACCCCGTCTTAAACTCATGCTACATTGGCCCCTCCAAGTCAATGCTGAGACAGTGGCATGGTATTGTGGGGAATCCTGTAGTTTCCCATGTTGTATTACTTCTCTAGATTAAATGCGGATTTCTGTTCCCAGTGAAATAAAAAAAATTTCAAGGAAGAAGTCAAGGATATTTAGGCATAGACTAAAATAAATCAGTTAAGGAAGCTAAAGGCGGCTCCAGAAAAACAAAATAAAAATTATAATAAATAAATAATAATAATAAATAATCATTGAAAAAAAGTCAAAACCACAAATGCCCAGATAATAGTCACCTGTGAATCACAATAATGACCCTACAAATCACAACAGAGTGAGGCCATGAATATATTTGAGATTTTTTTTTTAAAAAGTTATATATTTATATTTTATCTGCTTTAAGTTATTTTGGTTCTTTCTATAAAAGTAGCTGCTGTGGAACAGGTCTCCATGGGTCAGCGAAGCAGCCTTGTTAACCTACTCAGAACAAGGGTGCAAAGATAAAAGCCTGGCTAATAAGCAAAGGAGACTCCCATATTGCAGTTTGCTTGCAATCCATAAGAAAGGTAAATGGACGAAAATGTGATTTTAGAGTCCTTGTCAGTGTCTTGCTCAAAGTGCTCAGGAATTCCATATTCATGGAATACGAGACCTTTCGAAAGGATGCACTCTCACGCTCTCTCTCTCTAAGCACTTTATATTCTCCAGTACTTTGGCAAAGCAGGGTTTAGCATAGTTAATGGAGTGTCTTATTACCCTATTTCTGCTACTTGTTGGAAGAAATTACTACCGAATTTTTGGGGCTTTGATCATTTTCCATGACAACCTTTCATTTTGTGGGCTGACTTTCTGGAGGGGGCAGGGGGAAAAGACATTTACACGTCGAAATGAATCCCTGAGAATTTCTGCTCACCTGTTACATAAACAGCCAAAGAGAGACCATTTTCAGAACACTAAATCCACCAAGTTCATAATTCATACATTAAGTCCACCCCTCTCTCCGCCACTCCCAGGTCTGTTTGCTGATGCATCTATACAGTAGGCTTGTCAGAGTCTGGACTACTTTTTAATTGTAGGAGACCAAAATAGAAACAGAAGTATAAATGCAGATTTTAAAATATGATCAAATTAGATGCTTACAGTAGTTCTTAGTTTAACCTCTCATTCATAGAGTTCTGATCTGAGAGAGGTGCAGCATCTGCTGCAGATGATCTGCAATATACTTTTCGGGGCCCATGCATCACAGTATCTGAGCACCTTCCAAATATTTATGGATTTATCTTTACAACATGGCAGTGAGAGAGAGGACCCTTTGCCCCATTTTACAGAAGGGGAAGTGTTTCACCGACTCGCTTAAGGTTACCCAGGAAACAGAGCACAGCCATGAACTGAACCCTGAGTAACCACAAGCCTCTTTCCTTCCACGGGCCCAGGCAAGGTCAGACCCTTACGCGGCAGCAAGTCATCTGTGCTGACATAAGCTCCGATTCTGATGGATGCCAAGTCCCCTCCTCAGAATCAGTCCATGTACAACTACTCTTGCCTTTCTTACCAGGCAGCAAAGGTGTTAATAGGCAAAGATATCCCAGAATGTGTTGGTGCAGGGATGCTACAGGTAACTCAGAGCTGCCACACCTCAGCTGAAAGCTTCTGAAAAAATCATCCTGTGGAAAAGTCCCTAAATCACAGGTTTTATTGAAAAAGCCTGGGATGGGGGAAGTATACTGATCCAGAAATGCAGTCACGTCTAAACTGCCTAGTCCATAGGGAATGGCATACGCAGGGCTTTCCTCCTCTGCATTGCATTCAAACAGACAATACAATGGGGCTAAATGCATTTGCAGAATATTCTTTCCCCTCTTCCTACTGAACAGGCTGAGCAGCAGCGAGCCTATAGAAACATCCACCATTCTGATCTGCTAGTGCTCCAGAGCCAGCTCTCTGTCTTGCCCTACATGTGGGCCACAATATTCTTTAACACACAACACGCCCTTGTTGACATCTTCCCTTTCCTTACCCACCCCCCTTCATTCTTTGCTGCCCTGTTAGCTGGTGCAGAGCATACACCAAGCGGTCTTTCCAACACCTGGACCTTCACCACTCTCAAGTGCCAGTGTAATTTAAAAAAAAAAAAAAAAAAGTCTTGGATTCACCTGCCCATTGATTTTTTTTGTTCCATGCACCTGTTACCTGTTCAATAAAGTCACCTGAAAAACTCTCTAGTGAGCAGGAAGAAGATTAAGTTTTCCACACAACAAACCATGCCAAACAAACACTCTCCTTTTCACTCTCTTGCTGCCAGTTGTGATTAAAAATGGAACTGAATGAATGAATGGATGGATCTATCCCCAGCGAGTATGGCAGGTAAGTAAAGGTCCTTTGAACCTCAAGCATCCCTCTCTCAGTCAGTTCCAAGTTATATTGAAAGAGTTCAAGTTCAAATCTATCCCCAGGCTCCTGAACCCTCTCTCCACAGCTCAGAACTCTAGCATTCTATGACTCCGTCTCAAAAGGATATTAAAACCAGCAGGCACAGTCTACAATGAGCCAGGAGATTCCTTAAAGGAAAGCCAGGTTAAGTTTGCGAAGTCAAACACTCAACAGTTAGGAAGTGCCAGGCATAAAGTTGACTGTGCAATTTTAATTGAGCTCTCTTGTGCCTATGCATTAAGATGCAGTCTTGAATTACATGATCATATACTATTTTTTCCACAGGACTCCTGCCTCATCCAGTGCACAGAACGACCAGCACTCATTGAATGGTTAGCTATTCTAGATTTCTTTTTATCCTTATCGTTCAGTGTGTGGCCCCAGACCTTATTTACTGCATACCATCCAAACACAGCTATGAACACAGAATTATTTCATCCTGGGCATGTCTCATCACTATCAAGTGCTTCACAAATAAGCCTGAATTTGTTTTCACAACATCTGTGTGGGGCAAAATGATGTTAATAACCCATATTACAGATGGAGAACTAAGGCACAAAGAGACGGCACAAAATTCTCAGAAGTGTACACTGGTTTTGGTTGCCCAATCTGAGATCCCTGCAGCCTGATCTGTCGGAGTACTTAGCACTTATATTCCCCGTTATATGTTCAAAGCCCAGCTCCCATTCGCCTCAGTTGCAGTGGCGAGTGCTCAGCACTTCTGTAAATCAGGCCCCAGGCAGTTCAAACTGGGTGCTCAGAAAATGAGGAACACACACAATTACTGACCACTTGTGAAGAGTCTGGTTTGAATGGAACACAGGAACTCTGTGGCAGAGGCTGGGATAGAATCCCATTTTCTAGTACAGCAACTAACTGCCTTAACCAGGAGATCATCTTCTCTTCCTGCAATCCCTTGCCCCCCTGACTATACCTTCCAATTTCTGGAACAAACCAAGCATGGCTCCAACAGGCAACAGCCTCCTTCACTACTCATCCCTGATTAATTCCCTGAACACCAGTGAATAAGACAAGGGTCCTGTAGATAGCCATTTGCCCTTCATCCCTCTGTATCCCAGCGAGGCTGCTTCCTTCTTCCCCGCCATGCTGCCTGGGCCAGCAAAAAGAGCAATTTCTGGAAAAGCCCTTGCATCTCTTGGCTGGAGCATGCTTGGTACAGAAACGTCCCGACAACCTCTAACCAACTTCTACTGTGCAGGTGCAAACTACAATTTTCAGAGGCTTATAATACCATCTAATTTTGAGTGGATTTTCACAAGGACAGCAAAAAAGTCACCTCTGATTCCAGGGCAAACCCCCTCCTCCTCCAAATTTTAAAACCCACAGAGACACTAGGGCAATATTGCAGTCCCCAAATATTCTAAAATAATGGGTCAGGCCTCCAAAAATCATGAGTTCTTTTTATTTGCCCTCTGTTTTTTGAATCTTTAGGATACACTGGAGATGTGTTTTCAACCATGAGGTTCAGAAAATTACCTTTTTTTTTTTAATTAAATTTGAGACTCCCACAAAACAATTCTTTAGAAGTTTGAGCTTTTAGGAAAACACCAAGTATTGCAAAACCCACAACAAAATTGGGTAGAGTTAACAATTAAACTAGAGATTTAAACTAAATTAAATTAGAAATTCTCAATTAAAGATTGTGGGTTTTTTTTAAAACAATGGCAAACCAATATATTTTCTGCTAACTTTGTTCTTGGAAATAGCTGAACTGTTTTTAAACTTTAAAAAAAAAATCAAATCAGTCTGAGGCAGACACGCACCATGGAAAATTTCAGCTTGCACAGATAGAGTTCAGAAAAGTTGTAAGCAACTGAAAAACGGATGTTACAATGGAAAGTGTTAGGTAACCTTCACTGCAAGTGTCGCTGCCAGCCCCACACACACACACACACACACACACACACACACACACACACACCTCTTAAAAGTGGTCAGATCAAAATTCATGACTAAATCATTTTCTAATCCAACTGATGTAAACCAAAATTTAAAAAAAAGAGTCATCTCCAATGTTGCTGCACTTCCATTAACAACTTTTTGGCACATGATAGCATTAGGAAACATCACATATGAAATGAATTACACTAAGCATTTTTCTTATATACACATCTTCTTCAGTAGCTTTGGAATATTTCTTAGCACACCCTCCACAATGAAGTCTTTTTCCTATGAAGAAATCTGTCTTCACTGGTTCTTCTTATTTCTATTGTTCCATGTGGTCTGCTTGAAAAAAAAAAATCCTTAACACTTTCTTGGTATGGATTCTTTTTCAATTAAGAGCAAAAAAGTTTTTAAATGTAGTGGGACAAATTCAGAACAGCAAAAAAAGGAAAAAAAAACTTCATTCTTGCCTGGTTTATGTAAAGAGAGATTTACAATTAAGGCACCTTATTGAAGAATAAAGGTCTTACATTAAACCTAGGATATATCTTCAAAGAGGATCGGAAATTAACAGATCAGAGGCTGGCAACCTGCAGCTCTCTTTAAGAGAATGGAATGCTGATGGAAGGATTTGGATTGACAGCTTTGAAAACGGGAGTCCAGGAGAACAAGTACAGATCAGGTGACAATGAAGTGAGCTTCTCCACATTGAAATAAGGGTTGAAGCACAAAGAAGCACTTCCAAGAGTTAAAAGATAGTTCAGTCTCAATTTCCACCCTGTCCTTTGCCTCCTTGCTGAAAAGCCTAATGCAAAGTCTATTGAAATCGATGGGAGCCTTTGCGTATATGTAACCCTGCATTGTACAGGACACATATGCAGTGTGTCATTAAAAAAATAAAAAGAAATCTCAGTCATTGCTGCCTTTGTGTATTTCTTTCTCTCTCCATTCTGTTTTCATGCTGTGTCCCGTCCCCAACACACACAATTTCTCTTTATCCACAACCCAAACTGCATTTCCTCACAGTCTCTAAGTGGGAAGCAAAGCTAACGACATTAGAATTTAAGCCAAACTTTTGAACCCCACGGTGCCTGAATGGGTTCAATCGGAGGCAGTACAAGTTTGCTCATCTCTGCTTCTCAGTCATCCATCATCACAGCCCCTCTTTAGAGATCAGACAACTTATAAACTGTTTCTGTCCTAACCTTATCGATCAGGGAGGCAAAGCTGCCTGAAGGAAGCTTACTGGTGCTTCATTGACAGCAGAGTGATTTCTCTGAAAATATGGAGCAGATACAGCCTGATGCAGTGTGTTATTCTGCATTCGTAGATTCTCACCTGCCTCACACTTCTCTTCCTGCCTCCTTTAAATCTACTAAATGGTTCAATTGATCCATATTTTTCACAGTGTCCTGTCCCAGAGGAGAGATTTTGTTGAACGCGAAAGAGACTTGGAATTTCAAGTATGGTCAGAGCCTCTTTTAAAATCATAGAAGATACATGAATAAAATCCACCTCTCTTTTTGTCTGTCTTGTACAGTGCTTTTCAAATAATATTTAACTAGTAACAAAAATCATTATACTATACTTTAGCCTGTTGCAAAAACAAACAAAAAAGTCACCACACAGGAAATTTATTCTGAATTAGAAACTGACAAGTAAAAATGTCATTAAGAGAGAATACATTTTTTCATGTTTTCAGTTGTTTGAAGACATTTAGGATGATGTGAAAAAATTGAATAAATCCACAATTCCATTGAGCGCATGTAGGCAGGTCAACAAGGACCAACTGTTTAGATTTGTCATTATCTCTCTCATTTTTGGTGCTTTACCTTTAGTGTGCACAACTTTAGGCATCTATGGCCTGATTTCCAAAGGTGCAGAGCACCCGTTAGTTAGGTGTACTCATGACTTTCAAAAAAATCATCAGTCCTTAGGTGTTTACAACTGGACATCCACAATTGAAGACCTATGACAAAAATCTGACCCTTAACCTCCGTGTTTCATTTTCCACATCTGTGCAATGAGGAAAATTATATTAGCCTCCCAGGAATGTTGCAAGGATTAGAAGACTATATGAATTAATTATTCTTTTAAGAGATTGCTGGCTTTGTCCATGATCTCCGTGCTGTCAAAATTCCCACCGAGATCTCTGCATTACTTTTTGTATCATATAAAATACATAGAGGCTGCAAAACAAGGGCAAAATATATAACATACCAGATATATACAACGTATCTCCCTATTTTCAAAGGCAACATGACTGAAAATACCAATTGCATTTTTATATCAGTTTCCATCCCAAAAGCAATGGGAAAACTAAACAAATATATTTAAGCTCCTTTACTTTTAATAGCCCAATATTCTGGGTTGAAACATTTGTAAATGATCTGAACCAATTCTGCTCTTAAATCAACTGGGTTAAATATCTTCCTCTGGGGAACACTGGAATAGCATTGTTCATATGTGCACAGTTAGATTACTAACAGAAAATTGCACCTACTATTGACAATTGCAGACTAATTAGCAGACAGACAGAGAGACTTCCAAAAATCACTTCAGCTCTAAAGGGTTCTAATGGTGCCAAAATCTGACTGGCACCATGAAGAGGGCCCCCTTCCCTTGCAAGAGGGAATGTATATGATGTAAAAGCAGATTTCATATAAACCATACTCTGACTGTTAATAGCACTAAGAATGTCCTTTTTGTCCAATCTGTTCCTTCTTACAGGGGGGGAGGGGGGGAGAAGAATTGTTTGGTAGAGGGAAAGGGTTTTTACAAGAGCCCTGGCTTGCTGGAGGAACAGAAGAATAAATATATAGGTAAAATCCTGGCCCCTCTGAAATCAATGGCAAAACTCCCCTTGACATCAGGATTTCAAGCACAGAGAATATCTTCTGACCACGCCTGGATAGAGGCCCCCATGCAGTAGGTTCTGCATCACTGAACAGGGAATTAAAATGGAAGCAACTATCTTCAGTCATGGGCTTATGCAACAGCACACATTTGCACACAGGTTTTCCAGCATCTATATATGCACAGGGTCATACAGCACATGGCCCACATGCTTTAAAACTGAAGTCCATTTAAATGTTTCAAAAAGGTCCGAAGTTGCAGAACGGTGAATACAAGAATCCAGGTGAAAGTGACAAGCATTGATTACCCAGGGGGATCAATCCAACCTACTCCCACTATAATGGAAAAGACAGAAGGATTGATAGCCACAAAGTTCAAACGCACATCTGAACATTCCCAAAGTTTAAGCATCTTCAGATCTGAGGTGTTGGTTCAGCCTAGTATAGAGAGATAACTGCGGAATCTGGATCAGGATCCAAAACTTCAGGGTGTGAAGGATTGTGGTCATAGGCCTCTCTCTAGATCTTGGACACTAAACAAAATTGTTGATTTCTTTTTCTACCCAAAACAAAAAAATCAAATTTAACTTACTCTTCAAATAGGCTATATATGTATTGTGACTCTTCCAAGAATGTTGCCTGAGGGTCTGATTTTTACCTCCATCCAGTTCTGACGAAGCATTAGATGATTGTGTTTAAATGTCATCTGAAGCTTCCCATTCAAGTGCTGTGGTTTTGTCACTACAGCTAATTTAATTTTAAATGAATTTTCCAAACCAAGCCTGAAGTTCAATGGAAGTCTAAAGATTTGAGGCCACGTGAAGCTTCCAGCCTGAAATATAGTGACATCCAGATTTCAACCGTGAAACAACCAAGGTAATGGCATCGAGCTATGACTCTATGACTAAGTGTGGATAATGTAATAAAGTGAGACCCTCCAGGGAGGCCTTGTGCTATGGGCATTTTCATTCCAGATCATATTATGCATCTATCAAGTCTGCTATCCTGCTTCCAGCCATGGCTTGTTCATGATGCTGAAGTGAAAAATTCACCTATAATATACACTTCCATTCTGTGATGCTATGCATGTATGGAAAAATTCCTTCTGGACACTTCTGGCAATTAGCTGACGCTCTGAAGCATGAGATGCTATTTCCTTTGGTTTAGGGCCTACTCCTATCAGTTGCTGAGCAGTTCCTATGAGGTGCTGACCGTCCTTCCCATAGAAGCAGCCAGTAAACATTCACTTAGACCATGTTCTGCACCTCTTATTCATAACATGCTCCATAAGAGCCCTTTGATGCAGCGAGACCACCTGAGAAGGTACTATCCAAAATAAGCAAGGGTATCCAAGTCTGGCCTGTAAGGCACACTGACCCCAAATATCACTCACCATTAATTTTTCATATAAACCATTTCTGGAATACTTTTGCACATTCTGCTTGAATTCTAAATAGTTAGTTCTTCTGAAATCATACTACTGCGCCCTTGCATAGCGCCTTCTACAACCCAGGGAGCTCTTCAATGCCAACGGGCCGAGGGCACCCCATTCCATAACTCTTGTCAGGCCCAACACACTCATTGCCCCAACCAACTGTTGTCAATCTGTATCTAAAATGTATCAGATGCAAACTGGCTACACACCAGTCATTAATATTATGGTGGGATGTATGTATGAGCTATATATGAAGAACTGTACTTGTGTGCTGGAAATATGTTCCTAAAATGCGTGTGTCAGCCTAAGCCCAGCCTGTCCTAGACAAAGGAATGTTGTTCACCAGCTTGACTGTAACACCAACGTAAGTTATGCTAGGTGAGACAAAAGACAATGAAAAGTACATTTACATGTAAGGTAAACAAACCCATTAGGCAAGCAAGTGGAGGAAGAGGATTATTTAATCTCAACAGGAAGTGGAGGCTGCACCCCCAGGAAGCCTTCCTGCCTCTTGAAACATGGTCAATGAACTTTGGGAAGATATAGGTAGAAGCAAAAAGCCATTTTGTTGTCCAGCACCAGGACAGACAAGGGGCCGGAGCTCTTGTACTCTGAGAAAGTTGAATCCTTCAGCCATTGGAGCTGAAGTCTCTGGGAAGTGACTAAGTGAGAAACCTTCCTAGACCAAGATTGTAACTTGCTGAAGTTAAGTTTTAGTCACTAGGAAGTGTGTTTTGTTTTTACTTATAACCCTAACTGTGTTCTATTCTTAATTATCACTTACATACCTGTTCTTTTTTAATAAACTTATTCTTGCTTTATTACAAAACCATCCGAGTGCTGTGTATTAAACCAAAGGGTAAGATTCTCAGCCAAACTAACAGGCTGGTGCATGCGCATGCACATGTGCGCTGTCTCTTTGGAGGCAGCAAATTTGACAGTTGCTGTGAGGGTCCAATGAGAGGGACTGGATGCTGCAGAAAGACATCTCTGGGGACCTCTGAATTGGAGACCACTCACTGGTACCTGCAAGGCAAGCTTTGGATTGGCAGAGTCCTGAGGAGTTTGCTATGAAGCTGGTGTGCCAGGGAGCAGACTCATAATTTAGCAGGAGCAATGCTCGTTCTTACTGAGGCAGGCAGTAACAGCGGCACAGTTCTGGGTGACCTGAGCAAGGCGTCACAACCTTCAGTCCATTCATACAATCCAATAAAATAATTGTAGTTAGTGCTTTATGATTCAGTCCCAGAGAAAAATGAATGATTTAAAAATAAAAACTGGGAGATATTTATTATGATTACTAATTGCCACTGCTTGGTATTTGTATCGAAGAACAAGACCTTGGATCACAAACTAATTCGCTGTACCAGCGAACACTGGGAGTTGATTAGGCTCTACATTAAATACTCCTTCTCAACCTCCACCCACCGGAGAGGTAGGAAGACATTGTCCTAAACACTAACAAGATAGCATCAGTTGTAACAGGCAATGACACAGACAACAGGACACAAAGAAATTTGCCTGACTATACGCAAGGTACACGTGAATGATTTACCGTTAATAATGCAGGTTCCTAATCCCAAATTATAAAACTTTAAAGGGACACTCAAACTTGATAGTATCCTTTCCAAATTCCAGTAATAAAAATATAATTTTCTACTTGCATAGTAGTTCCCTCATCTTAGGCTCTCAAAACTCTTTATAAACATTAGCCAATTAAGCTTTCCAATAACCCTGGGATGTAGTCAAGTATGGTCATTCCCATTTTCCAGATGTGCAAATGGAGTCAAGGAGTGGTTATTCAAGTGCCTACATTTGCACAGGCAGTCAGTGGCACAACTGGGAAAAAACAACCCGGGAATCTTAACTCTCATTCTCTTGCTTTAAACACCTTTCTATCCTTGCAATTTCATTGTGCATTAAATAAGGCAATGCCATCAGCCCCATGCTTCTACGCAACCCCACAGGAACAAGTATAAAGAGACTTTCACGAAAGGGAATCAAAGAAAAGGCATTAGTATCACCACATTTTATTTGTGTCAGGGTAGAGGGGAAAAGGATAGAGTTCTCAACCATTTGGGGGTGGGGTAAGGAGAAGACATCTCAATATCAACAGATTGGGGAAAGCAAAATCGATCCCACAGTTCTGTAACCTATACGAATAGGCCTCCTTTGCAAGCTTTCAAGGGAATTATGAGCGGCAGAAGCAGGAAGACATTCATTTATAAAGTATCACCTCAACAGTGTCCTTTCATAAAGGGACATCCTCTTGGCTTAGTACAATATCTTTAAAACCAGAGATGGAGAACACTGGGGAGTGTTTAACTATCAGAGCCACTCTGGCGGTTTTACCACTCACATCCCTCTCTCCCCCCCCACTACTGATTAATCTTTGCCATGGAAGAAATTGCAATTTAAAGATCTATCACGCCTTATCAGAGGCCAGCTGCAGAGAATCAGCACTCCAGATACCGTTACGACCTGTTGGCTTTAACTACAGGTACAGCCTTTGGAGAAGTGCTGAGCATCTGTAATTCCCATAGGATCAGACTGATTGTGCCAACACTTCTATAAGGTAGAGTGTCAGGGATTCACTGTAGCAATCACCACAGTCCAAAAATGCTGCCTCCACAAAGAGTGGAGCTCTTTCTTCTCACACTACCCATAGAAACTCTAAGCCTTCATATGGCCCATATCCAAATGACAACTGAATGCAAGGAGAACTCTCTCTTCCCTCAAACAAGTGTGCCACAGCACACCAGGAGCTGTGAAAAGGTAGTAGCAAGTACCAAACATACCGGCAAAATCAAAGTCAGGTGGATTTAATTAGGAACATTCTAAATCAATGTTAAAAAGAAAAGGAGTACCTGTGGCACCTTAGAGACTAACAAATTTATTAGAGCATAAGCTTTCGTGAGCTACAGCTCACTTCATCGGAAGTGAGCTGTAGCTCACGAAAGCTTATGCTCTAATAAATTTGTTAGTCTCTAAGGTGCCACAAGTACTCCTTTTCTTTTTGAGAATACAGACTAACACGGCTGCTACTCTAAAATCAATGTTAGTTACTTAAAAAATATGCATTTGAAGAGTGGCAGCAGTAAGTTATTGAGAAGTTTGATTGCATTATTACTTTGCCATCCATTTAGGAGTTTTAAAATAAATCTGTCCCCACATAGAAACCTTCCTGAGTTTACAGATAAACAGTATTCACAGCCACTCGCCCAGGATCAGTAGGGTGCAATCAGATTTGGTCTGTCTCTTTCATGGTGTTCTGATCAGTGAAAATTAACAGGTGCTTACAAGTCAATACTATATTATCTTCTCCACAGTAGTTATTTATTGTATTTGCTACTCTTTATTTCATGCCAGCAGAGCGATAAGTTGTTTGCGTCTACAGAGTGCAAACAAAATACTCTGGCTATTTCTAAAGACACATGAATTTAACCTCCCCCCCCCCCAAAAAAAACAAAAAAAACCCCTCTCTCCCAGTTGTTGTAAAAATAGATCTGGTTTAAAGAATGGATCCTCCATAGCTACAGTCCCCATTAGCACAAGAATAATTCTACTGGAGGAAGTAGTGCAGATCAGTGCGAGGAATAAACATACTATAGCAGCCAATTAAGGATGGGCCATTGGCTATTTAATTCGTTTTAACTGAGAGAGAGAGTGTGTATGTACCTATACACACACACACTTATGCAATCAAAGTATGGGTAATAAATTAGATTAGAGCTGCAGGTTTAAGTGGTAAAGTTGAAGTAGGATTACACCACAGTGGTACAGGACTAGTAAGTTTGCATCACTGATGAGCGTGTATAAAGTAAGATAAGGCCTACAGGCTTTAGGTCAGTAACACATGTAGCTTGGCTACAGAAGGCCTCAGGCCTGAAACAGGTTGGCATAACCAGCTGACAGAGAGATAATCCTGTACCAGTAAAATGTAAGATGACAGTGAAAGATGTGCGAAGTGCTGCTGTTCTGGAAACTATGCGGCAATAAACTGGAATGCAATGTACCAGTTAATACCGCAAGATGCGCAACCGTAACATTTCAGGGGAATCTGCAATAACCTCAAGTTGCTATGGTAACTCACTGACATAGATGAAAATGAGAACAAGGGGAATTAAGGGGGTTGCCTATGAGAAATGGAGCACCCTAAAATTCATGGGGTGTGGAAATGCAAATAAGGAAAAAGGGGCTGACATTCTCATGCATATGAATGAGCATAGTGGGGGGTAAATGAAATTCAAGGTAAAAGGTGTTGCCTAGCCTAAGTGAACAGAGAAGCATACCAGGAAACAGCCAAACAGAACTTCCACCTGATAATCACCTTACCCATCCCCAGGGATGAGAGTATGAAATCATTGATGCTGGACATCTTACGATTGGTCTCTCTCTAGTTTTGGCATTGTTCATCTGCTCAATGAAAGCGTTGATAAAAAGGACATTTGATAACTTGTGGCCACAAGGAATACATTCACTCTTCCTAGTGTTCTCCTAGAGTCTCCGAATCCAAGGATATTTCTAATGGTCATTCTCACCGTGCTAACCCTGATACTGTAATCGTTCAAGAGCTTGAACGTTTGGCATAGATCGTTGTGGTCTAAGATACCATTGGTAATACCAACTGTGAAGGTTCCTTCCCCACTCTGAACTCTAGGGTACAGATGGGGGGACCCGCATGAAAGACCCCCTAAGCTTATTCTTACCAGCTTGGGTTAAAAACTTCTCCAAGGTATAAACTTTGCCTCAGGGGCGGGCAAACTTTTTAGTCTGAGGGTCACATCGGGTTTCCAAAATTGCATGGAGGGCTGGTTAGGGGAGGCTGTGCCTCCCCAAACAGCCAGGCATGGCCTGGACCCTGACCCCTATCCAATCCCGCCCCCCGTTCCCTGTCCCCTGACAGCCCCCCCAGACACCCTGCCCCATCCTCTCATTCCTGACTGCCCCCACAGGACCCCTGCCCTATCCAACCCCACTTCTCCCTGTTCCCCAACCGCCCGCAGAACCCCTGCCCCTGACTGCTCCCCACTGTCCCATCCAACCCCCCTTCTTCCTGACTGCTCCCCTGGGACCCCTGCCCCCATTCAACCCCCGTTCCTTGCCCTCTGACCGCCCCAACCCCTATCCACACCCTTGCCCCCTGACTACCCCCTCGAACGCCCTTGCCCTCTATTCAACCCCCCACCCCCTTACCACGCTGCCTGGAGCGCCGGTGGCTGGCGGCGCTACAGCCGCACCGCCCGGTTGTAGCCAGCCACATACCTCGCAGCACAGAGCACCAGGTCAGGCTGGGCTTTGCAGCCCCGCTGCCCGGCAGGAGCTCACAATGAGCTGAGGCTGCAGGAGAGGGGGAACAGCAAGGGAGGGGCCGGGGGCGAGCCTCCCGGGCCAGGAGCCGGGTCCCGAGGGCCACAGTTTGCCCACCTCTGAGCTAGCTTCTTCTCTAATGTAACTCAGCTGAAGTTACATCAGTCATGAAGAGCTCAGGGCGAGAGTGGGTCTGACCCAAAACCTGGTGAAGTCAACAGAAGGTTCTCATAGGCACTGAGCCAGAAGATGCCATAATAGGCTTACTCCACTGTTCATTGTAGCCAATACCAAGCT
The DNA here is from genome assembly GCF_009764565.3 of Dermochelys coriacea. Classification (NCBI taxonomy): domain Eukaryota; kingdom Metazoa; phylum Chordata; order Testudines; family Dermochelyidae; genus Dermochelys; species Dermochelys coriacea. Next base: position 22,334,167 of record NC_050082.1, read on the forward strand.
TCCCACTGACCTCAGTAGGCTTTGAATTGGCCCCAATCTCTCTCTTTAGGCTAGCTTCACCTATGGGAGGTCATCCCTAATTTCATATTTATAGAGGCAGGGAAAGACTCCAGTTGTCCAGGGCAGCATCCCAAACTTAATCACAACAGCCTCCTCTCTCTCTTCCTGCAATCTCCCCTCATAAAAATGAGGCAGGTGTTCTACAGACAACAGCCTCCTTTACTACACAACCTTGATTCATCACAAGAACAGGGCCATCCTATGCACTGAATGAGGCAGGGGTCCTGAGGAGAAAAAAGTAATATGTGATAATGCATTTAAAGACCATATTGTAATGTGTACTCACAAGGTGGCTGAATTACAGTTGCCTGTACAACCTTAATTCTAGCACTTCCTAACTTTTGTGCTTGACTTTGCAACCTTAACTATGTTATTTTAATGTAGCTCTTTTTGTGTGTAATTTCCTGTTTTAAAAAAAAATTGTTTTTTTAAAACAAACTAAAAAACCCACAAATTCCATCAAGTGGCATCAAACAGACACCCAGCAGGAAAGATTTCAGCCCAAATGGTTAAAATTTAGCAAGTTATAAGACCCTGTTTTTGGTTGCTCATCACGGGAAATGTTGGGCAATCTTAATAAGAGTCAGAGCTACCAGTCTGGCCTATATGAATAACGTCCCACCTTTCCTTTATTCATTTCCAATTTCTGAGGAAAAAAAAAAAGAGAGAGAGAGAGTACATTTGTCTTTGGGCACCTCTAAGTTAGACACACAAAAATAGGTTCTCTCTGTGGGGAGGTAGAGATTTAAAAAAAAAAAAAAAAAAAAAAAAAAAACTTACCCAAAATATTGACTTCGTAAAAAGCAAATACTAAGTCAACAGGCAGATCACAAATAGAAGCAGAAATCAAAAAGGCATGGTTTACGTAGTGCCTTTTCACTTTCTCTAATTTCTCAGTGATTAATATCCTTCATAGAACGTTCAATGCAAACCATGCTTACCAACCATCTTATTTCTGTGGTGTCACATGAACAAATTAAAATTGTATTGCTCCAAATATTAAACAAGAAAATTTGGAATGGAAATTCCATTTTCTGATCAATCAGAACAAAAAGCCAAAATTTACCACAGAATGATGAAAAAAAAAAAAAAAAAAAAAAAAAACAAACACCCCACTTTTTTTTTTTTTTTTTTAAGTTTGGAACCATCCAAACATTTTTAATTGATCATGTTGAATCATTTTGTTTTGATAATGTCAAAACATTTCTAACATTAACATTTTGATATAATATAAAATCTAAATGATATCCAAATGAAACATTTTTACCTTACTGAAACGAAACAATTTGACACCATAACAAAATGAGAAAGGCAAAATTATTTATTTTGACTTTTCCCCCCATTAAACATTTCATCCAAAAAAAAAAAAAAAAAAAAAAGCCACACGTTCATGCAACACATTTCGATTTTGACCAAACTGCTTTTTCTGATAGAAAACGGATTGAAAATTTTTGATGGCTCTTACTAGATGACACAAGAACAATCCTGCACTGGCATGAGGAATCCAACATTGACAAGATAGATGCATTTCACGTCCAGCTTCTATGATTCTATGCTAATTAAGAGAACAAATTATATGGGCTAAATTCTCACTTCAGTTACACCAGACCAACAGGATGAGACTGCAGCATGTGTTTTATTTACTTTAGACTCTTTTCGTGCACAGTAAAACTGGTTTTCAGATGTGCGCAGGAGATCATGAAAGATTTGTTCCTTCCAAAAATATAAACCAAAAAAAAGTCATCTTTTCATAACTGAGAAAGCCTTTCACTCTTTTTTATTCCCTTCCCCCCCCCGCATTCCTCTTCAAGGTTTTCATATAAATGTCAAATTCCTAAACACTGTTCTTTGGCTCACTGTTTCCTTCATATTATGGAAAAGGCCAATTCACTCTAACAATTCTCAGCCTCCCTCTGCAGCAGACTTGTGTATCCTGACCAAAAAGATGAACACGCAGTCCTTGTCCTTTGATGAACACAAGTGACACAGAGCACACAATTATGATGACTAGAATAGAAATGGGAATTAGTGTCCTCCCCCCATTGTTTCTTTTTTTCCTGAATGAATGATTAAAAAAAAAAAACCTAAAAACCAAAACCACCCTACTCCTGTAAAAATGTAATTCTTCACTTACAGTTGTAGAGGAAATCTAGAAAAATGGTATTAAAAGAAAACTGCCAAACAACAGGGTAGTGGCTTGACATTAAACACAACACTTGTGACATTAACCCATTGAAGGACGTTAGAATCAGATTAAACACTTATGGGGATATACAAGTGTCTACTTAGGGAGCCTCATTTAGCTGTTTACATCTGTCAAGTCACTGAAACTGCACAGTTGCCTATAAAGGCTTTTGATAATGACAGTGGAGCTATGATTAGCATGATTCGAGCTACTCCAGACAAAAGTGCCGGAGAAAGGATGTCTCCAAGCACAAAGCTACTGACTCAAGAAGCCAGGAACAAGAAGAGGCATTAATGCATTTCTTAAGTGTAGTGGCAAAGAACCACTTAGCCAAAACGTACTCCCCTAAAGAAAGTTTGGCTGATTGACCAGTAGTGCAAAGATGCCTATGATTTTAGTGATGGGGATGACACGTTGTTTATAGAATTCAAGATCGATAGATTAATATTCTTTGGAATAGCAAGGAAAAATAGAGTTGACGACTTGCTGGGTCAATTCACTAGTTACATCTGAAAAGAAAAATGGTGACCTGAGGTGGTGTATTGACCCAAAAAAATCTGAACGAATAGATGGAGAGCATTTCCACTCACTAACTAAAACAGACACTGGCAGTGCTGGAGCAAAATTATTTCCAAAGCTAGATGCATCTCCAGGCTTTTACCGGATACCTCTAAGTGAGGATACAGCAAAAGCTATGAACTTTCAATGCACCATTTGTCTGTTCCTGTTTCAAAAGGGTCACATCTGTCACTAGAGCCTGAGCCAATCCACAGAACACAAAACAGTACAGCTGTCTGAAGAGCTGAACAGTGTGAAACTGTTTTTCCTTGGGTATTGGAGTCTGTAGGAAGGCTGCATAAAATATAAGGGACTCCATGTCTGCTACAGCAAGCAAGGACAACTGAATTTGAAACTACATCATGACAAGTTTGGTGGCCAGGAGGTTACTGCATGTTACCATGAAGAAGAGATAGAGCTAAATTAAGGAATGTTATAAAACATCTGCCAGACACAGGGTGTAAGGCAAGCCATGATGAAATCTGGTCTCTTGTAATATATGCCTCTTTCTTCCTGCTACCAGTTAAGAAACACGATACACAAACTGAAAAGGAGTGTGAACCAGTTCTTCCTCTCCAATGGCATGTCTATACAGGGACATCCAAAAAAGTTCATCTGAATTAACTAACAGTGTGAATTTGAAGTGGCTTAGTTAAGCCACATTAGAATCATAGAAGATTAGGGTTGGAAGAGACCTCAGGAGGTCATCTAGCCCAACTCCCTGCTCAAAGCAGGGCCAACCTCACGTGAGCCTCCATGTGAACACCCTCCTTCACTATTAAAGTGGCCTTAATTTGGTTTATTTCAGTGGGACCAGAATTTGGTTTTCCTCCCCATGGATCAAATTTCCACAAATCTATTACAAAAGCAATGTTCATGCTAATCTCCCATGCAAATCTAGTTGCCTCAGCAGAAGACACTTGTGTTTCCATCTCTTCTTTAACATTGAACGACAATATAACCTGGCCAAGGATGGCATCATGCTATGAAATTGGGCCTCGTTCCAGTATCTCTTATGCTGATATGCCTCTATTGACTCTACTGGAGTCATTCCTGATTTACCGCAGTGTGCATGAAATCACGTAGGTCCAGAATGAGAGAACCAAGATAACCCCAAACACAACAGACCCTCAAATTTAAGAGGCAAGAAATATAATCTATTTCCATTCTCTGATATGTCTGCTGAGCCAATGGTTTCCTAACCCTATTTTAAGCCCACCCCCCGCCAAAAAAATCCACAGTGTAGGGCAGTGGCAGAGTTGGTAATAGAACAGATCTCCTGACTCCCAGTCAAGAGTCCTAGCCTCTCGATCACCGTCCTATTATATATTCATATTGCTCTTGGGCCTCAAAACCACGCACCAAATAATTATCACTTTGAGACTGACACCTGAGCGAGTCTTATTTTCATATCTTCTGTACAACATGTATCTTGTTTCTTTATCTTATACTCTCAGTTTGGCTTTCCTAACCCCAAATTTACATGATTTCCAATTACAGCCTTTGTACAGTTCCTCAGCGGTTTCCCCAATACAAACTTTTCTTCCATCTCCCTCTAAACATCCAGGATGCATCTAGTAAAGAAGTGGGAAACTGCCAAAGTTCTAATCAAGGATACCCCACGCAGAGAGTTGGTGGTGCTAAACCACTGAGCCAGGTCACTAGACTTTTCTAAGCTTTATCCAGGGCTTAAAGAAAACCAGATTGGGCTATTCTGACACTTCATTGGTGGCCTCATCAGCTTCTGAAGAATTTAAACTTTCGTTAAAATGAATTTTAGTACAGTTGGACAACATTTTTCATGTAAAGCCTTTTTCTGTCCGTCCCCCCCATCCCTCAAATGCAAAAGTGCATTGACCAAAACTATCTGCAAATTCAGGTCAATTTTGCTTAATTATTTCGGTTGGAAACTTTGTTGGAAACATGGAATCTGTTTCAGCATTTCCAAAACAAAACATTTTGACATTTTATTTTGAAAAAGACATTTTGTTTTGCAATTTCCCTCAAACTGTATTTAAAATGTTTTCTTAAACCTAAAAATCAAAATGAAATTTTTTGTTTTGGGTCAACCAGAATGTTTTAGTGGACATGAAATTAAACATTTCAGTTTGCTGAAAATTTGAAAACATTTTTGTTTTGGGTAGAACTGAAACATTTCCCTCCCACACCCAGGTTTTTTTCGATTTATCCACAAAACTGAAAAAGGAATTATTTGCACATCTCTGTTTTCTAGCTCTTGTGGTTACAAGCAAAAAACACTTCTGAATGTGATCCAATTCTGCACACATCCAGGAACAATTGCTCCCATTCATCTCAATGGGGTGTTAGTTCAAAAATTTATTCTCAAACTGTTAGCTATTTCACTGCTCTGCCTGTTAGTATTATCTAGCTTACCAAAGTGCAGGCTGATACTAAAGACATTAGTGATGAAAAATGTCCATTAGGTCATTTTTTTCATCCATCAGCTGAGGCCACTGCAGGATAGTTACAACAGTATACTCACCAGCATTTTGTTCAGTCTAGTTTTAGACATCCCAAGCAATGAGGATTCCAACACCTCCCTTAGGGAGACTGTTCCCCAAACTAACCTTTCCTGTCTTTTAGCATGAATTTTCCCTTTGCTCATGCCATTGCTACTAGGTACACACCACAGAAGAGAATTTAATAGGTTCTGAATGTCTGTATCTGGAGTTGATTTTAAAAAAAGGCAGACCAGGCCCTAAATCCAAATTTAAATCCCTCCCCTCTCACCTCCAAAAGTGTACTATGTCTGTGAAAGGTTAAGTTTACCATGGCACACAGTTCATTGCTTTATTCCATACAAAGACATAAGAAGCCCCATCTTTTAATTCAAGAGCCAGCCAAGGTACTCATTGTGAAAGATGTTATTGGATCCATAATCGTAATTCCTTTTTCCCATTACACAACACAGCTAAACATTCAAAAGCATACAAGAGCAGATACCTCTGCATCCTTTCACCTAGAACAGTTAATATTTTCTTACAGCAGGATGGTTACCAAAGCTTCAGATTCGGCCACAAAATACTAACACAAGGCCAATATTAAAACCTAATAGGCTGCTTAGCTTGGTTTGGAAATGTGCTACACAAAAAGTTAAGTTAACTCCATGCTGTTATATTTTTAGCAGATTGGGAATCTCTGCTGTGTTCTTAACTAGCACCAAAATGGTGAAATTGAATAAAAAGTTTAGGAAAACCTTTATAACTGAGCTGTGCCGCACTATGGAATGGAATTCCAAATGCAGTGGTGTAAACCCCATTGTTTGAGAAGTTTATATCCAGAATGGATGAAGCGCTGGGAATAGTGGGCCTGATTCTGCTCTATGGATTTGAATGGCATTCCTCCTGATTAACACTGGTGTAACTAGAGAGGAGACTCCAACCTTCTATCATGTACCTATCACTCTGTGAGCAATTATGTGTGCGTTTGTGTACCAAAAAAAAATTATACGTCACTGACTGTGCACAAGTCAGAGAAGTACATGTATAAGTCAGCATAATTTGCATGTACAGCCATAAATTGTGTATGTAATTTAAGTGTGCAAATGAACTGACATTTTATCTGAAAAACTGAAGCCATTTTTAAAGGTTTATTAATTTTTGCCTTTTTGCATTTCTAGCTTCTATGATTCTTGATCATTCCCCCAACTAATCTTAATTCTTAAGAGTATCTGTGGACTACATTTACAAAAATAAGTCTGCACACTTCCCTTACACATTCAAAACACCAATGCTCTGATATAGGAAAGCAGTTAAGCAGATGCTTAACATTAAGCAAGTGATTAAGTCCCATTCGTTTCAATAGGATTTAAGCACGTGTTTTAGTGCTTTGCTGCACAGAGATAATTTCCTAAAACAGGGCTAAAAGAAATACACATGCACCAGGGATTTACTTGTGCACATATAATTACACACTTGACCCCCAACTGGGGCACACAGGTCTGGTGTTTTGCACATGAAATGTGTGCATGTGCAACCACATAGATGCACTTTTGCAAGCTGACTTTTACAAATTTGGATCCGACTAAAGGCAAGTTTTAAATTAAATGCCATGCTCCTCTCTTGAGAATGAATGAATGAATGAATGAGCATTATTAGCCAAATCACATAACCATAGTAAAATGCCACATTGAAGCCCATAGCACTGTTTCGGGAGAAATTCTCTTGGAAATTCAGGTCTGATAGTAGACGCTAAAGAGTTCGGAGAAGTAAAAATAGCTCTTTAAACACCAGATGACAACTTGTCCATAATATAAAGTTTCTCAGCACATTTAAATAGTTTGGTTTGGGGGCTAAAAAGCAACTTTCATTTAGTGGGACTTAGCTCTCAGAATCACCATCCAACAATATGAGTGAAAATACACAAGGGGAGAGCACATAAAACACTTGTTAAGGCCTCACAAGGAAGCCATACAAACACCTTAGTTAATAAGTTTAATGAACTGACTCTTTTCTCCTTAATACTGTGCAGCCTAACACTGAATAGCAAATCCCTCACTGACAGGCTTTGCTTTAGTTCCCTGCAGGGAACTAATATTTTTTTCCTTATTCTCAAAGCCCACAGCTCAGAAGCTCCCAACAGCGGCTGCTGATAGCGCCTAGCCCTGGCACCACTGAAGACTTTTCTACAGCATAGTTGAGCTGACACTGACTCGGGTTCCAGCAGAGAGAAATAGCTTACCAAAGCTCGGTTGTTGACCACCTCACTGTGGTCCTTTCTCCCACTCTCTGGAAGGATAGTGCACCGACCAGGCTCTCAGTTATACAAATCTTGTCTGATACACATTCCCATATATTGGTTCCCCATTTTATTGGAGTCTAATGTGAATGCCTGCTTCAGGTTAGAGTCCCAAGAACAACTTTACAGAAGGGGTGCTGCACTGTCCCAAGGCTAATACAATTCACACCTCCAGGTGCGGCACTCAGTGCAATCTCATATTTTACATTAGCCCTTTTCTAGCATATTGAGGCACTGAGATACAGTACATTAAAATAAACGGGTATTAAGATTACTGGCATTGAGCATGCCATGCAATTTTCTGTCAAGCACTGTGTTTTCCCTACCAATTTGGGGAAAGGCCCTTTATAAATGGTCACTGATCAGATTAATCCGATCTTGCCCCACTCCCGAGATCCTCTCACATACGTCATGGCAGTCTCTACATTCAGCTGTTCTAGGAAAAGGGGCTGGCAGGACTGGACTACACTAAACAACGAAGAGTCTTTTTATTACTAATCCTCTTATGTCTGTCAAACCCCACCGCTGACCAACAGGATAAAATGCAAAATGAAGGTGTTCACAGTTTAAGAGGACAACAGCAACGACAAAAATTACATGGGATGAGACAGGTTTCCCTCCCTACAAGTCGGAGATTAATATTTATTATGTTAGCACCCACAACAACACAGCTCTGATCCCAGAAACAGGCGCGATTAGCGGGCACCTACCCTGCTTCTCTTTTTCCCATAAAAATCCACATGGCACATTTCACAGCACTGGATCCGCCGGAGGAAAACGTGGCTTTGACAAACTCTGTGATCACAGAGACGGCAGAGAACCTCGAGATCACCCAGCCAACCTGACCGCCAAGGCAGGATTGTTCCTTTCTCGGTTACCTAGCGTCTGGTACAGTCCCATACAGGACTTCTCACGCTCCTCCAGGGAGATTACTTTGCAACTCTCTCCTCCAGTCTACAGGAGGCTATTGCATGGGCTAATCACGGTCACGGAGATCCCCGACACCGCTGGAAGGAGTTTCCTCTGGAGTTCTGCCCCGGGATGGACGGGGGCATGTCCCCTAAGAAGGAGATCTTTTTATTGCAACTAGGTAGCTAAGGCACAGGAATGCTCCTTCTAAACCAGCCTGGAGAGTTTTAAAAGGGAAACTTCCCGTTTCCCTGCTCCGATCAGACCCGAGTTTCTCTCCTCCGGATAAACGGGAGGACCACACGACAGGGGAATCCTCTTAAGAAGGGGAAAGGAAACAGGCTTGGGCAAGCTCGGGGATTGCGTGTACATGGAGGGGAAGAGAGAAATCAACCAGGCTCTCGGGGAGCTCCGAGCTGGAACCGAATCAAGTCCTGGTTGCACTTTCCCCACGCGCGGGGCACCGCGATCCAGGTGGATTCACACGGCCCCCCCCCCCCGATCTGGGGCCGGCGCCGCTGACACGCGGCCCCCCCCCGGCTCGCTTACCTTCGCAAAGCAGCGCCCCCAGCAGCAGGCTGGCAGCGGAGCCGAGCCGCGAACCGGCCCGGGCCGCAGACCCCTCGGGGCCCATCGTGGCGGCGGGAGAGGGGACGTCCCGGGCGCCGCTCCGAGAGGCGGCTCCCCGCTCAGCGCTCCCTGCCCGCGGCCAGCGCCCGGCGAGCCATCCGCAAGCCCCCCGCGGCGCCTCCTTCACGCCCCCGGCGGGCGCCTCTCCATGCCGGCCGGGGCGGATCGGCCGCCCCACGCCGCCGGGAACTTCCCCTGCGCTGGCGCCGGCCCGGCGAGCGGGCTGGAGCCGCGCCGCCAGCCGGACCCAACTTTCCAGCGGGCTGGCCGCCGCAGCGAGCGGGGGAGGCGGCGGCGGCGGCGCGGGCGCATCCAGGGGGCCGCCTCGCTCCCCGGCCGCCTCTGCCCCCTGCCTTGATCGCGCCGCCGGCCTGTCCTCCGAGGAGACACAAACCCCCTCGGCCGGCGGAGGCGGTCACCTGGGGGCCGAAGCAGCCCGGGCTCCAATCAGCGCCCGCGCCGCCTCCCCCGCCAAGCCCGGGGCGTGCCTGCGGGGCCGGAAAGCTGGAGCCGGGAGTGAGGGGGGGAGCAGCGGGCAGAAAAGCCACAGCCCGCGCTCGGGGGTAGAGAGATCCGCCCCTCCCCCGGCTGCTGAGCCCAGGCAGTGGGGAGAGGAGGGGGGACCCCTGCCCAGAAACTGGGGGAGAGAACCCCCCCCCCAGGCGTTAGGGAGAGGGGGAGTCCAGGGCCTGCGGGTGGGGAAAAGAAACCAGCCCCAAGGAGCGGGCCTACGGAGGGAATCGCCCACCGCGGGCACACAAGCACCGGGCGGAGAGCGGGGCGAGGGAAGCTGAAGCCCTGGCGGCAGGGACGGGGCAGGAGGGAGGGGACAGAGGAGGGACCCTTGGCCCAGGCATGTGGCACAAGAGGCGAAGCAAGGAAAGGTTGTTTCAGAGCAGCAGCCGTGGTAGTCTGTGTTCTTGCAAAAAGAAAAGGAGGACTTGTGGCACCTTGGAGACTAACAAATTTAGTAGAGCATAAGCTTTCGTGAGCTACAGCTCACTTCATCGGATGCATTTGGTGGAAAATCTCTCCTCTGTTTTTTTCCGCCAAATGCAGCCGATGAAGTGAGCTGTAGCTCACGAAAGCTTATGCTCTAATAAATTTGTTAGTCTCTAAGGTGCCACAAGGAAAGGTTGGGGGAGAGTTCCTAGGTGGTTGAGCAGCAGGGGACTGGATGCGATGGACAAAGGTGTACACCCATCAGGATAGCCGCTCAGGGAGAAGAGAAACCCCCTGGATTTCACCAGCTGCACCTTTCTCTGCTACATCCTTCTGTCCACTGCTTGGACCTTCCTTTCCAGGCATAATATTTATTCCTGGGGCCCCAGTTTCCACAGCCATTCATTTATTGTCCATGCTGTCTGGTGGGAGACCCAGATACCATTGATATTTACCCCTTTCCCCTCCCCCTGTGCAGGATGGGGGCAAGCATGCAGCTGCAGCCTTTAAGCACACAGAGGTATCTGAGATGCCACCACTTTTGTACCTCTGATGTCTTGGAACTACTTTTGTCACACATGAGGAAAGGGAGGCAAGACAGGGCCCACTCACCTGACCCCTGTACCACTTCCCTCTCCACCATGGGGTGCATCTTACTCCTCTGAGAAGTGCAGAGCACAAAAGCCCCAGGTTCTAGTACAAAGCATTCCTTGAAAATGGAAACCTCCTCTCTTGCACCCTGCTCCTTTTACCTTTATCTCTACATGAGCAGCAATTCCATCCAGATACAGCCAATTGGAAGATCGAGGCCAGAGATTTTAATTTCAACCTTTTATAAACAAGCAAGAGTAAAACCTGTTTTCACCAGTTATGAAAAGTGTGGGTTTTTTTTATAAAAGAGGTAAAAACTATTTCCAGTGCTCCACAATGATTCTTCTGAAATCATTCCACTCAAACGGGTAAACAGTCACTTGATTGCCTTAAAACCAGGCATTTTTTACAAAATCTCCACAGCGTGTTTGGGACGGTCATAGCCAGTCACCTTAGTCATGCTCAAGGAGGAGGAATGCTTATCACAGCTTTCATGGATGTCAGTTTACATAATTTTATTACCAAATATGCTTACATTCACTACAAAAAGGGGAGGTCACTTTGCCCGTCCACCTCCCCCATTTTTAATGTGTTTTGATCAGTCTCATCACATGGATTTTTTCCAGCAAAAAATCTGTTTTATTTTTAAATGGAAATTAAAAAAAAAAAGAATCTTCAATGTTGAAAAAAGTACATTTGTCAGTTTAAAAAAAAATCTTTTATCAAAAACTGTAGAACAGTACTGTGACTGTATATTCTATTGTAGACACTACAAATATCTGTTAGTTGAGTTTAAACCTAAGAATTTGCAGCCAGGGATAAAACATGACTGGCAACAAGCATTTATGTCCTGTCTACACAAAAATTTGTAGACAATCTGTGTGTGCAATGAATTTCATTTAAGAGAGCAAGGAGCCACTGGCAAGACCAACTCCTCTTACCCAGAAGATCAAATGCACTTTTATATCATCCTTAAATCAGAAATATTTATGATTTTTTTAAGTGTGAAGAAAAGCTTACCTTTAATGCAAATTGGAGACAGATGGCACACAATGCAATTTGGAAATATTGACAGTAGGATAGGTGACAAATCAAAATGACTATATTTACATTACTATTTGCACAGCACACGCTGCACTCAAAGAACACTTTGGATGTTGCGCACAGATCTATGTTAGAGACTTTCATAACTAAGAATTAAAGGCGAAGTACCAAGGTGATAAGGATAGTATAAGAATCTGAAAAGAAGAGAATAAATTCTGCTAGGAGTTGCATTGGTCCCTCACAATTATATTTGATTTCTTGGGGTTTGTACAGTATTTAGGTGCTAGACTTTTCAACTCTCTAAACTCTAAGATTCTTTGCTTAGGCTAACATTTTCAAAGAAGCCTAAGGAAGTTAGGCACCCAAATTATATTGACATTCAAAAATTCCAGCCTAATTATTTCCTATAGCACAAATGATGAACATGTGAGGTGCTGTGAAAAATTTAAAGATTAATACTAGACACAAAACCATACATGAGTGGAGGGTGAGTATTTTTGGGAAGGACTAAAAGAGGAAATTGTAACTTTAAAGTCAAATAGGAAAAACTTCACTGCCTTCATTTGATATTAGCCCATGTAAACAAAGGTGCGTTGTGTCAGTTAAATTATATTTGATCCCACCTCTGCTTGGTATTTATGCTGTCTTAAAATTCTCTCCCAAAAACTCTTTTGATCTATTTACGGAGGGCCAGATTCTGCCTCTTTATGGACAGTAATACGTTACTCCTCAAGTAGTCCCATTGACATAGAGGGCATTAGTCACAGAAGACGGATAATATGCAATGTGAATAAGGATATGAACCTGGTGTAACAGCCAAATCCTGCTCCCCTGGAAGTCAACAGGAATTTTGCTCTTGAGAACAGGCCTGAATCCTGTAATGAAGCTACTCACATGAGTGAGGGTTAAAGGACCAGGTCTTCTGACTGGTGAATTTTTACTGCTAAGTTTTCAAAGTTCAGCATGGCAATGTAATGGATTATCAAGGAGTTTCTTTTGGGTGTCTCTTCAGGAACAGCAGCAGGGAATGATAAATACCATGTCACTTCATTTTATACAACCTCTGTCATACAAAACTTACAGGGAGAATTTTTATATATATATTTTATATATATTTTCAGTTATTAGATACTTCAACCACATCCACATGAAATAAAGTTATAGGGCTTGTTTTTTAAATGTGGGAGTCTCACATTAGGAGCTTAAATGTATGTTTTGGTGCCTGTTTGGACACTTACACATTTACATTTTGTGCCACTGAAGAGTCAGCTCTTCTCACAGTTACCACATGCATTTCCTGTGCCAAGTAGAAAGAAATGCTGAGCTGTCTCAGGAACCACTATGTGGGGATGGTTTCAGAGTAGCAGCCGTGTTACAGCAGTCTGTATTTGCAAAAAGAAAAGGAGTGGAGTCAGGGCGGGACTGGGGGCAGAGGGGAGTTGAGTACCCACCCGCGCCAGAAGAAGTTGGTGCCTATGAACATGGCCCAAGGAAATTCAATTTTAAATGTAAGCAAATACTTGCATGAAATTGTTTGCAGTATTTTTCTAGCTTTAACAGCAAGCTTCCACTTCAGACCTGTTACATCTTGTCTAAAACTAAGATTTTAAGCTCTAACGGGCAGCAACTGTCCTTTTCTAGAAGTCTGTACAGTGTTTAATGCATTAGAGTAGCAGCAAGAGAGACCCTAATTAGGTCAGGACTCCACTGCAAGTCAATAATAGTAAATAACATTTGGAACAACTAATCTAAAGAATCCTACCTCCTTTTATTCCTCCTTTTACATTTATACATAAGGTGCAAGGAGTCCTATTTTCACACACATTGACTATGTACATAAGAAAGTTCTCTATTTTGAATACAGTCCACAGTATGACTTACATTTTATTAATATAGATGGAGTGATTAACTTAAGATAGTGTGTCAGATCTAATACATTTCAAAGGTGTTTGACACCTTGTTACTTCAATTCTTCATTTGCTGGAGTTAAGCCTTTGACATTCTTATGCGCATCTGTTGAAGGCTGCATTTTGACAAGGGACAGCTACTTCAAAGTGCTGTGCCCAGGATAAATAGCTAATCTAGGTGAACCTCTGGCCTTTTAGCCTGAGCTCGACCATTATTTTAACATGTGGTACCAATTATTGGCCTGTGAAGTGAGATCTGTACATATGTATAACCAAAGTGGGTTTTAGCTCATGAAAACTTATGCCCAAATAAATTTGTTAGTCTCTAAGGTGCCACAAGGACTCCTCATTGTTTTTGCTGATACAGACCAACACGGCTACCTCTCTGAAACAGATTAATACTGTATTTTCTGGCAGTCATAATCCAGGTGATCAATTAAGAAAAATGTCTTCCAGCACCTCCTTAAAAACCCTTTGCATGATTGCTAAGGTGGACTGAAACTCAAAGCAAAGCTTTCCTGAAAGAGCTTTGTTTTGACATTATGAATGAAGGAAAGACAAATTTCTTTCATTCAGGTTAGTCTTACACACTGTTCTACAGCTCTAAATCAAAGTTGCCTGTGTCATTTCAATGCAAACACTGCCCCCTGGTGCACCCATCATGTTTAAAAAAATCACTCCAGACGGAAAAATCCAGGGTACAACAGAACACAAGCAGGTTATGTGTTTGTTGTTTTTGTTTTTAATTACATCTGCTGTTCAGGAGCAATATGAGAGCACCAATCCCATCCGTGTGGCACAAAAAAAATTATTCATGTCACTCCGTTCATGATGGATTATTTGGTCATAACAAAGTTAATCCAGGTCTCATGAATAGAAGATACCATCTCTTCCCGGCAGTGGTCAGTCATGGATGCAATACAATTAGCAGAGGTTCTTTAATTATCTGGCTTATCACTGGGCCTAAAATGCAGGAACTTCTTCCTTTGTATACTTACTGCTCATCAACAGTCCTCTAAACTAAAGAGACCAACATACTAACCTGTTTCACATTATATGTAAAAGAAACATAGTAACAGCAAAACAGAACACAACCTCATAAAAGTATAAAACTTTAAAAATTGCTTTCGGAACTGTTTTCACTGCTACCATTAATTGGGATAAATGGTCTCCCATGCACCTTAATAGTATTAATTAATAAATTGTAATCTAGCCAACAGCATGAATTTTTAGAATTTATTCCTGCCTGGTGATACTTCTCTATCAAAAGACAGAAGGTGATACATGATAGATTTGTAATTATACTGAAATACAGTTTTCTTCCTGCAAAGTACCCATCCCAGGAATGCTTACCCCGCTACATGATAGGAGAATTGGGCTGAGTGAGCCTAAGGGAATTAGGAGCCAGATGTTAAAAAGGATTTAGACACCCAAAAGGTGCATCTAGTCACCTAGTGGGATTTTTCAGAAATGCATGGACATGCCCCTGAAGTCAATAGGAGTTAGGTGTGTAGACACTTTTTGGGAAAAAAATCATGCTAGGCACCTATCTGCGTCTTTAGGTACCTAAATACCTTTTAAAATCTGCCCCCAGGAGTCTAACTCCTATAGGCTCCTTTGAAAATCCCAACCAGGAGATCTTCAATGGTCTGAAACTCAAAAAAGAGTCCTACAAAAAGTGGAAGGACAGTCAAATTAAAAAAGGATGAATATAAACAAATAAAGGAGAAAATTAGAAAGGCCAAAGCAGAAAATGAGATTAAACTAGCTAGAAATATAAAGGGTAACAAGAAAACATTCTACAAGTACATTAGAAGCAAGAGGAAGACCAAGAACCGGGTAGGCCCATCCCTGGCAAAACTAGAGTACCTCTCCAGGGCACAAGCTTGTGCTACCCACAAGGCAGTGTGTTTAATGAGCCACAGGTAGTACGATGTTCAAATTACGACGAATGGCACTTATGCCATTTATAAATGGACACCCTGTTTCGACTTTCCGACATTGATTTTGACTTTACGGCGCTTGAGCTGACGCCACGCCACGCCAGCGAACTAGTTCATACACGCATCGACATTCTGCACCGCCGATCTCCCTGACTCAAGACGCTCAGTAGCTGTTCCAACACCATTTCTACATGTTGATTCTTTGTGCTTCCAAACTTTTTTTTAAAAGTTAGTTTTTCTTTGCCCCATAATAATGGCAGAAAAGTGAAAATCTGGTGCAAGTGATGTTTATTCTTCTAAGAAATGTAGAACAATTATTATGGAAACAAAAATGGAAATATTTAAGAGGTCCGAGAAAGGTGAGACACCAACTAAAATTGGTAAAGCTTTGGATTTCCCCCGAACGACTATCGTGACCATCCTGAAAGACAACTTATGAGTTCAGGAACATGTTAAGGGCTCAGCTTCTATGCAAACAACTGTGATAACTAAGCAGTGTGTTGGACTTATTGCTCAGGTTGAGAAACTGTTAATTATTTGGCTGGAGGATCAAAATCAATGCTGTGCTCCTGAGAGTTTAGGCAGAATTCAGGAAAAGGCCAGGAGTCTTTATGATGATCTAAAGAAACAACAGGAGGGAGAGTTCTAATGATGAGCCTTTTAATGCAAGTAGGGAGTGGTGTAGCCTTTTAAAGCCAGGGCCAATATGCATAACATCAAGGTCTCAGGGGAAGTGGCCAGTGCTGATGAGGAGGCAGCTCATGTTTTTCCCCGAGACATTGGCTGAGATCATTGAAGAGGGTGGGGATTGTGTTCAGCAAGTTTTTAATGTTGGTGAAACTGGGCTATTTGAGAAAAAAAATGGCGTTGAGAACCTACATTGCCAAAGAGGAGAAATCCATGCCAGGGTACAAAGCTGCTAAAGATAGGCTCACTCTTTTGCTTGGTGCAAATGCTGCAAGTGACTTTAAACTTAAACCTTTGCTTGCATACCATTCCGAAAACCCCAGGGATTTCAAGGGATATTCCAAGGCATTTCTCCCAGTGATATGGACATCCCGTCGTAAGGCGTGGCTCAATAGGAACATTTTCGAGGATTTGTTTAATCATCATTTTGTGCCAAGTGTCAGGGATTATTGCAGCAAAAACAGTCTTGCATTTAAAGGATTGTTAATCCTCAACAATGCTCCTGTTCATCCAACCATCCTTGATTGACATGCATTCTGATATCAAAGTAGTGTTTCTGCCTCCCAACACCACCTCACTGTTGCAATTCATGGACCAGAGGGTAATTGCATCCTTCAAGGCCTACTGTCTTAGGAGCACATTTGCCCAGGCCATCAGGGCAACTGAGAAGGAAGGTGGACCAACTCTGAAGGAATTCTGGAAAGGCTTCAACATTTACCAGGCAGTTATGAACATTGGTGAGGCACGGAATGAAGTCAAACAATCAAATTTGAATGGTGTTTGGAGAAAATTGTGTCCTGATATTGTGTCTGACTTCCAAGGCTTTACAGACGCTGTTGAGGAGGTGACCAACACTCTTGCTGAAATGGGCAAAGAACTCAAATTTGACATTGCACCAGAGGATGTTAATGAGTCGCGGGCATCACATTCTGAAGAATTAACTAATGAGGATCTCATTGAGTTGGAACAGCAAAAAGTAGCAGAGGAAGAAGAAGATGCACCCACTGTTGAGGAGACTCCTCCTCGTAAAGTCTTGATAACAAAAGTGTTGGCTGAGGCATTTCAACATTTAGAAGCTGCCATGTCCTGGTTTGAGGAACATGACCCCAACATTGAGCGCAGTGCATCTGTGAATAGGGACATATCCAACATGTACAGCTGCTACAGAGAAATTTATAAGGAAAAGAGGAGAATATCTATCCAAACTTCCTTGGACACTTTCTTTAAGTCCTTCCAAATCACCTCAAAACCCCCTGAAAACCCCACTTAATAGAGCCAGCCATGAGCTCAGAAGAAGGTGTCCCATCTCCTTCATCATTCCTTCAGTAGGTTTCTTAACCTACAAATCAAATGACAAGATCAGCAATGCCCAGGAACCAACTGGGTCGTAAGTCAGAGGACTGCCTGTACTATGTATCAGAGGGGTAGCCATGTTAGTCTGGATCTGTAAAAGTGGCAAAGAGTCCGGTGGCACCTTATAGACTAAGAGATGTATTGTAGCATAAGCTTTCATGGGTGAATACCTACTTCGTCGGTATGTATGCATGTACTATGTTTCTTTATGTATGTTTAGCTTATTATGTGATTTTTTTATGTCAACATAAATACATTGATGTAGCTATATTACTCATGTATAATTGATTGAGTACAAAAATCTGGATTATTTTGGTGAAAATAGTGTATTGGGCCTTGGTTCAGGAGCCAATCACCCAGTTATAACATTGGTTCCTATGGGAAAATTGGTTCTGAGTTACTACATTTAGATGTAAGACACAATTTTCAGGAACCAGTCATGTCGCAAGTCCAAGGACTGCCTGCACTCTCATTACGATAGCAGGCATAGCCTGTCCTGACTGTACGTTCTGAGCTGTGTTAGCAGGAGTGTGGTGAACAAGACACAAGAAGTAATTCTTACACTCTATTCCACGCTGATTAGGCTTCAACTGGAGTATTTTGTCCAGTTCTGGGTGCCACATTTCAGGAAAGATGTGGACAAATAGGAGAAAGTCCAGAGAAGAGCAACAAAAATGAGTAAAGGTCTAGAAAACATGACCCATCAAGGAAGATTGAAAAAAATTGGGTGTGTTTAGTCTGGAGTGGAGAAGAGAAGACAGAGGGTTGGGGGGAAACATGATAACAGTTTTTAAGTATATAAAAAGGTTGTTACAAGGAGGAATGAGAAAAATTGTTCTGCTTAACTCTGAGGATAAAACAAGAAGCAATGGACTTAAATTGCAGCAAGGGCCGTTTAGGTTGGACATTAGAAAAAATTCCTAACTGTCAAGGTAGTTAAGTACTGGACTAAATTGTCTAGGGAGGTTGTGAATCTGCATCATTGGAGATTTTTAAGAGCAGGTTAGACGAACACTGGTCAGGGATGGTCCAGATAATATTTAGTCCTGCCTTGAGTGCAGGGGATTGGACTAGATGACCCCTCAAGGGCCCTTCCAGTCTTGTATGTATGATCTTGTAGTTGTATGATCTACTTAAGCAAATCTGAGCAAACATGTACAGAAAGGCTAACTAGTTTCAATAATGTTAGTTTGAGTAAAGTGTGAAAATATGATTTTGAGTTGATACATCATTAGTCCTGATGATACCAGTGCAAATGCCTCCCCCTGAGCGTTTTAATATACTGTAGTGGTTGGGTTAGTATGCATGCATAGCACTGCCCTCAATGGGTAGTAATCAGAAATGCTCAGCTAGGTGAATCCCTACAGTGCTAAAAGCTAATGGAGGTTCTCTGTTAGCTCAGTGGGAAGGGATCTGTAATTTCAGAGTAGAAAGAACAGGGTTCTGTCTCTTACTGCAAAACTCTAACCTAGCAACTGTATGTAGTGCAATAACAAATGAGAAGTCTGAATTATTCACATTATTCTTTTGTGATAACTGCTCCATGCTCTTGCAGATTTTGGAACCTTGGGTCACAAAAAGTACATTCCCAATTTCGCACTGGGGTTGAGGCTTCCTATCTGCTACTGTAAGAAAAAGAAATTTCTTTGCAGTGACACCGGGGGGGGGGGGGGGCGGGGAATGATTGCTTTTCTGAGAGCTAACTGTCCATGCTGAGCATTCAGTAAGTGCCACAGAATCAGCTGTGCAGCAAAGGGTGCAGTTCAGAGACCACTGAAGAGGATCAGAAACAGATAAGGAGCCACGTTGTGCCTTGATTTATATCCTGTTTGAAGTCAATGGGCTTTCTTGGGTTGTAAAGCAGAGAATTTAACCTAACAAACTCTGAAGAAATGGACACATATCCCACAATGTTCTTAGAAAACAATAGGAAATAGCAAGCAAGCCTGTAACCCTTCCCATGCTTTCCTGTTTGTAAAGAAACACCCAAGCCTGTGGTTAAAAGAGAAAGTCTCTCTATTTCCTGGAGTGATGTGTTTTATTTAGACTCTTAGCAGAACAAGGCATAAGTTCCTCCCACACCAACTCTTCTACCTTGGCTGTCAGGGGCAACTACTTCTTTGACAGTCTTTTCCAGCAGCAGTTATAAGAAAAGAAACATAACAAAACCCAGGGCAGAGCAGGCTCACCTCTTCCAGCTCAATAGGTCCCTGGTTAATCTCTGAGTTTCTAAAACCACATCTCCTCAGCAAATTAAATAATATCTAATTGGCCACTTAACAAGGCCCACCTGCCAAACAAGCCGGGTTGTTTAACCCCGGACTGGTCCTGGATAAGCCTCATAGTAGAGGCAGGTGCAGCAGGGCATTTTGCATGGTAATAGCATGGGACATGGGCCTAGATCCTCAAAGCTATTCAGGCTTCTAACTTCCACTGAAATCACCTGGACCATGGTGCTGTTGCCCCAGGAGTATTAGTCCCCTGAATGGCGGCTCACACAATTGATGTCAGAACGGACCAACCATATCTGAAGACATTTCAGTCTGATAACATTGAAAGGAGCATAAAGGAGAAGTCCCCATGTGGGAATTTTGATCCTCCTCGACCTTGCTACCATCTCAAATATCCTTTTCCTCGTTATTCCCATAGGCTGACTTAGTTCTTTGGTGTGATGTTGGAGATGGATTTTCTTTTTTCCCTCCTATTTACACAGTAGAAGCTGTCTAAGGAACTGTCAAAGTGCCCATGCTCTGCCCTCTGCCATGTGCAAATAACATATGGAAGCTAAGTATGAAGGGGAAGAATTTACTGAATGGTCTGTGTTTACATAGCCACAGGAAGTAGCCATAAAAAACCCAGACAAACTAGGATTGTTGTAGATGTGATCAAGAGGTGTAACTAATGAATGATAGAGCACAGACAGGTATATCAGGCATTTCTAATAATACCAAATGAATATATAGTGCTTTGTCATCCATAGATCTCAAAGCCTTTACAAAGAAGATGAATATCATTATCTCAAAGATAGGGAAACTGAGGCACAGAGCGAGCAAGGAACTTGCCCAAGTCATGCAGCAGAGCTGGGATTAGAGCCCATGTCTTCTGAGTCCCAGTCCAGTGCTCTCTCTCGACTAGACTATGCTCTTTCATAATATGAGAACAAAGGGACATTGAATATAATTGAAAGGCAGCACATTTAAAACTGGAGAAGGAAATACCTTCATTCTCTCTCTCTCTTTTTCACACACAGAACACAATTAACTCATTGAACTCATTGACCCAAGAGATTATTGAGGGCACAAGATTAGCAGAGTTAAAAAAGGAACTGGAAATTTATATGGCTCATGAGAACATTCACATTTACAGTAGCAAGGTTTAAATAAATAAATCCAAGAGTTTTGGAAGGGATATAAACCCTCATACTTTAGGGTAGACACCAACCTTTAACTAATGAAAGTTAGGAAGAAATGTTCCCTATTGGCAGATTATCGAACTGCAGGGTTTCTTGCACTTCCCTTTGGAACCAAGACAACATACTGGATTAGAGGGACTCCAGAAAAAAGTTTTATTAAAAATAAGCGAGAAAAAATAATTCTCTAGCCTTTTGATAGTTTATCTAAATTACAAATGTAACTTTTAATCAAATCACTAACCAACTACATTAATGCAACTCCAGTTGCTACAGCTATTTTTAAGACTATGAAACCTGTGAGAGCTTTTGCTACTTTGTTACCTACTTTTGTTACAGTGCTTACTGATTATGCTGAATTTATTTTAAAACCAATAGATGGCATAGTCATCTATTATTATGGAATATGTCTTTTCCAGTAACAGGGGCCCAGAGGTCTTAGTTGTGATAGGTGCTATACAAATATATAGTAAAGGACAGTCCCTGGCCCAAAGAGCTTGCAATCAAAACCACAATAATTTAATGAAACTTTTCTACAATTCACAGCTAAAAATGGCATGTGTTATACTTTAAAAACATTCAGTCAACACTCATGCTTCAAATATCAACTGTGTTTCCTTCCTAAATTCAGAATGATAAGTTACATGGTGATTATCCAATGTGTGAAATGCATGATATATAAAATATTTGTTTTTTTGTGCAGGTCTCTGTCCTTCTCTATTCTATAAGGTGCTGCACATTGCTTGTAAGGAAATATAATAGCCCTCAATTCCGCAATGGCCAGTGGCCCCAATCCTGTTCCCTGAGGTCAATAACCAAACTTCCATTGATTTATGTGGGTCCAACCTGAACTGGGGGTGCTCAGCATCTTGCAGGATTTGTCTTTATTGGACATGAGCATGGAAGGCACAAAAGTTGCCACTTTCTACTTTCTCTGATTATTTGGTACTGAGCACATCCCTGTGAATTTTACCATTTCTTTTGTGTGCTCCTGGGAAGGGAAACCAGACAATGGATTGTTGTCTTCTTCACAAGTTATTGCTCTCTTCACTATGCTTAGGGCACATAGGTTCTGCTAAACTGACTAGACTTGAGGTAGGAGGCCAGGTGAGTTGGGGTGAAAAAATATTAGTTATAAGGCCAGATGACCTTCTTTGGGAGGAAGGATAGCCCAAGTTGAGACTCTGGAGACCTTGGTTTGGTTCCTTGCTCTACCACAGATTTCCTCTGTCATCTTGGGCAAATCACGTAGTCTTTCTGGGGCTTGGTTTCCCACCTGTAAAATGGGAATAATATCATTTTTCTACCTCGCAGTAGTGTTGTGAGGATAAACACATTAAAAGATTGTGAGGTGCTCAGACATTACCATAATGGGAGCCAGGTAAGTACCTTAGATAGTGGAACAGCGGGGTGGGGATCATGATTATCTTGAGACTTTGTCCACTTTGCTCATCAGCACCAAACAGAGAATGAGTTAAAAATGCTGCATATCAGTTATCTGGAGATCACAATTTAATCATCCAACTGAGTACAATTTTTGCTTCACAATGCAGATTGAATCTGAAGTTCCAGGAACAGAAAAACTGAATTTCAGTGGATAAACGGAATGCATATGGTAGCAACAAAAGAGAGGAGAAAAAAATCCAGGGTTTAGGCTATCATTATATTGCTTGATCTTTTAAATAACTGTTTAATGTTAATGTATCCAACACCATAAAAATACCCAAGTGAGAGGAAGTAAAATAAGCATTATTAATTCAATCTTTGTGTAGGATGATAAGGAGTCAGACTCTTCCTATGTTCACTTCCCCATGTGCGACTTTAAAAAAACTCAACAGCAATCTGAGTTCATCTCTATCTCTCCCACAATTCTGATCTCCCAGCAGAAGAAAGTATCAGTATAATAATGATAACACAAGTTTATTGTTCACAAACTTCAACTGCATCATCTTATTCATATGTGCAATGTTTTATTTCAGGATCTGGAAACCCTAAATCTTAGAAACCCTAGTTACCGTCCGAAATCCAGTCTTCCTATCTGGCAGTGCTATTCTGTGCCTTTGCTAAGACACAATGCCTTAAGCAACGTAGTGCCAATTATCTCCAGGTGAAATTGACCTCCGTGCAGAGGGTCCACTCAAATTCCAATATAGCACCAACATCCCACACTCAAACTCCTCTTGACTTCAGTGGGACCAGGATCTCTTATTTAGTGGTGCCTAGGACTTTTTGCAATTGCTAGGAATCTGGGTGGTATTTTGGATTAATAAATTATTCAGACCCGTCAACTTATTTTAAATATCATGCAAGATAAGCAAAACAGTACTTGGTCAAAATATATCTTCTAATGCTGTTTCTATCATGATGTTCCTAGGGTGTTTGTTGCCAAGTATCTGAACACCAAGTCTTTCCCTCTCTGAGAACTTGATCCAATAACCACTGAAGTCAATGAAAGCCTTGCCAGTGATTTCAGTGGGCTCGGAATCAGCCCGAGTGAGATGTTAGGTTAGTATCAGTACACTCATTTGGGGAAAAAAATGACATAGAGCGATAAGGGACCAATCACCCACTGAGCACCCACAGCTCTCACTTAATTCAGCTCCAGAAGAGGAATTTTCTCAGGACTTTACCCATTGAATATATCCTTATATATGTGGAAAACCCATTGAAGTCAGTGGAGTTGTGGATGCCTTGGCTAAACTTGGACCCTTTTAAGGTTTCAAAGGGTATGTCTACACTGCAGTTAAGAACCCATGGCTGATCTGGGCCACCTGATTTGGGCTTGCCAGGCTCAGGCTAAGGGGTTGTTCAATTGTGGTGTAAACATTTGGACTTGGGCTGGAGTCTGGTCTCTAGGACTCTGCAAGTGGGAGAGTCCCAGAACTTGGGCTGCAGCCCGAGCCTGGAAGTCTGCGCTGCAATTAAACAGCCTTGCAGCTTTTGGAAACTGAGTCACCTGGCACAGACCAGCCACAAGTGTATAATTTCAGTATAGACATACCCAAAGAGACTTGATCAAAGTAAGTAGAGGAACTGGGAATAGGTCAAAGGAGTCCTCTGCTCTGATCAGTATAATGTGCTAATATGACCATTAAAAGCAGTTCATGGGCAAGTCACAGATTAAAGAGACTAAATTAATTGAATACATTATTTTCTGTGATTTTTTTGCCAGGGTCTAGTTCCATTTCTGATTTCCAAGTCACAATGATTAAGTGGGTTCAAAATGTGTTTTCTTAGCCCAAGCTTCTTGATACCAACTTGAACTGGATTCACACTGGTCGCTGATGGGAGAGAGGTTCCATATGACCATGAGAGTTATTTACTGTGCTTTCCTTATGCCTATCATTTGATCATATGTACAAGGCCACAGATTCACTTCTTCAAATTTCATAAGCAAACATTTGCCTTAGATCATAAAGAAATCACCCAGTGCTAGGAAGACACATTCCATTGCTGCAAGATGGTGAAAAGCCTCTCAGTTACAAGGTCAAGTGTTCTTGCTGAAAGACAGAAGAGGCAGATTTCATTTAAACATAGAAACAAAAGGTAAAAGGGCCTAGACCCAGGGACAGGGCTATTGTCTGTTTCAAGGGTCTGCTGAGCCTATTTGATGAAACAGAATCTGATCAGACTGAAATTGACTCAGATGGCTTTGTAACCTGAAAAGCTTGTGGGATCTTTCTGATCTTATTAGGGTACTACAGTGAATGAAAAGTATAAGGTGTCTGTGATTTGCTACTAAACAAATGCTTTAAATTCCAATGTAGAGCAGTATGAACCTAATGGGTTCGACATGTTAGACTCCTAGAGCTAATGAGCCTATCATTCTACCAACCTGTAATATTTATGTTTAACGTGTACTGTACAGCAGAGGGCCCCCGTAGTACAGCATAGATGAGGAAGATTGTTCAGTACAATGAGGCTCCGTTCATTTTCTGATGCGAGCTGAGATTGCTGTTTTACACAACCGGATGCTTGCTTAGATTTACGTCTCTCGATATTTGTTTTCCGTAATGTGGAAAATCCCAGCCAGTGGTAAAACGCTAGACAAAATTTAACTCTTTTAATAAAAAGTTCATTACTCAGATGGACAAATAACAATAATTCTCAGCTGAGGGAATTGAAGACAGGGTCCCCAGTTTGCCATTGCCCAGTTCTTCATGGAGCCGTTCACACCAGTGTAAAGTGAAAGTGGAATGAGACCGTGTCGGAATGGTAGTGTGACCCCCTCTGCAGTGGTGTAAAGAGCTACACAAGGTGCGGTGTTGCTGGAGTAACACAATAATGAGCCAAGCCTACAGTACCAGAACAGGGCAAAAGGTTTTCATGAAAAAATAGGGCAAAGGTTCTAACTGATTTGTTTCATGTGATTCTGGATCTCCTCTGCCTTCTCCCCCTCCTGAGAATTTTGGGAGGCTGAATATTGTCATTAGTGAGGGTAGCAAAAACTCAAACTGTGTGTGCAAACTGGGGGAAGATAAGGAGGTAATGATGGCCCACAAATGGGGCCCCATACCGTGACCTCATGTTACAACTAAAACGTGTTTCAAGATCCATCTCCAATCCAGCCATAAACAGACAGAGAATGGTCGTGAACCCTTGAAACCTGGTTGTGATTCTCAGGTTGAAGCCCCGCAGCCTTGAGGAATTAGATGAATTAAGATCTCAAAATAGAGTTTACATGAGCCTTGAGTAGTCCATAGGCACTATGCTGACCTTTTGCTCAGGGGTAAATTTCACACTCTATGTCCTTCTGTGCCCTCTCTCTTTTTCTGCCTGAGGTCTTTTCTTTTCTCACAACTTCAGACTTCTCCAGTTTCCTGTATCTTTTTTTTTCTACATTCCCTAACAACTTCAGAACTCTCCTCTGGATTCCAGATGTCTGCTTTCTGTTAGCCTCCACATTTATGGCTTTTTCTTAATCTCCTAACAATGACACATCATTTTGGTGCACTTAACACCCCACTCTCTGACTCACTGCATATAAATGCATCCACTATCTAAGTCTAATAGTTTGGTATCATCTCATTGTGTTGTTTCTATGAACTCATATTAAAGGAACACAAAATGCAGCTTGTAACATGAAAATTCTATTACATTGGTAAACAGTTACAGAAATCCTTTTTCCTGGTGCTATGGAGCTCTATTAAGAATAACACAATTGCCAGGTAAATTCTAATGAGTCCAAGGATGTTACTGTGGATCTGAAAAGCCCGTGCACAGAAAACATGTCAAACAAGCCTATTACAAGGGCTATAATATTTATCTACAATGGGATAGGATAAAAACAGAGTTTCAGTTGCAACAAGGAACCTCCTTATTTGTGATTTGGCAAGTCTTAGCCCTAATTAAAAATAAATTGAATTATTACAGTCTTTACATATATAGAGTAGGGTTCTACCATTTTCAGAGGTTCTACTGGTTTGGGAGATACAACAATGAGACTGCATGAAGAGTGGGTGAGTAGATGTGGCAGAACTGGTGCTTAATTATTAGAGCTTTGTTAGTAGTAGCAGTAGTGATATCATTGTGGTGTGTACAGGGCTAATCAAGATTGGGGCCGTATTGCACTAGGCCCTGTACAAACACATAGAGAGAAAATCCTTGCCCAGATGAGTTTACAACCTAATTAGAAAAATTGAAGGGTGGGAGGAGAAACAGAGGGATAAGGTATCTTGCCCAACGTCACACAGCCTATCAGTGGCAGAGCTGGCAATGGAACCTAAGGGCTTGTCTACACTGTCCCGCAATTCGAACTACGGGGGTGTGAATAGCAGCGCATGCCAGAGTGCCACGCTTACGTCTCCCATGTGACTGCTGCAGGCACAAACAAAAAGGTCCTTAATTAGCATACACTTAGTCCTCTTCAAGTAGGACTACATTAATGGGCACTAGGAACCTTTTAGTTCATCTGCAGCGTCCACACTGGGGAGTTACAGCGCAGCACTTCGGTGCAAGCTGCTTGTCACACCCCCATGGGCTGAATTGCAGGGCAGTGTAGACGCCTAAGTCTCCTGACTGTCACTCCCTGTCCGGATCACAACTGGGACATGGGCAATGGGGCCTAATGGTCAGAGCCGGGGGTGACCAGGCCTGGGGGTTAGAGCAGCGCCAAGCTGGAGTCAAGAATCTAGGCCAAGGAACACCGAGGGGCATAGGTCAGAGCAGAGTCGAGGTCCGAGCCAGGGATCAGACGCCAATGAGTGAGCCAGAGACGTGGTGAGGAAGTGGAGAGAGGGGTCAGAGCCAGGGGACGGGGGACGGCAGGAAGTGAGGTGGGCGCAGTAGCAATGGGAACAGATTCAGGCACTGGGAGCAGGATCGACGGCAGCTGCAGCATGCACACACTGAGCAGCCAGCAAGCGCCGGCTGCTGCTGGGCTGGCTCCTCTCGCATCTGTGCCCAGTCAGGAAGCGCAGTTGATCAGGCAGCTCCCACCAGGGTCAGCTGTGCCCAGTGTGTTGCTAGGAGACCCTGCCGCAGCTGGCTCCAGGACACTGTCATCTCGCATTTACGCTGCCTCAGAGCTGAACAAATATATGCCCTTCAGGACCTTCCTAACCGAAGAGTCCTCAAGCCCTTTATGTTCCTGAGGGTTCAGAAATTGCAGCCAAAGCACTGAATACAGCGTCCACCAAGGGTGAATATTTCACAGCTCGTCCAGGTACTGAAGGAGCAAGGAAAGAAAACTGTAACTGCAACTGTCTAGCAGCCTGATGACTTTTTTATTGCTCTCATTGTGAGACAATTTTTCTATCACTTTTATCTGGGACAAATCTGTGACTCCAGTAGTAAATCAGCTTTCAGCACCATGTGATTGGTTATACAGTTTATCCTGACGTCAGGCTTCTTGGATTTGTTTTGACCAAGCCAGAAAACAAATGTTCGTATTTCCCCTTATTCCTTGGGGTTAAATCATTAAATATGAAAAGATACCTACAGACAAGAAAGCCTCCATATATAGTCACTTGCCCATTAGTGCTCAGATACCATGGTGATGGGCATCTGTATGTACACTTAGAGAGACAGATCAGTAGCAATGGCTGTCCACATTGCTATAACATTTCAATATTTTCTCATGGATAAAGTCTAAAAGGCAGAATGAAATATGAATTGGCTGCTGTTACAGGAGAGTTCCATAGTTATATAAATGTAAATAGTTAGTTTGTTGACAGGTTGGCACTCAGGAATACGTAGCATAGTTCCTGCATGTTATAGGACAAATAAACCTTGCTCTTGTGTACTGCAGATGGCTTGTTGTGTGCAACCGTTTACATCAACTCTCAACAATTGCAGAGGATAAGGTATTTTAATGCCCTGTAGAAAACTGGGGATTGTTGAAGGAGGGTTGTCCAATTGTGAATGATGGGAATTGTACTTGCATAAGGATTGCATAAAAACTAAGGGCCTGGTTCAAAGCCCATAAAAATGAATGGGGGTCTTTTCATTGGCTTCTGTGGGCAGTGGATTGGGTCCTAAGGCAGGAGCTCAGAATTTAGCCCTTGAAGAGAAAATGGTGCATCTGGATTCTGCTGAGAGTTGCTTCCGTCTTCTAATATACTTTGAATTATGCAAATATATGAATAGCAAGACATTGTATATATTAGCAGATGGAAATAAATAGATTTCTGGGCTATTATGGTTAAACTTTTGCTCATAGCACTGCAGTTTAGCTAGCTGCCTTTATACAGAACTACAGCTGCAGAGAGGCCAGAAGAATTCAGCAATCAGATAACACAAGTACAGTAATTTTTAAAACACCCCTTCACATGCCCTTTCTACTTATTTTGTTTCCCTTGTATCCTCGGCACACTATAGCACGTACTGGAATCTGATTGACAATCCCCAGAAGTAAGGAGTGGGCACTGGCACGTCATATGTGGCCTCATGTTGCAATACTGAAGACCATGTCTCACGTTGGTTGATGGAGAGTCACACACAGAACCACCCCAAGACTGATCTAATGTCAATGCATTTCTCTTTCCTAATGTGAAATTGCTACTGGATTAGCAAACCTAGTGAGCTGAATACTCTGTTTATCCTTGGGGCAGGAATAGGACAGGTGTAACCCACACACCTCTTGGATGTGGTGCTCAGTCCCATCTAGTGGCACCGAGACCACTTAGAGAGAGAGAGAGAGATTAATTAATCTGCTCTACAGCCTTAGCTAAGGGCCATATGGCTTTTAGCTCATGCAGTAGCGGCTCATGCATTAAGCTTCGGAGGTCTCAGGTTTGATCCTGCCTGCTGACGACCGGGGTCTGTCAGTGTTACAACTGGGGGCTCGTCTGGGATTTCAACTGGGAAGTCTCTGAAACTCGGGAAGCACTTCCTCAGCTAGGGGAAGTATGTAACTCACACATCGCCCTTTCCTTCAGACTACCTCTCCTACTGCTGTCTTAAGTAGCCTCGTCCATACTCCCCCAGATGGGTAGAGCTATTGGTAAATGATTGTGTATATAGTCCAATTTCTTTGATTTAACCTCATCCAGGGGTGGGGAAAAAGAAAGAAAGAAAGAAAGAAAGAAAAGAAATCCTTCAGAAATTGCAAGCTGGAAAGTGAAAATGCCCCCCACCAGGAAAGAGCCTTCTGATCCTTTGTACTTCAAAGCTATGATGATAAATCTCACCCTTAAGGATTACAGATAAGTGTCATACTGATACTGGTGACAACAGGTCAGGGAATTATCTGAAAAAAGGCAAAATAAGGAATTACTGTTATGAGCCATTAAACAAAATTCTAGTTATGTTTTATGTACTGTTGAATAAAGACCTCATTGTTATTTATTAAAGTGTCATCACGAACTGATAATCTATGTTAGAAGAGGATGGATTTATTATTCCCTTAAATGTAAAAGGTTAGCATGCTCCTGACTGCAAAATAATAATACACTTTGCAGCTAATGGGAGTATTTAGTATTTGATAGAGCTCTGGAAAAATGTCCTTGATATTTATTAATAGGCCAATAGAATTTTCCATTTGTAAAACCTTCTGACACTGACATGGCTTTCAGTTAGTTTTTCTTGAACATCCAAACTCAAATGTTAACAAATGAAGATAAAAATAAAAAAAAGAACAGGAAGCTACGAGCTCAAATTGCTTCTGAATCTTTTAAAGAAATGCAATAATAAAATATGGGTAAGGTTGGTGGAAAAGTCCTCTCTGGTCCAACACTTTCTTCTTATATCACCTTTAAAGCTCTTTATACTAACAAATGGCATGCTCAATGTCCTGATGATAATGGAACTGCTAGGGTTATTCTTTCCAGAGTCATTGAGAGTCTGTGGCATTGGGAGAGACTGTAACTTAACAGTGTTGTAATAATAAAGTGGCTGGTGTGAATGTGGGCAACACTAACCACCCCTGGATAGACTCAATACTGCTCTCTTGTGTGTCACATGCCCTATACTTCAGCTAGTGGTGATTCTCCATTAGCTTACATGCTATGGAGATCTGGGTTCTATCCTTGTTACTAGCGTGAAGTTCTATAGGCCATTTGGTGGAGCACATTTATTGACAACCATGCATTTCCTAAGTGGGCCCAGATCTATCTTAAGCAGGACATGAGTAGTCAGCTGGTTGATGAAGCACTGATAATGATGCAACTCTGTTGTCTGAAAGCCACCACATATGTTGAATAGTAGGGCTGGGATTTTCAAATTTGCATGGGAGATTTAGATGCCCCATTCCCATTAATTTTAATAGAAATTGGTGTGTACAAACCCCTTAGCTAGTTTTGAAAATCTCAGACTAAAGTTATTCATCTTGAACATTTGGCTTATCATGTTTAACACCTAGAGTGCCACTTTCACAGGTGGTTCTTTGTAGGTGTAGTAATGGCTCAGTACTCCTGATTAGGGGGTTGATCAAATAATCCCTTTTAAATGCTCTGGCTCATTTTGCGCAGCTAGCAAGGTTTCTATCTGGCTCACTGGTGTAAATGACTGAGTCTTTTCTGGAAAATGATACAGAACATTGAAAGCATAATCCTTAAGGATACATTAAAAAGCACGACTATCAGCTTCTGGAGAGATCAGCCCACATGTATAAATACAGGGCTTTTGCTTCACTTGTATCGAGGAAACCCCATGGTCAGAAAGAGAAGACTGAGGTAGGCAAATGGGATGCTTGCAGACACTGAGCAAGAATGCTCAAGAGTGGTTAGGGCTTGAAAGGAGGGAATTGCATACATGTGTTTCTTATTTTGCCTAGATATATGGGTCTCCTGTGCTTTATGAGTAAAAGGACTGGTTTAGAAATCCCTGTGCAAAGGCTATGTCTTACTTACTTCAACTGTCATATGTCCCTAAAGGGTTAAACTATAACCAGAATACCCATGTGCAGCAGGGAGGATGTGTTTGAGTGCCTGGGTGGTCTTAAGAGGGTCAGCACTGGTCCTGGGGGCCCAGGGCAGTAGGATTGCACAGTGCCATTCATTAAAAGTGGCCCCAGACAGAGTGTCAGTACCTGGGAAGTGTGCCCTAGAGGCCAGAGTCATGCAGGGATTAGAAGCCCACAAATCCAGCCTGGGGGTCCAAACAAGGCTGTGTAGTATCCAGAAGGGGGAGCTCAGGACACCACCTTTTTTTCCACCAAATGCATCCGATGAAGTGAGCTGTAGCTCACGAAAGCTTATGCTCAAGTAAATTTGTTAGTCTCTAAGGTGCCACAAGTACTCCTTTTCTTTTTGCGAATACAGACTAACACGGCTGCTGCTCTGAAACCACCTTTACTGCAATCTTCTTCAGTGCCTTAAAAGATGAAAATGGGAACTCTCTGACTTGTAAGGGAAAGTATGAACCCCTTAGAGCTAAATATAATTGCCTAATACTGAGCAACAGTGTTTAATAAACATTGACTCACTTATGCATCTTACTTCTTCATTCTAAGCACTTGCAATTTATCCTAATGTATCCAGCTAAAAGGTGCTACGTTTGTTCCAAGATGGAACTGTCTTCCACTTTGTACTTTTGTATGTAAATTAAACTGCTTAGGCCATAAAACCTTGGAAAAGATGGCATAAAGTAAGTTTCAAGTGTTACTAAATGCCCATGGGCATCTAGCTAAAGGCTTGTTTGTCATTTAAAATTAGGTTGTAGGATACTGTATATTTATGGCCTTATGCTGAAAATGCTATACTGTAAATTATAAAGGAGTGCATCTCCTGGAGACTGTAACTGCTTCTTTTAAGGCAACAATATTTTCCCACAGATAAAGCAAATATAAGGTAAATATTGCTGAGGTAGAGCTAACATTAGCACAGATCATGGAATAAGCCTGATGTGATATAATGTCCAGTTGGATGCTGGAGAACAATAACCCAAGCCAAATGGAGTGAAGGCTGTACAGACATGTGACAGAAGGTATTGTTAAAAGTTTTTGCTCTTTAGAGATTATGGTTACGCTCATGTTCTATTCTATGTAGGTTCTTAAATTGCCATCATCATTGTGGCATCTGAGGCACAGATCCTCAAAGGTATTTAGGTGCCTAAGTCAATGGTAGTTAGGCACCTACATGCTTTCGAGGATCTGGAGTTGAGTGCCTTCCAGTGCATTATGTGATGGAATTAACATGTGTCACAGGTGGGCCATTCTTTCTCTTGTCCTCTCCTGATGGGTATACTCAGCTGATGTATATCAGCATAGGTCCACTGAAGTCAGCAGAACTATGCTAATTGACACCAGCTGAGGATCTGTCCCCATGATTAATAATGAATATAAGTGAACTGGCCTCTAGCATTTAAGTCACATAGCAATGTTGATCATCCTACCAAGCAACCCCTACTCCTCATCCAACATGGAGAACACTGAGTAAATGAACATCACAAATAGCTTGCATACTATGGGGGAAATCCAACACAGGCCGGTTATGTGAGGTGGCAAAGTGGCAGAGGCTGTGAGTGGGTGGCAAAGTGATCAAATAAGTGTTAAAGAGGTGGGAGAGAATTCAAAAATTTCCACTGAAAATTTAGACGAAAACTTTTTTTTCATCAAAATTTTCCAGGGGGTGAGGGTGGGGAATTTCTGAACAGTGCTAATTAAAAGAAAAGTCTGACAAGAGAGAGCTGGAGGGATGGCTTTCCCAGGCCTCTTAGCAGACATATCAGAGATAAAGAGAAGCAGTAAAAAGAATAGCAGTACTTGTGGCACCTTAGAGACTAACAAATTTATTAGAGCATAAGCTTTCGTGAACTACAGCTCACTTCATCGGAAGTGAGCTGTAGCTCACGAAAGCTTATGCTCTAATAAATTTGTTAATCTCTAAGGTGCCACAAGTACTGCTTTTCTTTTTGCGAATACAGACTAACACGGCTGCTACTCTGAAACCAGTAAAAAGAATACGACTGTGACATTAACTGTTCTCTAATTCTCTTCTCTCTTACACAGGTGTAAATTAGGAATAACTGTTGGAGTGATGGCATTACATCAGTGTCAGATTTGTGTAGGTTAGAGAACAATCAGACCCCTACACGTGAAAAGAAATGGGAACCATATGTTGGAACTAAGTTTAATTCTATTCCTTTGCTCCCTCTGCTGTGTACAAAGAAGAGTAATTTAGAGGATGGCATGGTAAATGAAATGCAGAAGTCCTAGACTGAACTCTGCAGAAACTGATCTGACAGTAATTCATACTGCACTCTCCCCCCAATCTCCAGCCTCCATACCCATTAGACACACATACGTTGTTGTGAATTTCAACATAGGCATAGGCCATGGTTTTCAGAAATGGGTTCAGGAGCCTAGATAGGACATCTACATAAGTGGTCTATTTTTTAAAAGCCCTAGGCAACTCTCATGGACTTCAGTGGCAGCACTTCTGTAAATCAGACCACTTATTTAGATGTCCCAATATGGATTTAGGAGTCTACATTTAGGCATGCATATTTGAAAACACATGATATGCCACATCTAGCGCTAATTAAAGACTTGTATAATCCACCACATGGTTGTGTGCCCTCACGTTGCCTGGTGTGGATAAGTTTACTGGGTGAGGGATTTACGGTAGAGGACACATGGCGAGCTTCATGGTCCACAGAGAAAGTGACAAATAATTATCTTGTCTCGGACCCCACTCAATGTCAGCCCGGGTTTGATTTACCATGAAGGCAATGGAGCCTTCTGAACCTGTTTCATACCAGACATGGAATTTGTGCTGCAGCGGAATTTCAGTGGCATTTTAGAGACACTCCTATTTGTCCATGTGGGCAGCCACAAACCATGACACATTGTTGAGGACTTCAAAATGACTCAAGTTCCTGGAGGTCTTCGTGCCTTGAACATTGTTGATAAGAACACTGTGGCTTGGCTTGACCAGATTGCATATGCCAAATGAAAAATAGAAAATGTTTGCAATCATTTTCTTGGCCCTGGTCTTCTGGACATTCCTGTTCCAGGAAGATATCTGCATGAGGTGGAAGATATCTGTATAAGGGTGAAGTACATTTCAAACAAGGCATTGATGCAAAGAGTTTAGAGCCACCAAACCATAGAGCTTGACTAAAAGTCTTTGGACATCTGTGTTGCCTTTCTGAGTTCTTTTTGGTCTATGGTCTTTCTGTGTAATGACAGTGCTACATTATGACTAGAACTAGGGTGGGAACTGGCTTCCCATCCCAGAAAAAAATTGAGATTTCAAAAGTGTTCCCATTTTCAGGATGACATTTTTTCACAGAAAGAGAGAAAGCTACTCCAGAATAGCCAGTAGATAAGGCACTCACCTGCAATGTGGGTGATCCAAGGTCAAGGCACTACTCTGGCTGATGCAGACTTGAACACGGGTCTCTGACATCCCACATGGTTGCCTTACACATTGATTAGTGGCTATTCTTGAGGAGAGAGAGGGATCTCAGTCTCTCTGAAATTCCATCCTGGACCTGAGAAGTCTTTCCCAAGGAAAGTTTCATAGAAACTGAAATGTCCCCATGAAAAGTTTCAGTTGTGAGAAACTCTGTTTTGCAAGAAAACTCCTGACAGCACTAATTATGGCATTATGATGCAGAACGAGTGAGTGAATCTATTTCTGAGATAGCCTTGAGACAGAAAGATTACAATAGATGGAGGCCCTGCTGAGAAGAAATGTAATTCAGGTGTGGAGGGAAGAAAAGGGATCATCAAAATTTATTTATGGGAAGAAAGGAAAGACACTTGCCACCTTGTTAACATGCTTCAGAAAGGCAGGGAGGCCCAGAATGAAATAAGATAATTCTGTTTAATTAAGATGCAGTTATTTCCCAACTCTCTGGTTAGAATCCTAATGGCTTTCCTTTCCTTAGACAGTAAGGTACACTCATTTTTTGAAGTTATTTCTGTAAGGGAAAGACATTCTGCTCATGCTATCCCCACTGGAACATTATTACTCTGTCTTCATCACCTCGCCCCTCTGAACATCTTGAATCGTGAACTCAACCACTATCGAAGTTTCAGACAGTTGTTGCATAACTAATATGCTTTATCCACCAAGGGAAGAAAACATGTCAGAACTGAGATGGTGTGATAAACTAATACTGTCATTTGGGGACAGAGTGAAAAGTAAATTAGTAAAATCAGAAAGCCATTTTCTTCATGATTAGTGACCATGATGATGACACTAATTTATCATTCACTCAATCCGTCTGTCCAAGCTTGATGTAGAGGTAAGGACACATCCATCAAAAGAACATGTTTAATTACTTCACACTTCCTCTCAGGTCCTTATTTCATGTAATGTGCTAAACATTTTTAACCTTATTATACAACTTATTCATGCCCATATGCAATAATTAGCAAATAAATTATATCCAGTAATGGCAGCCATAAAACATAAACTGGTCTAAAGTGTGACAATAGTATGATCATGCCAAACCTTGTGCAGTTTCCCAGAAAAGAGCCCAATCCTGCTCCCATTGAAATCAATTGCAAAACTCGCATTGATTTCAAGAAAGACAACAGTGAATAATACTTGATCCCTATATAGCAGCCTTTATTCATCTATCTCATAGTATCAGAGCACCTGATCTCAAAGCACTTTATAAAGTTGAGTAAGTATCATTATCCCCATTTATCAGAGGGGAAAACACATACAGAGATGCAAAAACACATACAGAGATGCAAAATACAGAGATGCAAAAAGAAAAGGAGTACTTGTGGCACCTTAGAGACTAACAAATTTATTAGAGCATAAGCTTTCGTGAGCTACAGTGAGCTGTAGCTCACGAAAGCTTATGCTCTAATAAATTTGTTAGTCTCTAAGGTGCCACAAGTACTCCTTTTCTTTTTGCGAATACAGACTAACACGGCTGCTACTCTGAAACATACAGAGATGGTTAGTGATGTAATGA
Source organism: Dermochelys coriacea (assembly GCF_009764565.3). Classification (NCBI taxonomy): domain Eukaryota; kingdom Metazoa; phylum Chordata; order Testudines; family Dermochelyidae; genus Dermochelys; species Dermochelys coriacea. The sequence continues at coordinate 22,370,461 of NC_050082.1, forward strand.
TGTCCCTATTAGGGTTTTCTGCAGGGATCAAACCCTGAACTTCTGGATCTAAAGAGCCTCTAGTGCATGAGCTAAAGAACAAGCTACATTATTATGGAGATAGTATAAGACTCAAACCTCTAAGTGGTTCAGGTACAGAAAAACATTCTGATATGTTACATATGCTCCCTAGCTACTGAATTACAGTGCTTTACCTAAGGTCCCAGAGTGGAACATAACAGAGCAGGAGATTGAAGACAGATTTCCTGACTTTCTCTTCTGTACTAGCTATTGGATTCTAGTGCCTCAGGGGGTGCAGAAATAAACCACATGGGAGGAACTGGGGATCTTTACCTTTTTTCTTGAGATTACATCACAAGATAAACAAGTCATGGGTCTTCTCTGCACTTAGACCACTTGAGAAGTAAGCATTAAGCCAATGGTTTTACAGGATGAGTTTTGCTTCTTTGAAGCTGATGCTCCGTGATGTGTTAGAAACATAGGCAATTAAAAAAAACAACCACTTCCTAGGGAAAAATGTAAAAACTTGTTTTGACGGTTGTTTATACGTTTTTATTAATGTTTACTTCAGAAGTGCAGCAAATGATTCTGAAACTACTTTCACATATATGGGATGCTGCCTGACTTTATTGTACTATGGAATCGTGATACTGTGGGAATTTGCCATACAGGTCAATTAATAATATAGGGAAAAATTCCATGCATATATATTCAGATCTGAAAGCCAATTTTGATTTTACCGTAGTTATAACACTTTCATGTTCACTTTCCCTGAATATACAATCACTTGAACTTTACTTGTGCAAATACTCACAAAAAGAAAATTTTAAGTTTGAATGCTTCAATATTCACAAAGGGTGAAATTCATCTGAAGTGTGGAGGACCAGCAAAAAAGGCCCTGTGCACTAAATTAATTCTGCTTCGAGACTACTATTATTGTTCGAACAATAATGTATTCAGCAAACAGAATTTGACCAGCTTTAATCATTATTAAGATAACATACAATGCAATGCTCAGATTTTATTCTGAGACCTGTCTGTGGATTGTTATTAGTTAATACGTTAACTGGATAAGTGTTAGCCATATTTAAGTATTGCTGTTTCGTGTTCATTCATGTTACTTTATTCCTGCACACTGTTCATGACCTCCTGGGTTGGGAAGAACTATTGTGATTTTGCCACTGTCACAGTTACTGGGCTAGCTGCATCTCTGTCTCTCTGAATGCATCCTCTAAAGAATTAAGCCTCAGGCCTTCACCTCCCTTGGGGTGGAATTTTGGAATTCTCCTGCTCTTAGACCTGGCTACGGTACCCCCTTTATCCTTTGTGCTTACCCAGCAGATCTGACTGTGTTTGGTACCTGCAGTTCTTCCCTTTGAGAGTCTGTTACCAGTGGGGTATATAGTCAGTTGACAGCTTTCTTAAACCAAAGTGTTGTTTATTTAACCAGTGGGAATAAAGCTCTTAAATAAAAAGGATTTTAAAGCAGTCCAGATGCATAACTGTCTCAGCCAAGCCCGACCATCCTGTGGCAGGCCTAGTTTCCTGGGATGGCTGTGTTAGTCTGTTTTCCCTGAACAACACCCTGACAACTACCTCCTCTGTTAAGAGAATGAATTCCTTTTAATCCAGCCAGAGTCCCTTTGTTCATTTCAGTTCCCAGGCTTTGGCACTCTGTAACACAGCGGGACTCACCACCACGGCACCTCCTGCTGGCCATGCTGGGAATTAACTCTCAGCCCTTCCAGTCCACCTTCGGCTAGTGGTGTCACGCCTGCCATCACTGCTGTCTCCACTCTTTGGACCCATGTTGCTCCCCGGACCACAGAGTCCTCTTCTGGGCAAGGTCCTTCAGCTATGCCCCCCACTCCAGTATCTCCTCCCTTCCAGGGGACCAATAGTTCTTAGTTCCACCACTTGCCTCAGTGGCCAACTGCAGTCCAAGGTCCAGCCCCTCATCTCAGGGGCAAACGGCAGTCTGGATACCGGCCATTTTACTCATTGGCAAGTGGGGTGCAAGGTGGGGTGGGGGGGAGCTCAGGCCTGCCTACTACTCTGGATCATGACCCAGGGACCCTATGCCGGCAGCCACCTCCTGCCCTCTCCAACCTGCTGCCTAATTCCCTGGGCCATTTCCCCTGTAGCCCTAGCACCCTCTAAGCCCTTGTAGCAAGGCTGCAGCCTGGCCGTGGTCAGCCAGCAGCTCATCCTCACACACTGCTGCCCCTGCCCAGCACTGCTCTATCTATGGCGCTTCTTCAGGGAGCCAGTCCTCCTCCCTTGCACAGGGGAGTCTCTCTTTCCTCTGCAGAGCGGCCCTTTATATATGGCCCTCGGCAGCCCTGATTGGCTGTTCCAGCAAGCCTTCCCTCTCTTGATGGGCTCAATAAGCCCTTTCCTGATTTGTGGGTTCTGCGCAGCCTCCCTGGTGCTGCTTTAAACCCCTTCTTCCCCCTGTGTGGGGCAGCCACCCCACCACACACTCCTTGGAAAAGGCAGTTTGGTAGGCACTGCAGGAGGTCGAGCTAGACTTCTCAGGGCCTATGGCTCTGATATTGTCCCATAACAACCCTTACTTGTTTGCTGAAGTGTGGCTTATCTCAAGCTATTCTTCCTCCCTTCCTGCTTGTTTTCCCTTATAGCTCACTGTTAAACTAAACCAACATATCCATATAGTAAACCTCCCAATAACCAGGTCAGAAGTTATTCCATAGCCGCTTCACATCCACCACAGGAAGGGGCTAGCATGAGGTCATCAAATTTAGTTTCACCGGTGACCTTAATTAAAACTGGAAGTCATATCTCCAGAAGTGACATTTATAGTTAGCTGTTTTTATTCATAGGTCTCAAAGTGATCTACAAAATAAGGTAAAGTATCACTGTGAGAGAAACAGGTAAAGAATCACTGTGAAGTAGCTTGCCCAGGGTCAGTGGCAGGAATTGCCCCTCTATCTCCTAACTCACAGTCTAGTGTCCTAGCTACTTAACCACACTTATGCTTCACTAACCTACTCTAATCAATGAGTGTCTTTCCATTACCCAACCCCAACACTGACAATCTTTCATATATGTTTCCCTTTCTTGAATGGTTCAACCACAAAGTGCCTCATGCAACGCAAATATTGTCACATCTTGAAACTGAGTATATGAACTGCACTGCAGTTGTCTAAATTAGTCCTCATCATAATGTACTGTTTGTTTGAATTGCTGCCTCAAAGAATACCTAATCACAAAACTGTTTTGGTATCCTCTCCTCAAACTTCATTAGACATGGAGCACTACCCACCATTGACATGGTTTTTTTTTAAAGTCAGTAAACTACTAAACTATACTTTTGAAATATTTACAAACCATCTGGCTCATATTTAATTTTATTTAGACAGAATCTGTGAAAATAATTCCTGCTTCTTGTAATTAAGTTCACTAGAAGAACAACAATGACAAAGCAGCAGTTCTTGTTAACGATACACTGATGCCTTCTTCACACCTAACCATTACCTTACAAAGAGCTTCAGTTATTGAGAGACACTGCATGGCATTTTCAAAAGCACTCAGCCTTGGCCTAAATCTGCTTCCATTGGAGTCAATGGTTTATTTTTTACCGTTGACTTCAGTGGAAGTGGATGTAGGCCAACATTGAGCACTTTGAAAATCCCTCCTTTTGGGTAAACTGCAATATACTACACCAGAGATGGGAACCAGAGGGTATGGCCCACCAGAGGAGAGCAAGGTGAGGTTTATCCTGCTGACCTTCCCTTGGATTTCCATTGGAAAAAGAACTGAGTCAATAGAGGGCCTCAGGGTTTGGCCCAATAGGAGCATGTGGTGACATAAATGTAACTGACACAGATCAATCTTTACCTGTAAATTATTAACTAAGGGAGAGAAAATCTCCCATTGCTCTACCGAGGACCATAGAATTTGATCCTAAATACACTCATAAGTGCTTGAGAGAGAAGAAATTATACTAATGAAAGTGCCCTCTCTCACACACATATACTTCATAGAGATCAGCATATTTTAAGATATCAATGACTACATTGCTTCCTCATCCAAGGTTTCTTGACTGACTGTTGTCAAAGTGGTTACCAGTACTGAGGTCCTATTAGACTTCTCTAAGCTCCTGGTCACACACATGGGCAGAAACATCTCCTTTCACCTTCAGCTGATGGAAGAAGTGCACCAATTCTTCTCAGAGGCAGACCTTTGCCAGAGTCATCCATGTTTGTCTTACTTCAAGGGCTAGAAGGTTAGTATATCTGAGGCCAGTTGTTAGATACTCAGAAGCATTATTTAGTACAAAGTACAGCTGCCAGCCCTTAAGGAAAAGCAGTGTGATAATAGCATTTGAACACAGGTGTAATATTGTCTGCCAGTTAACTGACAGGTGGGATTCAAGGTGATCCCTTGTTGGTCTAGACTCCACTTATATCAGACCAGATTTTCCACCTATACCCTAACAACTATACTGGGAAGAGCGGAAGCAGAGCAGATCATCCCACATCTGCCTGCTGCAGGATCCTTATAGCATCCTCAGAAGATTCTGGTTCCAGCCACTGTCAAGGACAGGGTACTGGGCTAGTTAGAACTTGGGTCATATCCAGTCTGGCAATTCCTGTGTTCCTAAGGAGTGCTTTAGCTCTCTGTCTCAAGGCTGAAGCTCATGGGAGCTGAGGAAGGGTACTCAGTCCCACTAAACAGATGATGCCTGAGCCCAGTCCTAGTTGCTTTAGAGCAAGACGTAAGATGGTTTCATTTTTTCAGACCTTCCACCAACCAACAGACCTCATTATCTCCTGAAAGTCTACTGGCTGCTCTCTGACTCCATCAATCTTCCCAGAGGAGCTGAGACAGCAACTGCATGAGAAGCGAAGTATATGTTTTAGGAAGATATTTGGTACCATTAATAATGGGCTATATTGTGCAATCAATTTCTAAACAGACCTCCCTATTGAGATCAAGGAGGAGTTGTACTTTAACATGCTCATTGGATATGGCCTAAGATATACATTAATCACTTAGATTCTTCATGATATTTAGCTTTTTTGGATGGGATTTTACCTTGTCTGCTTTGCTAAAAGTAAAAGATAAGAGATTATTCTCTGCTTCTCCTGTAAAGTTGGCTAGAACACAGGGAAGGATCAATGACTATAGTAGAAACGTAGATGTTCAATGGGCCATTTTAATGAAACAATGTTAACTTACTATCACAAATAGCTTCAGGTAGAAAGCGACAAATGATGTTATTTCAAGAGAAATAAAAGAATGTGTAGTGGTTTTTTTTGGTATCAGGCTACAAAGAGGGATTGGAGTGTCCCTATGGGAACCCCCCCCACACACACACTATGTGCTATGGATACAATCATACTTTACAAGTGATATAGACAAGAGTCTCCTAAACCCAACACATGCAGACCTGTTTCAAACATGCTAAACTGTTCAAGGGTTTAAACTCTGTTATATCTGTTAAAATGTGACTGTTTCTGAAAACTATGACAATATTGTTTTAATTACTATTATTAATTGCTTGTAGCTCTTAGAAACCATGACAGAGATCAGAGTCCCATTGTGCCAGACCAGTATTTCTCAAACGGGGGTCCTGACCCAAAAGGGGGTCTCAAGGCTATCGTAGGGGGATATGAGATCACAAAAAATATTGTCAGGGGTAGGGGGAGTACAGCAGCAGATGCCGCTCTCTGGCCGCCCAGCTCTGAAGGCAGTGCTGCCGCCAGCAGCAGCACAGAAGAAAGGGTGGCAATACCATGAGCATGCGCCTATGAGTATGTACAGTCATTTGCTATCTGTTTGGTTTTTTTGGTGGGGGGCATCACAGCCAGAAATATTTTCAAAGGGGGGCCCAGCAAAAAAAGTCTGAGAACACCTGTGCTAGACACTATACCAACACATAATGGCAGATTGTCCCTGCCTTCAAGAGCTTTCGGTCTGCATAGGGAAGACAAAAGAAGGATGGGAGAAAGGAAATAATGTCCTCCTCCTTTTGTAAATGAGGAATTGAGGAACTAAGGTCTCACAGTAAAGTCTGTGATAGAGTTAGGAACTGAAGGCAGATCTCCTGACCCCCGGCTCAATGCTTTAACTACAAGACCATCTTTCCTTGCTGTATAATTGAATATTATAAGAACATAGCAGCTAAAAATGGGAAAGATCTAATGTCCTAGATGACTGAGGGAACCTCACTACCTCCTGTCTTTTGGCAACAGATAACGTTCCTTGTGATTTCTAAAAGCAAGAAAGCTGATGAAGGGCACAGGGCTTACTCAGCTCAGATGACTCTTGAAGCAAGATTTATGCAGGATTTTTTCCCATCTTTAAGTGCATTAAAATAAATAATACCTGTTATTTTAAAAAAACCAGCTGTAAAATGATCACTCTGACATAAAAAGGATTTGGCTTAATTGTGAAACAATCCTATGGCTTCAGAACCATACAGTAACTTTTCCATCCCAAGGGCAACATTTTACTTCTATTATTAGTCTCTAAACCAGACACATAACTGGCAAATCTACAGCAAAATTGAACGTCAAGTCGCAGAAGAACTTCCGTTGAAGGATTTGCTACTAAAGTTTTTCTGTTCTGCTGGGGCTAATCCTGCACCCAGTGATGAAATGGGGGAAGGGATAGCTTAGTGGTTTCAGCATTGGCTTGCAAAACCTGGGGTTGTGAGTTCAATCCTTGAGGGGGATCATTTAGGGACGTGGGGCCAAAATTGGGAATTAGTCCTGCTTTGAGCAGGGGGTTGGACTAGGTGACATCCTTCTAGTCCTGCTATTCTATGAAATAGGAATCATTCTATTGACTTCAGTGGATATTGGAATTAGTTTTTGGAGTTGAGGTATCCCTGTGAGGAGAAGTCAGACATTCCATAGATAAATCATTTTGTTTGGGAGCAGAAAATCACTTCTCTGGATGTTAAAGGAACCTTGAGGGGTAAAATAAAGGCAGTTAGAGACCAGTGATTTCATAAGTATCTCCTGCATGTTAATAGCTTACAATATGAACCATACTTAGTACAAGAAGGAAACACAGAAAGAGCAAACATCCTAAGAATGTATGGAAAATTTCCTTTTCACTGATCCTTGTGACTTAGAGAGGTAGTGCCCAAATAAAAGTATAACTCAGAAATTATATATATTTCTTCAAATACTAAAATGCAGTCATCATTGAAGAACATTCTCAGCTCAGCAGTAGGAAAGCCAAGAACCCAAAGCTATGTGGAGAAGGAGAAGCAATAAATGAAAGCCTCCTTATTAAGTTGCCCCTTGATAGTAAGGAGCTTTGGGATGACTTTATCCAATAACTTCCTTGTGATGGGGTAGTCTGCCCCCTTAAGGGTAGTGCTAGCTACTGGTCAGCCCACCCGGTCATGTGGCTTGGCCCTTTAAAATTTTGGAAGGTCCAGTGTATATATACATACAAGGACCTAAGAGATACTGATAGAGAGGAAGCTGTCCTGGGAATAAGTAATGCTTGGGAGGAAATCCTGTCACTGTGTCTTTAAGGCCCTGGGACCAGCCGCCTTGCAGAGAGGACAGGGCAAGGCTCCCTGTCACTCAACCAATTGGGGATGAGGTAGGGGAAGGGGACTGACATAAATTCTGTCTCCTCCCTCAGAGCAGGGTAGCAATTAGCAGGAGAAGATTGGGCTGTTGAGTATTTGGGTCTGAGGACTAACTTGGGAAAAGGGGCCAGCTGAGGCACAAGCTGGCTAAATTATAGCCCATCTCCAAGGAGGAGAGCTGGGGATGCCTGTTTTGAGCTGGCTGAGCAAGGCTCTTAGATGGACCCAGAGTTAGGTGAGCTGGGGCAACTCACCAAAGTGAGTTATGCTGGTAGAAAGACTTAATAAGTCAGACCCCATTAAGAGGTGCATGACTTGAACTGATTTGGTCTGGGTACTTGACTGATAGAACTGGAGGCCCTGAGTGTAATCCCCCTAATGGGCCATGAGGGGGATACTGAGTGTTGTGCTGGAGAGCAGCACCCAATGACACCCCTCTTTTGCTAAACATACCGATGCTCTTTCAGAGTCTAGGGCCGGCTGCAATTATGAAATGCAGCTTGGATGGAAACTTGCCAATGTGGCACATGGCTCAAGTGAAAACAAAAGAGCAGAGCTTGCCTTCAAAATGCAGTGTATCATTGTGCAGACCTGGCCTGCTCTGATTACTAGTAATGAACCTGTTTAGCGTGCCCTAAGCTTGACCGTGACCTTCTCTTTTGATTTCTTAGCCAAGATGAGATCAAGTAAAACAAAACATCAATGATCTATCACAATCAGTGACCTTCTTAACCCACAGGCTATAGAACCTGTTGATTTATGGCATGATTCTGGGGACATGATTTTTCTCTGTGGATATCTTTGCCTTCCCTGAAATGATTTTTTTTTTAATTTCTTTTTGAGGAGACAACTTGCATTTTCTTGAAGTAGTGACCCTGATGGAATTCCATACTTCCAGTTACCTGGCCTCTTCTCTAATGTGCTATTTTCTAATGCTGCCATAACAGGTTACTAGGACCTTCACCTGGAATGGTCCTTTAGAATATGTGTTAACTACTTGTGCTAAACTATCTATTCAATCTTGTATTTAATTGTGATACTCTGAGTTCCTTTCCCACATCCGACAAAGAGCTCTGTGTAGCTCAAAAGCTTGTTTCTCTCACCAAACGAAGTTGGTCCAATAAAAGGTGTTACCTCACCCACCTTGTCTCTCCAATATCTTAGGACCAACACTGCATACAACAAAGATGACATGTTTATTGATTTCATTTTCATTCTCAAGTTTATGCCTTAATCCTCTTAGAAGATGGTTTGCAGAAACACTTGGGTATAAAGAAAAGAAGTACTTGTGGCATCTTAGAGACTAACAAATTATTTGAGCATAAGCTTTCGTGAGCTACAGCTAACTTCAGCGGATGCATTGGGTATAAGAACCTGATAAGAAAACATGGTGCATTGTCTTGTTGAAAGCATCTTTTCATTTTCCACATGAGAAAAAGTGGGCTGTCTATGCAAAGCACTGTGTAAGTGGCTCCTAGTTAAATCCTTTAACAAGTACTTAACCATTCAAATGGTCAGGCTCATGGTGGAAGAATTGGAAGATTACTGGCAAACAAACTACATTCATCTAGTGCCTTTCTTCCCAAAGCAATTTACAAAGTGATACAAACCAGGCATCTCCTCATTCATCACTGAAACACAACCTGCTCTGGTGTGAAGCGTGACAACTAGTTTCAATGATATACAGCAGTTTAGGACAAGGAGCAGAGAATATATTTACTCTATTGAAACTGCAGTGGTTTTTTAGACAGACAATATAATAAAACAAGATGAAATTTGGCCGGAACAGTAGCCTTTACACCTCTCTTACAAAAATCCAAAGGCCTTTGTTTTATGCCTCATCCAAAAGATAGCACTTCAAGCAGTGCAGTGAGCCTTCTCAACATGCGAGCCATGCGTCCTGCTGAATAACAAACATTGCCTTCAGATGCTCTTTTGAGACTTTAGAAAGGCATACTGACTCTTTAAGGGCAGGTCTCGCCCAGTAGGCCTTTTTCTTGGGTCTCAGTCTCTTTGTGGGCATTCTGGGAGTTGTAGTTCCCAGAAGGAGCATGTGACAGAGGAAGGCTTGTTGGGAAGCAGGATAAAAGACAGGTCCTGTTCATCAGTAGGAAGAGAGGCTAAGGAGGGAGCAGGAGGTGTGGTAGATGTTTCTCATTCTGAGAGCTGGGGGAAGAGAGAACCTGTTGAACAGCTACAGAGAGCTAGGCAAGCTGGGGAGTGGTGATGCATTAATAGAGGTGAATCTGAAGATTTAGATAGCCACAAGTTGGTGTGAGATCGGTGGTGTGACCTTGAAACCTGATGTCTGCACTTGCTCACTTTAGGGGCTCCAAGTTGAGGCTTCCAGAGACAGAGAGGAAGTTGCACCCCTTGCATTAGGGGAATGACTGTGTCCCAGGGAGGCCACGGATCTGTGTTATACTTGGACTTTGTTACCCAGGAAGAAGAAGGCTTTTGTTTTGGTTAAAAGGCCACATCACCCAACCAGCCAGAGGGAAACCTGCTGCTATAAAGTTAAGAGTCCACTACAGATCCATTCTGTTCAAGTAGAAGTTCAGTTAATCTGGTTAAATCTGACAGGGTGGCAACCATAATATAGTATAGCAAGATGGGGAGAAAACTTTATTGACATGAAGCTTTTGTCCCAGTTGTCTCAATCTATCCAGTGGCAAGCAGATTGGATTAAAAGCTGTATTTGTCCCCAGAGTGTTGTTTTCCCTGTAGTTTGCTTCTCCTAGAAAGGGAAGCTACACACTTGATTTATAACCCTACGTCTCCTGTTTACTAAAATCATGATGCTTTTAACATGAGACCCCGCTCTTCAAATGTTGCATAATGCTACCTTTCTTTCTACTGTTCATTTACAAACTTTTTTTAATCTGTTCCCCTCTGCTATTTCTGGCATTGAGCCTTCAGCTAATCTTCTGGATGATTCTGATTTGACTTAATTTTATTTGTTCTTTTTGTGTGTTTTGGTGTGGCTTTTTTTTTTAAATTGTGGCATTGAAACTTTAACCTAGGGTTTGGATTGCTTACCAAAAAATCATGGGTTTAGTTGCCTAGCATGTATATCTGCAGAGGGAAAGTAATTCTAGTGACCCAAACCTTTGTGTAGTAAAATAACAGACATCCTGTATTAGATTATGACTCTCTGAGCTGTCTCTTTGGGTGTTTTATAGGCTTAAGTAAAAGCAAAAATTTGCAGTTTCTGTAAGTTAATCATGTTGGGTTTTTTTAAAACCTATGATGAAAGAATCTGATTATGTTACAACTTTAGGGTGGTTATTGGTAACATCTACTAAAACCATGCACTACCTTACTCTCTCAGAATAAAAAACTTGGCCTCTAGGGCATGACACTGAGTTTCTGTAGCATTAGCCCAGACTGCTATGTGCCTAAATTATTGGCTTTGTGAGCTATTAGCTGAATATTAACTCTACATAACTTCTTGACATCTGTAGTGTCTCATCTAGTGGGTTATCCTAATGAAGACCATGACTTATTGTCTCTCTGATGCATCCACTGGAGAACTCGATAGCTGCTGCGTTCACATCAGACCATTTCCAGATCAATTTCAGGAGGCAGTACTCCCTGGGACTACACAGTCATAGAGAACACACCCTTTTAGAAGAGAGCCCAGGTGTGGTCCATGTTGATATCCTAGTAGCAGCCAGAGGCCCCAATCCAGATTCGTACTCATGGCTTGCTATACAAGATCAGGTGAAGATATAGGGGCACAAATGAGCCTCTTTTCTGAAAACATATGCCTCAGATGCTGAAGGTTTTAGTGAGATCTGGAGGGAAGAATTAAATACTGTGTGTTGGTCATTGACAAAGACCGGACAGGATAACTGAAATGACAGAATATGAGTTTCATGTTATGCTGATGTCTGCATTTACCATAGCTATAAAATTACTGGGACTCGATACTTTTATGAACAATTTTGCTGCTTTTGTTTACCTGCTCATAGCAGTTAGCTTTCGGAGATGCGTTCATCATCAGTTGTGTCATGTCTGTTTAGCATATGACTAATAAAGTCTGTCTTGTCTAATATCTCTGACAGAGAACGCTTTTTTTTTTCCCCTTAGATGTACTGGCTGCCTACAGGTGGATTTCTGCTGCCCTTTCATCAAATGGTCTACAACAGGCAGTAAAATTATTTTGGTTTCTTGTGGCACGGTAGTCAGATGGTATTATAATTAAGGAGTGGAATGATTACGTGCAGGCTTATCTAATTCTGGATTTAGATACTACTGAGCTCAGGGGAAGTCAAGATCTACCTTTGGCTCTGTCTCTTCTGAGGCTTACTGGAGTTCCATCTCTGTTTAACCCAAAACACAGTCTCAAGTGTAATGCTCCCTATGGAAGTTCAGCCTACCTGGCAGCAACAATGGATTTCGAAGGCTGCAAAACCAGATGCCAATTTATGCTGCTTGAGCACATAATCTGAATGCCTCTATTGTTTTAGGATTGTGGAGAAAACCTATGGAATGTGACCCTTTAAACTAGATCTCATCATAACCCTCAAATCAGTTCAGCAAGTCATGACTGCATTTAGGATTTGGCAAGATCTGCTAAGCTGCAGATGATTGGGGGTCTCCTAATTGCTATCCATTACAAAAATGTCTTTTTAATCACCAAGTATTCAAGGTTAATCCAGAGCGATTCCCCTCAGAACGCAGGAAAATTGTTGTGCTTTTCCATGCATGAAAGAGTTCATGACTGTTTTCCGTGTCGCTCGTTCTAAACATCCTGTTATTGTGTGTGTTTTTTCTGTAGCCCTAAATTCTTTTTTTTAATGCAGCTAGCATGCAAAACACAACTTTATCACATGTTACATTGATGTGTTCTCAGTTCCCATTTCCTGACTGTATTAATCCCTCTTCTCATGTGTGAAATTTTACATTTCAATCAGTAGATCTTTCCTTTGAACACCTAATTCCTCTAAGACCAAGGTTCCCAATCTGTGGTTGCTGCTGGTCACATGGCATTGCTTCTCCCAGGGTCCAGTAGGCCTGCCAGACCCACACTTCCCATATATACAGAGGATATAATAAGCTACCTGCCTCAGGGAGTCAGCAGAAGGGACATAACGTTCCCCACTAGGCTCAACACCTGCCAACAGGATGGGGTGCTTCAGTTTAAGACAACTTCTGTACCAGGTTGGCTAAGTCCCATATAGTATAGCCCATCTACAAAAATGTTTTAGTCTTCATCCCTATAAACCTTCTTATCAAGAACAGAGTAGGCATAGAGCAAAAATCTATAGGGTCTAAGAAACATTAAAAGCATCCAACCCAACCATAGTATTAAACATGTTTTCCACCATCTCCTCTAGCAGAAGGATAGGAAATGGGAAGTATGGCTGAAAATGATTAATCACCTACCTGAAACTGATGCTCCTCAATTTGAGACATATCATCTCAGTTGAGCAATAAAACTCCAGCAGTTGTCAAAAGCAGTTACACTCCCTGATATGTCACGCTTTAGAATAACCTTACTGCTAATGCATCCGATGAAGTGAGCTGTAGCTCACGAAAGCTTATGCTCTAATAAATTTGTTAGTCTCTAAGGTGCCACAAGTACTCCTTTTCTTCTTACTGCTAATGACAATCTACTGTTGATGGAAAGCTGCTTGTTGGTCTCAAATAGTAACGTCTTCTTGACTCGTCTGTTAGCCTGGAAAGTTGTTTGTGTGCGATCTAGTGTTACCATATTGCCCGATCATGTGAAAAAGGCAACCTGCTCACTTTATTTATTTGTTTATTTTTCAAACACTGCCTATACTTCATTCTAGTACTATCCCTATCAAAAACAACACTTAATATGGTAAGGTGATTTCCTCCTCCTGTTTAAATTCACTCCATACTCCCCTTTGGGACTAAAATTTCCCATGCTTGGTCTTGGCACACAAGTGAGACTAAAGCTGACAAAATCTTCCTCTTCTACACCATGCGCTGAGCCCCCTGCATATCACACCCTACTCATGGTATAGCTAAACTAAGAGCTGTCCCTGAAGATACCCTTGTGACTGGGATGATCTCCATCATAATTTCAGATTAACAGTAAGGGCCGTGAAGTCCATATACTTGAGGTCTGCCTCTTTGCAGCTGGAATGTCCCCATACTCAAGATAGTGCAAGCGGTGTCTCTTTGTAGGGGCTTCCAGCACAGGGACCCCAAAGGATTTCATTGTTCAGCACGCTCCTTTAAAGAATTTCTACTGCTAGGAGGGGTTGGATTGAAATAGGAAAGGAAAATCATGCTCTCCTTAGCTGTGAAGAACTTTTAGAGTGTATTTGTAAATGCTGGTCACTCACAGTTGTTCTGTGACCTGCCACTGCAGTGAAGGAATTCTTGTATTGGCTAGCAAAATGGGCTTCCTCCATAGACAAGCAGCACATGGGATGCGATGGCTGACAGCTAGGAAGAATGGGGAGGACACAAATATACTGTCATACTTCCTCTCGCAGTAAGCGACTGCATTATGCCTAGCCTAAAGGCACAGCTTGTTTCATTTTGATTAGCTCCCAAATTGCTATCTTTCATACGGTGCTAATAACTTTGAGCTGTGAATAACTGACTTGCTAACCATACTGAAACCAAAGTCTGAAGCAAATGCTGATCCATTGTCAGATTCTAATTCAGGGGTCTCAAACTCAAATGACCACGAGGGCCATATGAGGACTAGTACATTGGCCCGAGGGCTGCCCACTCCACCCCCTCCCTGCCCTCAGGAGGGGGTGCGGGGTGCGTTGGGGGCTCAGGGCAGGTGGTTGGGGTGTAGGAGGGGTGCGGGGTGCAACAGGGGGTTTGGCTGCAGGATGGGTTCGGGGGCAGGTCTGGCCCAGTGCGCACTAGGGGCATGGCAGGGCAGGGCAGGCTCCCTGCCCCCATGCCACTTCAGGAAGCGGCCGGGACCTGGTGGGGGGCACAGTGGTCTGTGTGTTGCCCTGGCTGTTCTTCCCAGTACCTCCTCTGAAGCAGGAACCGCGGCTAATGGGAGCTTCGGGGGAGGTACCTGGAGGAGCGGCCAGGGCAACACACAACCACTGTGCCCCCCACTCTGCCAGGTCCCGACTGCTTCCTGGAGCAGTGTGGGGGTAGAGAGCCTGCCCTGCCTCCAGTGTGCGCCAGGCCAGAGCTGCTCTAGGTAAATGCTAGGGGGGCGCGGAGGTGCTGCACGGAGCTGGCGGGCTGCGTGTTTGAGACCCCTGTGCTAATTGGCTGTTGGAGAGAAGCTGTCATTCATAGCTCACACCTCATTCATGTATGCACGCACACATGCTTCTTCCAGTTTGTGATGGATGAATTACATCAGTCGAGAGAAGTTTGAATACATTGTATTTTGCATGGGAGGATCTATATGTTCAACTCTCCTTACTACTTTGAAAGGCACTGGACCTGATGTGTCTGTGAACTTCAGAGTCTTTCATAAGACTTAATAAAATGACATTTAAAATGGAGCTGAGGTTTTGGAAACTTTTTTTTTTCTAGCCACAAAAGGAAGCTCAGCACATCGAGGGATAAAATTTGAGAACTGCTGCTTGACAGTTCAACACAAACAATCCCAGTGATGAAAGCACAATATGGGGCTAATTATCTGTTCAAATAAATCTGCTTGATGCTAATGAGCATTTGAACAATCCATTAAGCAGTCAGATTTTCCTGGGCAATCTTCTTTGGTAAGCAAAAATGACACATCTGAAACTTTTATTAAGTATACAGTTTCCTCCCTGCATCTCCTCTACCTTTGATATGGATCCCTTTCCTAATACAGTACCTTCTTTCTGTATCTCCACTACCAAGAATTTAGTCCCATACGACAGCGCACCCCTCTCAGTTTAGCGACAGTCAATAGATTAAGGATGGATGGGCCAGTTCGGATAAAATAAGAACTGACCCAAATCTTCACTGCCGCAGCAACGTGGACAACCAGTCTGAGCTTCAGAGTCACTTTTTGGAGACCGCTGTGGACGTAGCAGCCTTCTATAATTGCATAGTGCCCCTTGTGGGCTACGCAGGAATTGCATAAAATCTCCCTAGCTCATCTCTGCTGCACTCCAGCTCCCTCTGAACCTCTGCTATGAGAGCACCTAGAAGACCGAAGTCTTTACCATGCATGTCCCAAAGTTGACTTTGAATTGGAGCCAGAGGTTCTCTGTCAGCCACAGTTTTGCCCCTTTAGAGAGGTGGTTTTTTTTTTGTGATCCCAAAATTTGAAAAATTCTGCTCAGCTCATAGTTGCCCAGAAAATTTGTGGGAGGGGAACATGCATGAAAATGTCATCCAAATATTTGCCTTGGAAAAGTTCATCAACATTAAAAATTAAAAAATGTTTACCAGCTCGAATGTATATAAAACTCTGGTTATTGCATGTACTGGGGCCTGTCATCCTGGTTACTTACAATAACTCAGATGTTACTCACTTAAATTACATAAACACAGCTAAAGAATATCTGGATGGCCTCACATATTTGCCAAAGTGTCCTACCAAAATAGCCACATATTGTGCCACAAGCCTTTACTTGTCGGAACATTCATACCAAAAGCTTATTTTTGTTATGTCTTGTTGCTGTTCTAAGGTTTCAGCCATCCAGTGAGGGAGTGAGAAACACAATAGCACAGACTAAAAGGACCAATCACAAGTTTGCTAAAAACTGATAAGATCGATTATTATCCAAATGCCTTCATAAGGATTTATGAATAATGAACCTGTTCAATGATGCTGAAATGTTTTTAACAGTGGGGGTGCTGAAAGCCAGCCCCCTTATCCCATCCACCCCCTCTTCCCAGAGGTGGGGCAGGCAGCTGAGACCCCGGGCGTGCGGGGCCAGCAGTTGAGACCCTGGGGATGCTGCAGTACCCCACCCCACCCCCCCGTTCCCATGCCTATGAACACAGTCACTGATGATTAGGGCTGGATTGCAAATGATTTGCTAATCAGAGAAGGACTGCATTGCCCAAATTAATAGTTAACCTGCTATAGTACATGGCCTTTTCATTGGCTCCCAAGGTAGGAGTTTGCTCTTCATGTGCATCTTAATGGACATACCCCTTGATTTCCTACAGATTTTTAAGAACACTGGATTCCTGTATGGAGCTGTACTTGCAGGTCTCTGCACAGCATATCTATGAGTATTGATAACAGCTTTTCCTTTCCAGGGAGGTTTGCCTGCCTTGATCTAGGAAGCACTAGTAGATGCTATTCTACATTTTTAAGCAGACCTCAAAAAGAATACAACCATTTTGGAAAGTTCTGGTTTTTCCAAGTCATGCAGTGCTTATGTAAGCCCTATCTGGACTTGATTTTTATCACTGAATGCAAGTACAGGAATAAAGATGGTGAATTAAGAATTTGATGCTATTTTCCTGGTGACCTGAGACTCTCAAGGGCCAGAGTGGAATGGCAGCATTTGGGGAAAATGAATTGTTAATTCATTGATTTTTTTTTCTAGTCTTTTGAAGTTGCACACAATTCAAAAAGGCATTGGTGCCATTAATAAAACTTCCATGAGCCTGAGATGTGGGGGGAGAAAATCAGCATTAGACTTTTCCATAATTAATCCCTTGGGACAGTAGTGGAGAAGATGCAAGGCTGAAGAGTTTAAAAGCAGCTACAAAAAAGTTGGTGATGGTGCATGGGTTTCATGAGTCTGGGATTTAAAAGGGGAGGGTCCTGTGCTAAAGCATCAAAATGAAAAGTGTTTGGGGGGGGGCTGGGGGAGGAGAGACAAGTTACTTAGCTGGTGTCTATTTTTATATGTCATTGACTAAACTGAATGTTAACCTCTCTGTACTTGAAATGATGGCATTGTCACCACCTTCCAGAGGAGGCTCATCGCCAAAGACACTTGTGCAGCTGGCTGGTGAGGCAGCTGGCGAGGCAGAATGGTGGCATCTCACCCTCTCTGCTCATAGATTGCTGCCCTTCAGTGATCTTTCCAAGCTGTGCCTGAGCTTAGAATACAGCATGATCTCACTTACATCAGGGTAAATTAGAAGCCGCTTGGTTGACTGCAGTGGAGTTACACCAGCGCACACTGAAAAGTGAAAGGGGAATTGAGCCTGAGGCAGTACATTTACAGAAATAAATACAATACAAATAGGCTAAATATTTCATCTGTGGAATTTGTATTTTGTGCATCAACGCAGAAGGCCAAACCTGCCTTCTGGTGCAGATGTGTCGCCCTTACCACTGATGTCAAGACAAGCCATGTGCATCTAAAGGCAGAATTTGGCCCTTTTCTTGTGGGTATGTTGCTACTTTCTGTAAACAAACCAGATAGTCAGACAATGTGCACATAGACCAAGATTTTCAAAAATGGCTAATGGTTTTACATGTCTGTCTTTGAGTCCCCATTTTGTGACATCTTAAGGGTGGTTTTCAGAGGGTAAGTGCTCAACTTCTACCAAAAACTGGGCACTTTTTAAGGTGCCTTAACCAGGTTACTCAAAATCACCACTGACAATCTTGGCCATTATTCCATATCTCTTCCAGGGATGTTACTCTGGTCCCTTCCTAGTTTTGAAGTTGAGATTAATAGGTGTGTGGAGGAGGAGATTTGGAGACAGGGTGTTGTGGGCGGGGCGGGGGGGGGGACACCATTTAGCTTGCTTGCTGCTTCCTGATGAAAATGTGAGCATTTAGCAATTAAGATGGATAACCTCATTATTTTCTCAGCCAGGCTTATGATAGTACTGCCAACTGGATGTTATCACATACAGTAGGTCATAAAGTCTACCCAGTTTCTGTTTCTCTGTCTCTGTTTTTGTTCCTGGTGTCCCTTGCTACACTGTTACTTAGCTTTCTTTGTCATGCAAGATGTCCTCTTTTTCCAGGTGTCTGCTCTCCCCTTTTTCCTTGTGATATTGACTAGAGCTGGCTGGAAAAAAATTTCCATGCAACATTTTTGAATAACTAGCTTTTTCTTTGTGACAAATTTCCATTTCTTTCAACTTTTGGGGTGTCTTTCATTATAAAACTGAAAATGTGTCAGTTTTTGACAACTGAAGACCAACATTTTGTGTGTGTTTTGTGGCTGTGGTGTGTTTTTTTTTTTTGACAGCCCCAAAACTCCATGGAAAAGTTGATGAAACCATACAAATTCCATTAAAAATTTCAACATTTTTTTTCTTTTTGTGGAAAAGTGAAACACATCTTTCAACCAGATCTTATACTGAATGTCTTTCCGCTCTCTATTAGAACTGGTTAGAATTTTTTTGTGTGGAAAATGCAACTTTTTTTTAAGTCTAAATCTCAGTTTTCAAAAAATGTGTAGACTTTGATGAAAATGCATTTAGTTTTAGAATGAAAGGTTCCATTTTATGTCAAACATTTTAAAAAGGTTGAAATCAGAAGGAATGTTACCATTTTATCAAAACATTCAATGAACTTGTGTCAGAATTTTGTGTCATGGGAGAGTTTGAATTTTTCTTTGCCCCATTTCAGAATGGGGAAAAATATTGGAAATTGCAGAATTTCCCATGAAATGGAAAATCCAGTTCTTTGATCATCTTTGTTGGCTCATGATTCTGCTCCATGTAACTGACTATGCATAGATTTCTAAAAATATCCTTTAAAATAGAGAGAACTTCTTCTTCTTCTTCAATAGTTTCATTCTTCCAGAGACACTATCACTTCAGATCGTGAATCTTTTGTCATAGAGCACATTGCTGTCTTTTTAGCACCTGTCCAATCAAAACCAATTGATTACTTACACTTCTTATCGATAAGATTTCTCTGGCAAAAAGGCTTAAGTTGCCTACCTTCACGGTCTTGGTTTTCCCATCTATAAAAGGGTAAAATACTTCATTTATCTTCTTCGCAGGGCAACAGTACATTTTAATTAGTGTACATAAGGCAATTTGGGATTCTCAGATGAAAGGCACAATAAAAACATGGCTTTTATTTAACAAGCTTTAACTATTAAACAGTTACTTAGGAAAATAAGTTGGTTTTTGTTTGTGTTTTAAAGGACCCCCCCGCCCCCGACCTTAGGCCAGCTGAATAACCTAGAGAAACAATTTTTTTGGTGTGTTTCTTAATTGTCACTAGTTTTCAGGGATATTCTTTATTCAATGCATTGGGCCATAATATGTCACTGTCCATCATGTCTTTACTTTTATTTCTAAAATGATTAAGAATTTGTTAGAAAAGATGTTGCTAAATGCTTCTAGCATGTACATACTTTTCTGAATGTCAATTAATTTTTGGCATCTCATTGAAGTTAAATCTTTGTTGGTAGATGATGATTAATAGGATAGGTCAAAAATTGTTTGAGGTTTGGTACGTTCACGTTGTGAAGGTCTTTATACTGAAGTCAACCACCAGCGAACAAAGGGTATGCCTACACTGCAATTAAACATCTGTGGCTGGTCTGAGTCAGCTGACATGGGCTAGCCATGGGTGCTTAATCACAGTGTAGACCTACCCAAAAGGACTTGTGCTCAAACTTGATTCTTTAGAAGGCTCTTCCTGGATGCAATACCATCCTGTGCATCACTGAAAACTGTAAGTAGCACTTTTTCAGCCAATTCAGATCAGATTGTAATAATGAATGACTTCTGTTGATGCTCAAGATTAAATGGTTTCAGAGTAGCAGCCATGTTGGGGTCTGTATTCACAAAAAGAAAAGGAGTACTTGTGGCACCTTAGAGACTAACAAATTTACTTGAGCATAAGCTTTCGTGAGCTACAGCTGTAGCTCAGATAAATTTGTTAGTCTCTAAGATGCCACAAGTACTCCTTTTTTCTTTAAGATTAAATGGATTTTCCATTCCCTGAGGGTGGAATTCAACCCTATGCATGGGGCTTTATGCTGGCCCTCTGTATAGATACCACTTAAGGACCCAATTCTCTTCAGCAGGGGGGTAACTTTAAGCACATATTTAAGTCTAGTTGAGCTCCAATATGACTAAGAATAGGCTTAAAGTTAGGCACTGCTTCAGGGAAGCAAGTGTTTCTCATCCTATTTTGAGAGCTTCAGTGGGATGTATGTGATGTGAGGTCCTTGCACAGGACTTGTGCATAGGGGTGAATTTCTCCATGAATATTTCACTTTTCATTGCCTGCCAGGATGCACCCCATGTTCTTCATAGTGGTATGATTATGGCATAATTCTGATGCATTTTGTACAAGATGGGTCATGTGAGGTGTCATTGAAAAAGTTTTTTATGATTTGCTGAATATAATTATCATATTTGTATGCATGTATCATGTTTGTGTCTAAAGTTAGGAATATTGACTATGTACCCGTATTTCAGTTATGCTTACTCTGGGTGACACCCACAACTAGCTTTTCTGGTACAACAGTGAAGAAGCCAGACAGTGCTGATGGCCCATCAGCAAAGACAATGGACCTTCCTGTGAACGTTCCAGACAGCCTGTAAGTAATGGCTGCTATAACACAGCAAGGTCATGTGACCAGATCACATGTGTCTGGAGGCCATCTTTAGATGTCAGTATTTTTCCACAAACTAGTCTGGGAACCAAGTTCTGAAACAAAGGGTTCCCGCCATATGCTAAATCTTTATAAGGCAGGGAGTGAAATCATCTCTGATTCTTCACTCCCCACAGAAGAAGACTCCTGGAAACACCTGAAGGGGGAAAAGACTGAACAGGGGAAGTGCTAGACCCAGGCTAAAGGGATTTCTAACCTATGTGAGAGAGACCTGGGGATTCCAAGCTGTAAACCCAGTGTAGCTTCTCCCTTAAGAATCTGTAGCATGCTTGTATCATCAGCCAGGGTGAGAATTAGTGTATGAATTTGCTATCTGTCTAGTACTTTTAGGCTTAGTTTGCAGTTTTGTTTATTTGCTAGATAATCTGCTTTGATCTGTTTGCTATCACTTAAAATCTTTTGTAGTTAATAAACTTGTTTTTGCTTTATCTAAACCAGTGAGTTTGGACTGAAGTATTTGGGAATTCTAGCTCAGAGAGGCTGTTGCATATTCCTCTCCACATTGGGGGGAAGGGGGCAAACTCTATGAGCTTACACTGTACAGTTTACTGTGCAGCGCAAGACAGTATAATTTTGGGTTTATACTTTGAGGGGGGTGGGTGCCTGGGAAGCTGAGAGTTACCTTGGCTTTAGCTTTTCTACTCTTGGTTTGTGTAATGGCTAGTCAGAGCCTGCGTGTAACTGCAGCTGGGTGTGCCCCTACCTGTGTGTATGCTGGTGGAATTGTAAGACCAGGAGTGTATCTGCAGCTTGTCGCAGCTGTGCAGTGTGAGAGGGAGCCCAGGTTGGTGGGTCAGAGGGCTCAATGGTACCCTCAGTTCCAGGTGGCATCCCAGGGGGAACCCGTCATAGGGACATCTTCAGAAACACAAAACATTAATCCAACTTTGTCACTGTTTTCTTTAATCCATCTAATTCCCACAATTAGAATGTTAAGCTTTGATAACTCAACAGATAGGAAGCTACTGGTTACTTTCTTCTGCTCCAGGTCAAGGCTCCAATGGGGCTAATGTAGTTAGAAATGGATATAGATTTTTTTTAAAGGAACTCTGAGATCTTATTCTTACCATCTATTATAATAAAAAACTCCTTATGTCCTAAAAGAGAGATGAAAGGGGATTTTTAATTGGAACTTTGAATTAATTTCAAAATACAATTTTTCCCCTTTGTGTGAGAATCAATTTTGTGTGTGTGCTTATTTCACAATTAAATTTGAGACAAATGTTTTTATGGATGCTTAGACTTTGAAATGGCTGTACACTGAAATGATTTTCAGATGCATGGAAATCTCACTTGCTGCAACAAATAATGAACACATGTAATGGAAAAATTCCTTAACCATTTTTTGGAAATATTAGCATAAGCTTATTAGTATAAAACTTGTTACACTTCCAGCTCCAAAAGCTTATTGTATGCTGTAAACAATTATTTGCCTTCCCCCCCTCCCCCCCTGGAGAGACAATTTTCTTTATTAAATATTTTGGACTGTGAATTATTAAAAATGTGTCCTTTCATTAGTTCAGGTAATGGTGTCATTAGCATTTTTATGTACAAAGTGTTTGTTCCTTTTACAAGTTTTGACTCCCATATTGAAAACTGAGAAGTGAATGAATAACATATATATATTTTTGGCTTGGTACCTGAGTTTATTTTGAACAGATCTTGCTTTTTTTCAAATTATTACTTAATATTCTGCTGTAAATGGAACAATACACTTGAAAACTGGTTTGCTTTTTGCCTGTAAATTAGGAATAGCTAAAGAATTTCAGCCAAGTTTTTATAATGGGGCAAGATGTACTTCAAGCACATTCCTTGCTTTTTTTTTAATCAGCATTTTATGCTAGGATAAATCACCAAGGGAGAGCCAGTGTGATCACAGGATTGTAAATGCCCATTTTATTTGGGCTGCCTTTGCATAGTGAAAGGCCAATAGCAGGATTAATATGATCATCAGCTGACTTTGATGAATACCTGTAAGCAAATTCACTTGGAGAAAGCATTTTGAAGGCGAAAAATATGATGGTTGCTTAAGAACATGAGTGGCCATATCTGAACAAACCAAGAGACCATCTAGGTTCCAACAAGACTATCCCTGTTCCCAAATAACTTAGTTTGTCAGTGATAGGTAGAAATAGAAACTTGGTCACTTGATTCTCAAACGCTTTCTCTAAATGTAGATGTGCTGCCAACCCATTGGGGGCTATTCTGTATTCTTCTGTATTGTATTAACTGATGCATCGTAGGGGAATCTGTACTTCAAAGTGCTGCTCAAGTAAGCAGGCATAACTCTGGAAGTAAATGGAGTTATGCCTTTTTATCTGGTCCCTGGTTTGACAATCCAGACCCAACATTGTTTTGGGAGGGATAGTGTTAAACAGATGTCCTGGGATTTCACATAAATGCCTTTAAGCTAATAGCCCCACGAGGGTCCTCAGACTTCCAATCTACTTCCTATTTCCCCCCCCCACCCCCGTCCCCCAAAATGGGAATACAGATGGTTCAGGAAGTTTTTCAGCAAAATGTTGTTTCACCAAAACGGAAAACTTTGGCGGGAACAGATTGGGTTGGTTTTGACAAGTTTTCTCAACTCAAAGTTTGTTTGAAAAACTATCAAAACCAAAAACTTGTTTTTCTGGTTTGGAACATTTTTGTTTAGAAATTTAAAGTAAGTATGGTACAATTTAGTACCATTACTTGGTAGGAACAGTAGAAGATGCTCTGGTAATGGCAGTGAAAATGTGACTCTCCCACCTGCTCGAAGACACAGCCCACTATCTCCATAGGGTGAAAACACATCCCCCTTCCTGGGGCTTGACTTGTTCAACAAAAAATGAGCACTAAGACAACATAGGGCTTGACTTTCCAAAGGGCTAAGCATCTGACGCAACTGCCAAAGCCAATAATAAGTCCGGGTATTCAGGAACTGTTAAGATTAGACCCATAAAATCCACTCCCAGCCTTCACTGCCCCAACCCAATCTGCCTATCAGAGCAGCCCAGATTTGAAATCTGCTTCCTTCCTTTTTTCATTCCCTCCTGGCTTAATTTTGCAGGCAGTTGGTGCAGTGTGGGGACCATTCACCCCCTTCTGCCTTGGTCCAGTGTGAGGTCTGTCCAACTAATCAGAGGGCAACAGCAGTAAAGCTGTGTCACTTGCACCCACAGGGCACTCAGTGAGTGTGCAAAAGGAGTGCAACTTACAAGGGGTGAGAAGGGTAGAGAAAGTAGGATGTGGTGGGAGATGATGCAAGATGAAGATCCCCCAAGCAGAGTCCAGGAAGCAAATAGAACATGCTCTGTAAGTGAGGGAAGCAGGAGATCTTCACATAAGAAAGATGTTAGCTTATAAAGAAGCATTAAGTGGCAAATGGGGCTGCACTCAAAGGCTGGGAGAAATGTTTGCTCTGAAATATTGACAGCTAAATGTAATAATAAAGGCCTAAATTGAAGCACGCTGCAGACTTCCTTCTCACACTTGCTGTTATGTGGGAGTTCAAAGCGGTTCATTATTCTGGGCCCTATTCTCTGTCTCACCTAATGACTGGAGAGAAGAACCCTGTTTTTTTTATTGGCTTTGTCAAGCTGTCAGTGGATCTAACACTGGCTGCTAACAGGGACAACTCAGCTATCGTTGCATAGGTGTAAGGGGTGAAGTTATTTCTCACAGCTTGGGTTGTAGAGTTTCACTTAATTCCACTTCTCCAACCCCGGGAGCTATTCTCGTCAGTTCTGATCAGACAGGACTTGTAAGACTGTCAGCACTTCTGTCAGTCACAGGAGATACAGAAGGCTGCAGTGGGCGAAGGAGATGTTTCCATATGTGCCAAAGCCCTACCCTGGGGCATTGTACTGAATGCAAGACTTTTTTATTTGTCCCCTGTGGGGAATCTTTTTCTCCTTGGTGTAGAGGATTGAGCCTGGTGGATAGAAGTGAGGAGCTACTGAGTTCTAATCCCAGTCCTGACTTTCTGTATGTCCTTGGGCAGATCATTTAAATTCTCTGTGTCAAATTCATCCCTGCTGTAACTTCAGTGTGTAGTTACCTCTGGCACATATCTGGCCCTCCAAGTGTCAGTTTCCACACATACAAACTGAAGATACTTGCCTACTTCGGTGAGGCATAACTATGGGGTTTGTGGTTTTGTTCAGTGCTCTGTAAATACAGCTTACTACCCATAGATAAGCATAATTGACCACAGACTACCCCAACCTCTACTCCTGTCTTTAGTTTGGCTGTACAGAATATAAATATGGGGTAGGATTTGGCCATACATATTCTGGTATCACTTGTGTGACAGAGGATACGAGTGTAGATATAGGGTGAACAGTGCCAGCCTTAAAGTGCTAGGTGGCCAGATGCCGACGTTCTGCCTTTTCCGCTCTCACTCATGCTCTCATTTTCTTCCTCCTTCTCCTGGTCAGGGCAAGCCTGCCTCATGCCCATCCAGGCCATGAGAGTTGGTAGCAGACCTCATTCACTGGGGGAGAGACCGTCTTTTCATGGATGAACGGTGGGGCTGCTTTTTGGGGAAGGATTTTTTTCCCCTCTGTTTCAATCCCACATTGTAAATCTCACTCATTTAAAAAACAAAACACTGACCTATCCCTCTATCAGAATATTACAGCTTGATCGCCCCAAAGAGGAGCAAGCAGATCCTGTTAAATAGGCCTAATGGCCTGTGATGGGATATTAGATGGGTGGGATCTGAGTTACTACAGAAAATTCTTTCCTGGGTATCTGGCAGGTGAATCTTGCCCATATGCTCAGGGTCTAGCTGATCGCCATATTTGGGGTTGGGAAGGAATTTTCCTCCAGGGCAGATTGGAAGAGGCCCTGGAGGTTTTTCGCCTTCCTCTGTAGCATGGGTCACTTGATAGAGGATTCTCTGCTCCTTGAAGTCTTTAAACCATGATTTGAGGACTTCAATAGCTCAGACATAGGTGAGGTTTTTCGCAGGAGTGGGTGAGTGAGATTCTGTGGCCTGCATTGTGCAGGAGGTCAGACTAGATCAGAATGGTCCCTTCTGACCTCAGTATCTATGCTCCCATGGCCTCGGGAGGGGCGGATAGGTCACATGCACCAAGGCAGTCAGGAGCAGCTGCTGCAGATGATATCATAAGCCCCTGGTTAAGGTGCCAGTAGCCAGAAAGTGGATTGACTGTGGATTGACTGGGTTGACTTATTCCAAGACACATGAGCCACTTGCCAGCAAAAGAAGCAAGCAGGGTTGGATTAAGGCAATCCAGGCCCCTAGACACACCGTGACACACAGCCCCACATGGTTCACCCACACGGTCCCATTGCTCACTTGGAATCAGACTGGTCATAGGGTTCCCTCCCTTCCAAAGAGGCTGGGGCAGCAGCCTGGGCGTCTGCTGTCTTTGGGCACAACAGAAAGGACTGAGCACCCTCGGGGAAGTGAATGTGAGCTGCAAGTTCTTGGTGCTTCTGAAAATCAAGCCACACACATCTCAAGTTGGGTGTGCAAAAATAGGGGCAGGCCCAGTCAGTGGCCACTTCCCAACATTTTCGCCATAGAAGCTTGTGGAAGATGCCCCACCAAGGCAAGGGGCAGAGGTTGGATTTGAACTCTAGTCTTCTAACTACCAATGCTGTGCTTTAGCTAGTAGCTTTTCTTATGCAACTAGCCATTGCTCTTAAATATAGCTTCTCAGCTCCCTGGGAGATGTCTGGATGAAATGGATTTGCCACATCAAGCACATTTACAGTGTGACAGGTTCGGTCATAGAGACCCCTTTGGGACTGTCACCTGATGTGCTGAAATTACCTCTGAGCCCATATTCCCTGCTAGCTTGGGACTTCCAGAGCCCTGTCTTGTTGAGCCAGACACACTAACTTGCTGCAACACAGACCAGGGTCTGGTCCACACCCCCAAAGCTGCAGACTTAACTGAAAAACAGCTCAGGAGGTTACCTATCTTCAGCACCCAGACACCCAGTTCCCAATGGGATCCAAACCCCAAATAAATCCATTTTACTCTGTATAAAGTGTATACAGGGTAAATTAATAAATTGTCTGCATGCTATAACATTGATAGAGAGAGAGATGCACAGCTCTTTGCTCCCCCAGGTATTAATCACTTACTCTGGGTTTATTAATAAACAAGTGATTTTATTATAAGAAGTAGGATTTAAGTGATTTCAAGTAATAACAGACAGAACAAAGTAAGTCACCAAGGAAAATAAAGCAAAAACATGCAAGTCTAAGCCTAATAATTAAGAAACTGATTACAGGAAACATCTCACCCTCTGAGATGTTCCAATAAGCTTCTTCAGAGACTTGACTCCTTCCTAGTCTGGGCCCAGTCCTTTCCCATGGTACGGTCCTTGTTAATTCCAGCAGACCTCTCACGTGGTAAGCAGGGGGTTTCTCATGGCTGACCACCCCCTTTTGTCTTGCTCCACCCCCTTTTATAGCTTTGGCACAAGGCAGGAATCTTTTCTCTTTGGGTCCCCACCCCTCCTTCTAAATGGAAAAGTACTAGATTTAAGATGGATTTCATTATCAGGTGACATGGTTACATGTTACTGTAAGACCCTTAGTCTCCACTCCTCGATTGGCCCACACGTACACAGGAAGGTTTGCAGGTAAATAAACCACTTACAACCAATTGTCCTAGTCCATGTGAGCCATCAAGATTCTAAACCATCATTAATGGCCCACACTTTGCATAATTACAATAGGACCTCAGAGTTATACCTCATATTTCTAGCTTCAGATACAAGAATGATACATACTTACAAATAGGAGGTATATATTCAGTAGGTTATAACCTTTGTTATGATACCTTACAAGAGACCTTTTGAATAAAGCATATTCCAGTTGCATCATATTTACACTTATAAACATATTTCCATAAAACATATGGAGTGCAATGTCACATACAATGCCTAGTCCTGATCTATGACTAGGGAATAATAATTTCAATTAAGTGCATTGGTCTGTGCCCTCTTTTAAGTAAGACTGTTTGTTTAAATCTTGCAGGGGGCAGGTAACACCAGTGTGGTGCTGCCTGGCTTGTGTGCTTAACCCCTGTGGCACCTGTACATAAGGCTGGGGATGAGGCTACATCTGGTGTGTGACTAGGATGGCTTTTAGAAACAGCAGGGCATGCTGGGATGCCTAGATCCATCATATAAGCGCACCGCAATGTTTTCCTTGTTGCTGACAAAAGGGAGATCCAAGTCGGAAGGTGGTTGAAGGATGCTGTACTGGTTTTTCTTTTTTTCTTTGTCAAGCTAATTTCCCTGTTTTCAGTAAACTGGCCGCAACTTGAGAAAACACATTGAGGCTAGCTTTCGCCACCTCCCTGACGTGCCTTTTGAACCCTCCCGCCTTTCCCCCCCTTGTGATCTCACCCTTGTGGCTTTTCTTTTTCTGCATCGCTCCAGGAAAGTGGTTATTTCCCTGGCATGTCCTTTTCTAGTGACTGTGGATCTTCATACAGGCGACCTGGTCTCAGGTGACCCACAGTGGCCAGCAGACGTGATGAGAGACTCACCCAGACCACCTCTGCTGAAAGGAGCTATCTAACCAACCCAGCTAGCCTTTTCAGAATAAGTAGAAAAAAAGCGGGGAGGGGAAAGGGTGAGTCTTGGAACTTCCTCATGCTCCTGGATGTTTCTTCAAAAGTTTGACTTAGAGCACTATGCAGCTCCTGCTGTAGTCAAGGTTGCCGCTTAAGTGCTTGCCCTGCAGGATCAGGAAGAGAATAATTACTTTTCCATGTCATGTACTTCTTGATCTGCCACCTAGGAAGCTAAATCATTCCAGCATTTACCTTCAAGGGAAGAGATAAATTTAAAAAAAAAACCAGTTAAGGAATGCACAGAAGGAGAGAGTCACTTATCAGCCTGCTCATCGTACAAACCAGTGTCACTGCGATCTTTGCTAAAGAACTTCAGGGATGAGGATGACCGGTACTGGAAAGGGGAAGGCAAAAATGACTGATAAAAAGGATTGTCTGTGTCACTTCTATGGCACCAGTCATTGAATTCAGCACCCCGTGTAGATCTGAGTGATGGCCTTCCTATAATTTTTTTTTAATGGCAAGGTGGCCAGTGATCATATATGCTAATACTTCTACGTTAGAGTTGTTTTAATTGTGGGTATTGTGTAACAAGCCCTAATCATGGGTTTCTTTTGTTTGTTTTTTTGTAATAATCATAGTTTAATTCTTGGCATCACCTACTTGCTAAATCGGATTTGGAACTTAATTTGTCAAGCTTTATTTTTTTTTCCTTGGGTTGATTCGGTCATATTGACAGTTCTCTGTGTAGGAATTAAAAAAAACCCACTTGATTAACTGAAAGGGGAGTGAAATGAAATATACAAATATAGCTTTATTTCCCCTCCACTCTCGATGAATATTTTGAGGCTATTCTCAATATAATTTATGACACATGGGTGAATGTGAAAATGGAAATATATAGGGAAAATGGAAAAACATGAACATTCCTGTTACTGAAACAAAACTAAATTATTATGACAAATAAGATCATGAATATGGAAAGGAAAACAAGAATGTCACGAGTGTCTTTCCCATTGCCTAGCCCTAAATCTTGTGATTTGTACAAAGGAAATTCAACACATGGATGACCATAAAGTTGAGATGTGGAGCACTGAAACCAGTGTAATATATAGAAGATATACAAACTGTTAAAAATAAATATTAAAAAATAGCCTATCACTTCTTTCTTAACAACAAAACATCCACCCTCCAATCCTTACAGCCTAGCTGCTTCAGTTCAGAGAATCCTAGAAATCAGAGCTTATTAACTAGTCCATCCACTGGCACGTGCAGGGTTGTTCCCTACTCGGCAAGTGAAATAGTGGCCCCATTGAAGTGAATGGCAAAATTGCCTCCAAAGTGGCTAGGATTCCACCCAATATTTCCTCGTGATTTGTCCAGTCTAAATTTCAACATCTCACTCGTGTTCTGGAGGAACATATCTGCTTTGAGACCTAAGTGTGCAATAGGATCAGTTAGGATTGGAGTTTTAGGGCCAAATCATCTTATCCCTGGGAAGAAGAAGCAGACATGGGCATCAACAAGTTGCCAAATGATGATCTTCTACAGTTTTTTAAACCTTCAAGGTCTCCCTTGATGGGGAAGAGGGATCCCTTTCCTCTGTGACCTGTGCAAGAGGTTTGTCTTTAAGGCTTCAGGATCATCCAGACTCATGAAGACTTGCTTCCTTGGCAAACCTGTCCACTGTCCCCCCTAGCCTTTTGTTCTTTCTTTCCTGCAAATTTAAGCAATCCTGCCTGGACTGAACGGATCACTGGGTAGCACCAACAATAGAGACAATGACTCGTCTCGGGGAGACAATTATGACGATGACCTTTTGTAGTCTCCTTTTGTGGTCTACGCAGAAAAGAACCTTTGTAGTTCAAAACCTTGCTCCCTCCAAAGTTTCTCTCATATTGATGAAACTCAGACATAGCTGCAAAACAACTGTATCTTTGGTTAGCTCTTTCTCCCCCTCCTCTATTAGTTTTCATTACGCCATTCTGCATTTTTGCAATCATAACCAGGACAACTAGTGGAACTGTCAAAATGCCATGAAAGAGTCCATATTTTTGGGTCAACCACAAAGTACCCATAAATTTCATTTTTCTTATGACATTTCTAGCCAGATTTTTACAGATGTAAGAAGTTCAGTTAGTTTACTAAGCTTTGGATAAATATCTGAACCAGACCCCCTCCCAGATATTTTTGAGTATCACTCAGCAACTGTAACTCAGTGAGCAAAGAATCAGTTTTGCTGAGCAGATGTTTCGGGTGATTGGTTTAGCTCTATTGCTAATGTAACAAAAAACTGACATTGCCACTAATTTCTTGCCTACATCAGTTTTGGGTTATGATAGTTATTCTGATTTTTATAAACAGCACACTGTTATAGCTCATCAGCTATTGAGGTTTACAATATCCAAAGTGTGTGTTCATGAAAAATGTCTTTGCCTCATTTTACACAGGTTCCTTTAAGAAAAATGGAAGTGTAGAAATGTCAGCTGTTGCTAGTTCTCCATAGTCAATGAAGTTGCTTTTCCTCTGCAGATGGTATGTATATAATTTGTAAAGTGCCACAAAAATGTGGCACATCTGGATCGTGACTATACATTTCCATTGAAGGAATATTTACTGATCTTGGTTCAGAACAGGAGTTAGGGATGGAATAATTGGATTCTTTTTAGGCCTGAGTTTTAACTCTCTGACTGGTCTTCAGTAAATAATAGTGTCCCAGGTAGGCAGTTCCATGAACTCCTGTTAATTAGTCAAGCCAGGAGGGTGCTAATATAGAACTGCTAAATGTGCATTTTTGGAGATAACTACCTCA
Source organism: Dermochelys coriacea (assembly GCF_009764565.3). Lineage (NCBI taxonomy): Eukaryota > Metazoa > Chordata > Testudines > Dermochelyidae > Dermochelys > Dermochelys coriacea. The sequence goes on from NC_050082.1 coordinate 22,401,867, forward strand.
CTTAGTAATAATAAAAAAATCTATAAAATTGACTTTTTCTCAAAACGCCCCACTGATGCACCAGGCCAATTTTTCAGATGGCTTCAGTTATCTTCCAGCATCTGCCCTGTAAATTTTGCTCACTGACCTGACTGCAAAATGCTCTTTTATGTCCACAATTTTTAAAAAATCTTTGTACTGTGCCCATGACTAGGATATCTCTGCACCTGCAACAACATGTACAAAACTTGCAATTCTGGCTGGTATAAAGAATTGTGGACACAGTTTCAACTGCTGCATTTGCAAATTGAGCCCCTTAAGTCAGAACTCACAATTTCAACGTTCAGATCACATTCCCTAAAGTGACACATGAGCCAGCCGATACATCTCCATGTCCTATCTTGATGCTGTCTGAGGAATCATGTAGGGAGAGATTTCTCCTAACAGATGTTTTTGTATTAGTACTCACTGTTCATAGAGAAAATTCTGGGCTGCTGTTCAGTGCCTAGATTTTTTTATTATAATTTTTTTTTAAAAAAAATCTGACATCTGGGTTAAGTCCAATCACACCCTTTCTTTTTTCTGGCGAAGGTAGTTGATTTGAAGTATATGTTCCTGTCTTTTGTTTTACCCTGCCTCATTGTATAAGAAAAGATGGTGAAATAGATGGGCAGTGTATGCATATATCATTTCCCATAAGTTGTGGTCAGCTTGTGGCATTCTCTTCCACAGAAGGCCATCAAATGCAGTCTGCTGTAACCAGATTTTTAAAAAGAAAATGTCATATCCACACACACAAGGGGCCTCCAGTGCTAGTATCTTGAATTTGGGCTTTTTTTTTCCTCTCCGCTTTTGGAGACACTTGCTTCTCTGGCCCCTAGGAGTCACAGTGCAAGGGACTCGCTTCCTCTCCTTTACCTGCCATCTTTGTGGTAGACCCCAGCTAGCGGGGCTGCCTGGGTGTAGTTCTCCTCTCACCCCAGTTTGTGCTAGTGTATTATCACTGACTTGAAATGAGTTTTTGTTCCAGATTTAATCCTGTGTTAGTGAAAGGAGAATCATGCCCTTTGTTTTCACTGGAGGGTGGGGAGGGGGGTAGTGCAGAGAGCCAGGAGAGTGAGGACCTACAGAACAGGACTGGGAGTGAGGAAATAAAAGTGCTGGAGAAAGAGAGAGTACTCTTGGGTCTTGTCTAAACTTGGAAATGACACCAGTTTAACTTGATTATTTTGGTTTTGCTCAAACTGATTGATTCCTATAATCTCAGACACACAATCTTTCTGAATCTGACAAAAAGCAAACAAACTCTCAGACCCATACTCCTTTTCCAATCTGTATTCGTAATCCATTGTTGGTAGTACTTCATGGTTCTCTCTTCTCCCACTGAAGATCCCTGGCTTGTTGTGGCTGGTGTTAAGTGCTTTGCCTGCTGAAAATCTTCCAGATAATACATTCTTCCCTCCTCCTTTGCACAGTGAAGTATGAGGCTGAAAGGGCAAGAGGAAAAAGAAGATTAGTGGCCCTAAAAACCTCCTATTTTCTGTGATATAGCTTGGAGATTGACTCCAAAAATCTGGTTAGATGGCAAATACAAATTCAGACACACAGGCTGCCAGATATGCCCAGCTGTATGTGTGCCACCTGCTGATCCATGTGTTGTGTGGGCTGCCTGCCACTTGCATTACCTACATTGTGCTGGGATGCAATAGCAGAGAACAGGAGCCAAATGCAAAGTTAAGCAGCATCTTTTTCTCATTGATTTGCTTTGTTAGTTTTCTCCTATCTTATCCTACAGCAGCAGGCAAGAATGCCAATGATGAGACCATTTTTTGGTTCAAACCTCAGACAGTGGTTTGGGGAGAGTTCACCTGACCTGAAATTTATAGCTAATTGATAGGGAAGGATTAAATTATTCTGATGAAATGAGGAAAACCCTCAGATAATGTTTTGGTGTGTTTTTTGTTTTGAGGTTTGAAAACGTGTGTGTAGTTATAAGTCACAGTTGTACAAATGTTTGCTGTGGATTGTCCTCACAACTCCCCAGTAAAATTAATTTTATCATCTGGGCCTTGTGCTGGGTGCTGTATGCACACATGACAAATGGAGGTTCCTGCCCTAAGGAATTTGCAATCTAGGTATCTGAGTGAAAACAGGTGGATACAGGAATAGAGAGCAGAGCTCAAGGTAACAGTAAGCTCATCAGCATTGTTATCCTCCACAATTGGTCCCCTCTTTTCCTTTGTCTATCCTAAGCATTTTGAACCTCACCCCCAAAGTTCTTTGAAGTAGATGCAAAGATTCCCATGGGGTTTGGGATGAGACCATACATAGTGCTCATCACTTACATCTAGCCACTCTGTTGGCAGGCTTAACAGAGAAGCCCAAGAAATGGAGAGAGACTGGACTATGGTGTGGTGGTTTCTCCACCGGCTGGGCAGTTTGAGGAAGACTGCACAACTGTACAGTAGTAGCCATTCTGTGGGCCAGTTGAGAGCTTGGGCCTTGAGGGCACCCTTCAACTGCGCTCAACAGGGGGAAATGTTCAGTGCGGCTGACGTTCCCCTTGACTCTTGTGGTGACACGTTTCCACTTCTGCTTTTCTTAATCATGGAGTGAATTATGGCCAGAGTGTCAGCCTTCATTATGAACTTTCCAGCGCCGCTTCCAGCCGTTCCCATTAGCATGGAGCAGCAAACCGCAGCCATTGGGAGCCGTGATCGGCCAAACCTGCGGACATGGCAAGTAAACAAATGGCAGAACAAGTTTGGGAACCACTGCTCTAACTCCATGTTGGTGCCAAGCCCCTACTGGCTCGGGAAGATCACTGTGAAATGTAGTCAAGAAATCGGCAGGGGAAGGAAATGTTAACATCACAGATGAGGGGGGTTCTGTTTGCGCACATTCTCTTTGCAACAGGAAATCTCCTTTTTAAAAAGAGGCCATTGTGCCAGGTAGAGAGTGATTAGACTTAAGAACATAAAAATGGCTATACTGGGTCAGACCAAAGGTCCATCCAACCCAGTATCCAGTCTCCCGAGTTAGTTGGTTTAGCTCTCTTGTTAATGTAACCTTGACTACAGCAGGAGCTGCATAGTGCACTGTTCTCTTAAAAGGCACCAAAAGAGAATCACTGATCATTATCTGTTAGGTTTACTCATCTGGGGCACCTGGCATTGGCCACTGTCGGGAGAAGGGGATGTGTGTATTGGAGGAGTGAAGATTGTGTTTAGAATGGGAGAAAATAGGTCATGGACCCTGGAAGAAGATTTTAGCAGTTTGGATTATTCATATCAGCTTCTGATATGCAAAATGGAGCCAACAAACACTTTTTGGCACAAAGCTTTTGGGGCCAAAATGATGACAAGGTGGAATAAGTAGCACCTCTGCACAGCCCAGTGAAGGATACAATTTTTAGAGTCCTAAACTACTTCTATGCTTGTGGTTCAGGTGTTCACCCCCGGCAGTAACTTGCAATCTACTCAATATTTTCTCTTATAATTCTGCTGGAAACCTGTGGTGGTATAAAATACAACTATTCTATGATTCTAAAGGAAGCATGAGAAAGAGAGGAAAAATAATGATTAGATTCAATTCTTAGCTTGTTTACTTGCTTACAATTCCCAGTGGAGAAGACGGGGCTGAATTTCTCACAGATCGCTACAAGCAGCACTTGCTTCAACTTATGCTGTAGCCTCAAAAAAACCAAAACCAAAACCAAACCATTTTGCACTGGTTTATATGTACAAATGTCCTGCCTGTTAAAGAGAGGCAGGTTGGTCTTGTGGTTAAGACACAGTGCTGGGGGTTTAAAAGTCTTGGGATTCAATATCTACCTTCAGCACAGACCCAATCCTGTGTGACTGTGGGCAAATCAAGTGGGATGGTTTTTTTTGTTTTTTAAAGCACTTAAGTGATTTAGGAGCAGCAACTTTGGCTTTCTGATGGTCCCGAACTTGTGTGAAACCTACAAACTGCCTTGTCTTTGCTAGCCAACGGAGGGGAAAATGCTAACTCCAGGTCAGAACAGTCTATGTGGCAATGTAATAGAATACACAGAGAAGTTACTTAAAAAGCTAGAGAATGGCAGAACCCCGGGGCCAGCCGGAGAAGCTGGAGATCAGTACAGCGCTTCTTATTGGTGACAATAAAAGGAGTGGGCCAGATCCAAGTCCTTCTGATTTCAATTTCACGTTACACCAGCTGAGGAGCTCCTCGCTGTATAAACAAATGTGGAGGAGTACAATAGTTGCAAATTTTTCTTGGAAAACCTTGGTGTGCAACTTATTTTTTCTGGCCAGCTATCAAGAAACTTTCCGTCTTAAAATATTAATTTCATTGTTAGCATAGAAGTAACTCGGATTCAACAAGAGCTTGTGCGCTTTTGGCATTTTCTATTTAAAAAAATGACGAGGGATTGGAAAATACCATCGTGTCCTGTTAGCACTTCTGCCAGTGTCTGGCCAAGCCATTCTTAGCTCTGATATGCTACAAAGTAGTTGTGAATGAGATGGTTAGGTCAGCCTTATCACTGCCAAGGTTGGAAAAAGCATATGGATGCCACTGCCAGTGGTGGAGGAATAGAACGCTTGCCAGATGGTTGCCTAGATCAGTGGTTCTCAACCAGGGGAACGTGTACCCCGAGGGTCTTCCAGGAGGTACATCCAATTCATCTAGACACTTGCCTAGTTTTACAACAGGCCAAATAAAAAGCACTAGCAAAGTCAGTACAAACTGAAATTTCATACTGACAAAGACTTGTCTATACCACTCTATATACTATACACTGAAATGTAAGTACAATATTTATATTCCAATTAATTGATTTTATAATTTGTATGGTAAAAATGAGAAAGTAAGGCAATTTTTCAATAACAGTATGCTGTGACGCTTGTGTATATTTTTCAAAAAGGGTGCGGGAAGTATTTCCTTTCAACTGTTTAAAAAAACATTTCTTTTAATTTCACTAGGCCAATTACATCTGATAACACAACAGGAACCAACCATGAAGGATCAATTGGGTATGATGCTTTCCGCAGCTAAATCTGGTAACACCCCAACTGAGGCAGACTCTAGAAAGAACTAGAAGACAATAGAGAACAACAGAGAAAAATCAGTCTTTAACAGTACTCTAATATCATGAAAAATCCAATTTGGCTGCAAGGCTGGATATAATTCAAGATTGTTTAAATGAGCCAACTTCTACATTGGTGCCAGCTGAGAAAACTATTGAAGTATTATCTGTATCAGCAGTGTAGCAAGAACCAAAAAAAAAGTCTTTGCAAGCTGTGACAACCTCCGTTGGTGCATGACAATATTGCCATACGGCGGAAGCAAGAGAATATAAGAAGCAAAGTGAAATACTGTAGCCTTAGAGTGATTAACTTGTCAAAGAAAATAAAGGAAGAACCCTGTGACTACTTCTAAATTTTCTCTCTCTCTCTCTCTCTCTGGGAACATAGGAGAACAATATTGCTTCTCTTATTTGTACTTGGAAGGACTTTTTTTTTTTTAAATAACAGCAACAGGGATAGTGGCTTTGACAGCACGGTTGCAATAGAAGGTGGAAAGAGAGAAGTGTCTTGCAATTAAGTCTGAGTTACAGTAGAGGAAACACATGGATAAGATTGGTGGAATTAGAGGTTCATTTCTTGTCTGTGTGGTGGTTTGTCTCTAGACCCTGGGCCATATCACATAATATGATCCCATGCATGGATTCTCAGGCTTGCTTGTCAGACCAACAATATTGTTTCAGAAGGGGAAAAGTATTATCTTTATCTGCTTTGTAGGGATAGTGTGAGGTTCGTTTAATGCTTTCTGATCTTCCGTTGAAAAGGCTACATATAAATGGAAAGTATTATTAATGATAGTATTAATTGCCTGCTAACTCAGCATCCTATTTAATCTTCCTGTTGTATGTCATGGGGAAAAATATATTAAAAATATGGAAGATGCACAGAGGAGAAATGTTGTTGTACTTTTTAGCTTCAAGCTCTATCTAAGCAATTGGGTGTATTGTATTTTTATTTGTGACAAAATCCACATATATGATTTTGATACATCTGAAAAGGGAATTACATTTGGCTGCCACTTTTATCAGACCTTTGAGAATTTGTATTATAAATTCATGAATTAGGATGGCAAGGGATTAACTAGGTTATCCAGATTAGGTTTGTATTTCAAATCAATTTCATTAATATAAAAGCCTCTCTCAGCTATAAAACATGATTTACTAATCTCTTTTTCCTAGAAAGGTGCTGATTCTCTTCCCATTGCTCTCTTGTGCCAATGTCACTGCATGTTATAAAAGCTGGAGAAAGGCGGGGTTAGGGACTGGTCAGTTCTATAAAGAATGGTAAAACAGTTAAGTGGGACAATATTGTAATCCTGGTATTACCAGCCCCTGCAAAGAGAAACCCATTCGTGCCCACCTAGAACTTGCCTGTTCTGCACAGTGTAGCCATTCAAGGCGTTACATAGGGATCGAATTCAAGTTTTGCTCCCAAAAGAAGCATCCAATGGAGTGAGCTGTAGCTCACGAAAGCTTATGCTCAAATAAATGTTAGTCTCTAAGGTGCACAAGTCCTCCTTTTCTTTTTTGCGAATACAGACTAACATGGCTGCTACTCTGGAACCTCCCAAAAGAAGGGCACCTACCAGTTGAGCTCCAGATGAATTTCCGCTAGTTGTAGCAGTATTAGTACATGTAATTGGGCAGTTGTTGTTCCTGTCACTAGAGGGCAGTGACACACACAGGATTTAGCCAATACAGTCAGTATAATGCACAGAATGCATGAGCCCTGAGAATGGTGGCACTTTTTAGAAAACGGTAAATGGGTGCCCTAAAAAGTCTCTTTCAGCACATTCCAGTTTTCTCAAGAATGAGAGTGACTGTTACTCATCCGTTTTGCGGCTTTGCTATTGACCCATTCCCAGTCTTCTATTCTATAGATTCAGGGGCAGAAACATAACCACTTATGTACTAACCCTTTTTTTTTTTTTTTACGGGCTTGGGAATTAAATCAGCAGTAGCATAGGCAAGACCCATTTTAAAACCAGCTGGGCTACACAGGATAAGAGAGGTCATCAGGTGAGACACAATCTTAAAGGCTAAAGGCTTTAAAATCTTAAAATCTTTTGTCTCTCAAACAATCACTTTCCCCTCTCCCCCCGTTTCTGTCCTATAAACAATAAGACATTAAAGCCCAGCAAGTGTTCTCCAATTCTGATTTCGCAGTGGCCTCTCTGATTGCGCTGCAGTGGTTTTCATCTGAAACAGCTCCAGAGATGAAAGTTGTGGTGTTGTTTTTTTTTTTTTTTTAAACAATGGCATTTATAAAAGTCTTTAGAAAATTACCATTTGCTCTATCTAGCATACCTGGCAACGGCAGTGTATTCTGACAACCACTTAGAGGGGATTATAACATAACTACTCAAAATCGGTTCTTATTGCCATCTGTTCTCTGAACAAGAGGAACTGAGCTCCGGCAGTTCTATGCTACATTCTTCATAGACTGTTGCTGCTTGGAACTCTGCTTTCAAATATGTTATCTATTTACTTCTGGTGCTATTATCTAAGATGGACCCTTGAGTGTCAGCATCTGATATTGCTATCGATTGTAAATGTGTAAACTCTCATTACACACTGCCTTTATACCAGATTGGACGGCAACATTTAATGAAACATGGAATCTAAGTGCAAGAGTTAATTCAGTTTGAGAGCTATTTGAAGATGTCAGCTAACTAGTAACCCTTCTTTTCAGCTAAAAGGATTTAACTCCATTCCCTATTGATTGCTTCCAGGAATGCCAGATCAATAATGGAAGGCACTTTGGGATGATAACAAAAGACATAATATTCTCACTATTGGTAAGTTCCAGACAGGGGACTTGGTCTGGTGGGATGTGATGATGTCCCATTTGTGTAGATCCAGAGGAAGACTGTCCTGTGCTGAAGGGGAGGGTAGAACTGTGTTCCTTCATGCTGCAGCTGCTTAAAACAATGAATTGCTCCTACTCCCACTGAAGCAAATGGCAAAGTTCCCATTGACTTGAAAATGTGTAAGATCCATCCAATGCACAGGCTTTAAACTAGACACGAAGCAAGTATTATCATTATCACTTATTTCTAGCATGGTAGTGCCAAATGGCCCAATCACGATCAGGACCCTGTTGCTCTAAGTGCATTACAAACCTACAGGAAGACACAATCTGTGCCCCCATGAGTTATAGTTTATCTATAGTAGTCTCATACTGCTGCTAGTCATGGCAGGAATGTCAGAATGAATCTAATTTAGGTAACGGGTGTCTTACACTTATTTTGCAAATGCATGTCCAACATGTGAAGTAAGGCAGAAGATGAACTATATATAAAGAGGAGCATTAATGTGCTAAAGTGGCTGCATGTAAATGCAGAGCCTTGGAAAATTAAGCATTACATCACCCAACCTGGGTTCAGAATAAACCAGGGTAGCTAGCGTGGGATGCCCACACCCTTTGCTGTGGGGCTCCATCTTTGTGTTCAGCTTTGATGTTGCCACCCAATTGCCTTAGTCACTGTTTTATGAAATCTGAACTCGTAGGGCTGGTGTGATCTCGTTTCAGAGTTTTAGCAGAGGTTTGTATGTTTTTAAAATAACTGGTTCCATCTCTCACTAGTGAAGCTCTGCTGTCATATTGCAGAGAGAGAGACAACTGCTGGGTTTGCTGAGGAAGGGGAAGGAAGAGAAGTCTATTTGGAAAGCGGGAAAACAAGGCCTCGTTTTAAAGATAATGCAGGCCCTGGGCTCCTGTAATGCTTCCTGACCCTTTCCCTGGGATGAAGAGGGGGTGTGTGTATGTGTGTGCGTGTGTGTGTGTGCGCGCGCGTGTGTGTGTGGGGAGGGGTCATTCAAAGCACACTGAGGTCATTGGAAATCTCTGAGTGGGCTTTGGCCTGGAGCCATTATACTGTTAATAACCATTTGGGGCACTTTCATTTCGTGAGCACATGGGCATTTTGTGACCCCACTGTCTGTGGCTGCACAGAAATCAAGAGGGCATAATGCACCACCATACTCCACTCCACCGTGTGTGCTGCCTGACTGTATCACAGGTCACAGCACTAGAGGGAGAACAGCCTGGGAGGGGCTGCCTCTCTTCCTCACTCCTCTGTGAGGGAGGCAGGGACAGGCAGGGCCTGGCTGCTTCCTCCTTTCCCATCCAAGAGGAAGGACAGCCTTGTGGTTAGACTGCTAGCCTTGAATCCCAATTCAAGAGACTCCAGATCAATTCCTTATTCTGCCTCAGACTTCCTGTGTCCCCTTGGGCAAGTCATTTAGTATCTGTGCCTCAGTTCCCAATCTGCAGAATGGGGATAACAACTCTGCCCTACTTGCCAGTGGTGTAGTGAGGATTAATACATTAAAGGCTGTGAGGTGCTCAGAGCTGTGGTCATACGGGCCAGGTGAGCGTCCATGAGAACCTGCTGGCTAGCACAACTGAGCTGCTTGGAGGGGACATTGGGCTGGTGCAGATATCCTCTCCTTTCTCAGAGTAGGAACTGGAGACTGGATTGTCTGTGGTCTTTGGCTATTTTAGGTGATGCTGTCAAGCATGTCCTGTTACAATGATTCATCTTAAACCACCATAAAACAAATGTAGTCTACAGTCACACTGCATGTGTTACCAAGGTGTATACTTGTATACCAAGGTGTATACCAAGGTGTATACTAGTCTCCACTTGATGTAGGTGTCCAACTCTCATTAGTGCTAATGGGAGCTAATGTGTCCACGCTGCTAGGGAAGGCTATTTCCCAGATTGGCAACAACTTAAAAAAAATGGCATTTCAATTTGGATACCCAACCTTCAATTTAGGAAGCAGGCACTTGAGCTGAATTTTTGACAGCTGCTGTACCATGATTAATTTCAGGCTCAAATGGAATTGTTTATGCCATTTCTACAATTTGGTCATGGGAATTAATTCTTCTTTTGCATCCTTTACAAAGGCAATACAAGCAAAATTCCTTGTAGTTTGGTCATTGTGAGCTTTGAAGAGTGAATAACCAAGAAGAAGAGATTCTTGTCTGTAGCAGGCTATTCTCTGGTTTCCAGCAAATAAATGATACAGGGCTTCCACTGAGTTCAGAGTGGTTGGCTCAGTCCCACAGAGGAAAAAAAATTAATCTGGGGTATTATCAATCTGGCAAAATTTAATTGCAGTCCTTAGAGAGAGCTTGGTTCTGGGATTTTTGCAAGCCTCAGTAGCTTCTTCATATTGTGGATGGAATGGTGACTAAGTTTATAGCAGGAATCAAATGAAAACCAGCAATTAACTGTTTTCCCAGTGATGATGGGAGTCCATATGTGCTCGTTTATTCCAGGAAAATTTCAAAAAGGATTAACACACAACCACATCTGAAGGAGCTGGTATGTTCTACTGAGACAATAGCCCCCGTAAAGAATGCTTTAAATGATCTGCTGCGTTAGAACAAGTCCTCTACTTTCAGCAGTTCTCAAACTGTGGGTCAGGATCCCAAAGTAGGTTGTGATCCCATTTTAGTGGGGTCTCCAGGGCTGGTGTTAGACTTGCTGGGACCCGGGGCCCAAGCCCGAGCCCCACCGCCTGGGACCCAAGCCCCATGGCCCAGGGCTGAAGGCTGTGGGCTTGGCCCCGGACAGCAGTGCTCTGGCTTCAGCTTCAGCCGTGGGTGGCCAGGCTCAGATTACAGGGCCCCCCGCTCAGGACTGAATCCTTTGGGTTTTGGCCTCCCCACCAGGGGCGGTGGGGCTCAGGCGGGGTCAGGTTTCGGTCTCCCCCCTCCTGGGGTCGTTGTTAGAAGGGCGTCGCGGTGCAATGAAGTTTGAGAACTGCTGCTCTCCTTCATTGCATTGTAGAGTTAAAAATTCAACATTTTGAATGAGTGCCTCAGCAAGCACGCTTTTAAGGGTCTGATCCCTTAAGTCATAGACACTCACTCTACTGATTTTTAACTCCCATTAGCTATGTTAGTTCTGCAGTCCAGTAGCAGAGTGAGGGTGGATTTAATTCATGAATAGAATCACCAGCATCAACAGTCAGAATTGCTAACCAAGTGCTGGGGTTTGGTCCAACACACACACACACTGGAGGCAGAGAGTTGCAAGGAGGCCCAAATTATTTGGGGGCAACTGTGCTACACAAATATTCCTGAGGGCAAACACTGATCTGCATAAACTTGGTTCTCAGAGACCAGGGTGTGTTTGTAGAGTTAGATCAAACCATCCACTGAGTAAACTGGCTATGGAAGCCATTGATGGACAACAAACATGGAACCTCACAATGCCTCTTTACGGAGTTTAGCTGTCCTTGTTGTCTTTCGTTTGCCACAAAAGCATGAGTTAAAATTGCAATGTCTGTTTTTATTTTGAGGATCCTTCTTTGCCTCAGAGTGTCACACCATTGGGATGGTTTGTTTAATCATTCATAGCTTTTTGTCTTTGAACACATTGATTGCGAGGTTGGTTTATTTAATGACTTTGGAGATGGACTGTGGTGGGAGTAGCAATGCAGGTTGCGTATGGCATAAGCCAATTTGTAATAGCTAGAGGGAATATATTTTAACTAGCCAGTAGTTAAAAGAATCATTTCCTTTTTTTTTCTCGACACATTTCACTAGCTGCTTTGTGCTTTACAAAGCTAAGCTACAGTACGGGTACAAGATGGAATCTCTCAGCTGTCGGATCCCTTTGATGTGTTGCTCAACTGAGTGGAAAATATCTAGGTAGTACCTACTGAATAATACTGTCTAACAGGCTAGAATAAGTATCTTGGTTCATTTAGTGGTTCAGGATTTTGCACTGTAGTACTTCTCATCTAAGTTTAATTCCTGAGCTGTCTGCTGAAAGAATCCCATCTCATTTAAAGGAAATCAAGGCAGTTTTACTGGTAACTAGAGAGATTCTCACACACTCTGTTCAAATCTGGTCTCTGTTTTCCAGAAATTGGTGTATTTGGTTGCACCTGACAGATTACTTTGGAATCCCAGAGGTTACAGATTCTTAATCCTGGTCATCTCTATTTGAAATAGCTGTTCAGCTATGAGTGGTGCTTGGCTTGTGGTGGTGCTGAGCTGCCATTGGTACTTAAATAACTGATGTGCTGCTTCCCCTCAAAGGGATATGATCTGATTTCCTGGGAAGCTCCACATTTTTGTAATGGATGTCTGTGGATGAGCTGCTCACCTTGCTCAAGTTTCAGAGTAGCAGCCGTGTTAGTCTGTATTCGCAAAAAGAAAAGGAGTACTTGTGGCACCTTAGAGACTAACAAATTTATTTGAGCATAAGCTTTCGTGAGCTACAGCTCACTTCATCGGATGCATTATCAATTATTAACAATGCATCCGATGAAGTGAGCTGTAGCTCACGAAAGCTTATGCTCAAATTTGTTAGTCTCTAAGGTGCCACAAGTACTCACCTTGCTCAAAGACTTAACTAAAGTTTGCCCAAGTGAATAATTAAATATGTGAAATTCCCAAGCTGAGCCTGGTAGTGGTATTTTATCCATTAAAGCCATCATGCTCCCTGTCACCTCATCTGAGCAGTGGCATTATGGGTAGATTTCTCACAGTTCTATTGTAACCATTGTCTAGATCTCAATAAGAAGGCTTAAAAAAAAAAAGGAGGAACCAATAATATGCATGGAACCTAAGTCTGTATCAAGCTCTTTTTGCTTGTATTTTTGCTCCCCAGGCTTTGTCCTTTACTTGTTAACTCTTCCAGGGTTATGTGCATAAATTAGAGCTGGATTTTGATATCTTTAGTCGGGTTAGGCAGCTCCTCCCTCCACAGCTAGAATATAAGGGGTTACATGAAGTCAGGGAGATAAGCTCCTTAGAGCCTGTATTTGTTCTGTACCATAAATCCCAAAGCGCGGCTGTCGTGTAGTCATAAGCATCGTTCTTTATTGCTCTAAGAACCGTGACTCTTAAAAAAAGAAATCTTTTGGTAATGATAACAATGAGGCCGTATCTCCTACCATTTGGGCTGGGCATTTGAGCACACAGCAGAAGGTTCACCATTGAAACCATATCACTGTCATTCTGATCTTTCAGTTCTCGGAAGCAAGTCTCTGCAGTGGGTTAAATGTCATCTCTTTAATCACAAGATTCCACCTCGTGCAAGGCTCTTCTGGTGTGTTTAAGTGAAGGGTGGTTGTTTTGTGAATGATGTGAGAAATAGTCCTGACCTTGGCTTTATCCTCTCCCCTGTGGCACTCAAGCTTGCTGTTAAATTTAGTGGATCTGCTTGTAACCAGAGACGAGTGGTGTGGGGTAGCTGGCAGGATCAAACAGCCCTGTGAGTCTGTTTGAGGCCGTGCTCATGAGGAGGTGATGCTGCTCAGTTGTCATGTCCTATTTGCTATTGTGCATTGCTCAGGAGGAGCGTTGTCATCAATGAAGCTATTATTATTTTTTAACTCAAAATGATAAATCAATACTGACACTTTTAATAAGTTTGGTTTTTAAAAGTTGTCATATTAGGCGGTTTTTGTTTGTGTACATTTCTCACTGATTCCTTAACACAAACACAGCAGATACCCTCACTCACCCTGCTGGCAATCTGCAAAAGGACTATGCCAATAGCCCTGGGTCAAAATCATACACTGGGTTACACTGGTAAAAAGAAAAGGAGTACTTATGGCACCTTAGAGACTAACATATTTATTAGAGCATAAGCTTTTGTGAGCTACAGCTCACTTCATCGGATGCATTCAGAGCGGAGATTTATATACATGGAGAACATGAAACAATGGGTGTTACCATACAGACTGTAACAAGAGTGATCAGGAAAGATGAGCTATTACCAGCAGGAGAGCGGGTGGGGAGGGTGGGGGAACCTTTTGTAGTGATAATCAAGGTGGGCCATTACCAGCAGTTTACAAGGATAGTAGGAGGGGAAATAAGGGGAAATAGTTTTACTTTGTGTAATGACACATCCACTCCCAGGGTTACATTGGGAGTCTCTTCCCTCCACACGAGCAGCAGGGCCGGATCTCTCCCTATCACACCATGTTCATAGGTTTGGATAGTGGCTGCTGTGTGGCTAAGGACACCATAGCTGCTAGGTGTATCCAGCCCCTCAGCTGGCTATGCATAACTGCCATATTCTGTCAGAACAGCAGCCTGATGATATCTGATGTGTCTGATATCCTGTGTCCAGCAATGGATAGTCACACGTGAGCCAACAGAAAATTTCCTTAATACTAAGCATACAGAACCCCATCTTTATTCTATTGACTGTGCTGGTGCTGGGAAAAGTGTGAAAGAGCTGCCTTGAAATCCCAGATGACTTTATCTACAGTGTAAAAAGCGAGGATGAGAAAGCAAAGCAATAGTAGCTCTATTAATTTCTGGGTTGAGGGACACTGCATTCTGTCAGAGAGACAAGGTGTGTGAGGCAATATCTTTTTATTGGACCAATGTCTGTTGGTGAGACGGACAAGCTTTTGAGTCACTCAGAGCCCTCCTTCAAGTCTGGGACAGGAACTCTGTCTCACAGCAAAATGCAAGAGGGAACAGATTGTTTAGAGTAAGTAGTTAGTACATATTGTAACGGACCGTATGCTACATACTGCATTCTGTCAGCATCCTACAGATTGGCTTTGAAAAGAGGTTTCACCTTTATACTCTTCTGTGGGACAACACTCTCTCAGTAACATAAACAGCTCAAATAAATTTGTTAGTCTCTAAGGTGCCACAAGTACTCCTCTTCTTTTTGCGAATACGGACTAACACGGCTGCTACTCTGAAACCTATAAACAGGGAACTTGCCCAAATTATCCAGTGGCGTCTCCTGCATGGTATGGATTGGGTTGTGACTGTGTCACAAATGGCACTGAAATTTTTGAATGCTTGCCTTCTTCCTGGGTATATGGGAAACCAGAATGAGAGGAGGTTAACAGAACTGAGTAGGTGGCAAATGTATTGCCATTAAGAAGGAAGGTGTCCATCTTTCTTTGGCTCTGTGAAGGTGAAACAAAAATTAATCTGGTCTCTTATGTTCTCTTTGAGGTATTTTAAATTGTGTTGCTGCTATTTTTGCTACTTGTTGTCCTCAGTCAATCATAGTATCTTAGCAACCTTATTCAAAGGTTCTAAATGTGACTGCTTACAAAAGGGCTGCAGCCCTTTGGCAATCAGTTCTGCCTTAATAGGTCCCACTCCCCACTTCAGTCAAGTAAACTCTTACCCTCAAGGAAGTTCATCAGAAGAGAATTGTTCCAGAGGTCTCTTACTCTCTGTATCTAAATTATCGCTCTTATTCATGCTGAGTGGTATTTTACTTCATGAATAGTCCTGATGGATATTGGTGGGACCCCTTGAGGAGTGAGGCACTTTTTGACAAGGTGGTCAATCAAATCTGCTTTGCTAGGATCAGAGGTAATTCAGTGCTTGAATGGACATCTAACACGGTGGTGGTTTTTTTTAACTCATGACATTGCTTACAGGTAAGTGCCTTCGGACATAAAACCAGCTGATTTAAATCTAGCCCCTAAAGTTCTGTTTACCTAATTTAGGTAAGAGTTTACTCTAGATGTAAAGCTCTAGCTAGAAGACAATGGCCTGTGCAGTGTAAATAGTATGTCTTTAATTTCCTCATACAGATATATTAACACTTGTTAATGAATGAGCTTAAACTTGATTGACTGCAGTTTTTAGTACGAGCAGTTAAAGGCCTCCCTTTTTCCTTCTAGTATGCAATGCAAAAATGCAGAATATTAAATCCTACACTACATCCATTAGGAAGTCAAGCAATTAAACAACTATGGAATCCTCAGAGCAGTTTAAAAGCTTTTCCACTTGCTGTTAACTACACATTAGCAAAAACCAATACTTAATGGCTAAAAGCCTTCAATATTCCAAATACAAGTAAAATACAGTAAAAAAGCTGGCACACCTTCAAAGTATCTTTAAATGATAGGGGCATTTTAAAATAAAATATAATTAAAACCTTCAGGATAAGCCAATCAGACGCTCCCAGATCCTGTATGACATGATCCCAAGGAGACGGCAAGAATGGTTGATTATGAAGAAATAGAACCAGCTGATTCCAAATATTCTGATTTTTTTTTAAAGGTTTCAGAGTAGCAGCCGTGTTGTATTCACAGTTTGTGGATTTTCACAATGGAGCAAATACAGGAAGAATTTTCCATTGAAATAGACTTGTGTGGTATTTTTATACTCTTTGCAGCTATTTATATTTAGAGGAGTTTTCTCGCCCACCACTCAGCTTTCTTTGTTGGATGCTGTGGTGAAGTCCTGATTGTGTGTTTGATGTCACATACTTGGTTTACAGCAATGATTAGGATCTTACACCACTTGTACTTGGATGGCTTCAAGGTGGGGATCAAAAGGAGAAGGAAATGAGCTTGGAGCAACCAAGCCTTTGTTCAGGTATAAAGTAATATTTTTGCATTTACATGTTGCCTTTCATGCTAAAGGATTTGTGTGTGTCTGGTGTTAACAAAATGTGACCACTGAATTGTAGCCACTGAGGAGAAAAAATTTGGACAAGAAAACCAGGATCAACTTTTCGTCTTGTTTAAAGTACAATGGGATCATCTTTTAGATTCACACAGAGTGGAATGGACATAATTTTTTAGCGCTGGTTGGAACACCAGACAGAGGGGATAGGCTAATATTTCTTTGGAAAGGGGGGCAAAATGATGTGCAACCTGACGCATTGGGAGTCTGTGTGGTAGAGTGCTGAGAACTTGGCTCCTGGTAGACCAGCTCATGTGTTGTGCGAGTTAGAGGGGAGACTTCCTGGCTGAGGAAGAACCATGGTCCCTGCAGGAGGGTGGGACTGAGTGAAGACCGGAATGGAGTAGGGTTGGGATTGAAATTTTCCCCCCTTCCCAAAGAAATATATCTGAATAGGTTTCAACCAGTGGTGCCAATCTATTTCCACCAGAGAAACACTCCATAGCTGGGGATAATTAGGGCACTGGCCTGGAACATGGGAGACTAGGTTCATGTCCCTGCTCGCACGATCAAGGATGGAAAAACATCTGTTCTGAATCAGGTAGAGCAGGGACTTGAACCTGAACCTACCACATCACAGGCCAGTGCCCTAACCCCACACACCTCCCCTTCAGTGCAGAACAAAACCGAAGTTGCAGTGACAAGGAATTGTCATCTCTAATCAGGAGTCTCCTCTTAGACGGTTTGGAAAGGCAGGTGCCCTGTAGGATTACTAATGATGTGATTGATTGATTGATTGAAGAAAAATAACCAGGATCTAGAAAGAGACTTTAGGCAAAGCCCTGAGCAAGGAGCAGTACATAAGCTACAGGGCCCCAGGAGCAGTTGGGGAGACACTGTGACACCATCTTGCAGAGGGCTAGTAATTTGCTGTGGCCTGTTCAGGAGCCAAATACAACATCCCGGCACTGGCTCAGCTGAGCTGTCCAACATGTAGAGCCAAGGATCTGCCTTTGGGAGTGGAAGAAGGGTGTGTGCAACTCCTGCTTACTACCACACACTTGGATTCAAGGTCCAGTTGCTTGCGCAGGTGCATCATGGAAGGTCTTGTTCCTTTTGACTCCCTGGTTCTAATGTATGGTCCGAGTCACAGTATAGCCCCAAGATTGTTCCTATCCAAAACTTAGGCTTCTAAAGATCTTAGTAGCACCAGTTAAACCCAAAGCACAATGACAGGATGAGCTCGCCCAGCTACTGAGAAACACTTGGAGTCCCAAACCATTGAGTAGTATGGCAGTTATTAACCAAAGATAGTTTTAATTAGAGAGCCTCATAAGGAGAGTTGAAACATTACCATTTACAGGCTCCAACTCAGGAGTGCATCCCTAATTGGCACAGCACATTGGCACTAGCTTAGCTTGACACGTGCTTAAGTCCCACTGAAGTCAAGTTAAGCATGTGTTTTAAGTGCTGTCCTGAATAGAAGCCTTAGTGCTCAAGAGGGTGTAGGGTTCCTCCCTGTCCCCAGTCTGTTTCTTGTAGGTCACTTGTGGCTAAAAGGTTGAGAGGTGAAAATTAGCACCGACATTTGGATCTCCCAGCTGAGTTCCCATCCTACTGTCTCCTTTCAGATTTTACCAACATGATGCAGTATGTTTGTCTCATAGATTCATAGATTCATAGATACTAAGGTCAGAAGGGACCATTCTGATCATCTAGTCCGACCTCCTGCACAGCGCAGGCCACAGAATCTCACCCACCCACTCCTATGAAAAACCTCACCCATGTCTGAGCTATTGAAGTCCTTAAATCATGGTTCAATGACTTCAAGGAGCAGAGAAGCCTCCCTCAAGTCAACCATGCCCCATACTACAGAGGAAGGCGAAAAACCTCCAGGGCCTCTCCAATCTGCCCTGGAGGAAAATTCCTTCCCGACCCCAAATATGGCAATCAGCTAAATCCTGAGCATATGAGCAAGATTCACCAGCCAGATACCCAGGAAAGAATTTTCTATAATAAATTACTATAGTCTCAAAGGGTATGTCAAAAAAAGACCCTCAGCAGAGAGGCTCAGAGCCCCTGTCAGCTGACTAGGACGCATGGGGCTCATACTACAGGGTAAAAATAGCAGCATAGACATTTGGGCTCGGGCTGGAATCCGGGCTCTGAAACCCACTGAGCGGAGTGTGGATCTTGGAGCCCAGACTCCAGCCTGAGCCCAAACAGCTAGGCTGCTATTTTTAGTCCCATAGCACAAGCTCGAGTCAGTTGACCAGGGCTCTGAGACTTGCTGCTGCGGGCTGCTTTTTTTTTCGATTTATCGGCATACTCAAAAGGTAGAAGAAGCTCATCTTCCCTATGAATTCATTTTCCTGCTGTAGGGGGAAAAGGTGAAAAAAGAAAGACTGTAAACTCTAAATTCTCATGGCCCTGGACTGCTCATATATTACAGGTACAGCTAGAAGCTTGCTCTGCAATGTTCTCCTACTTGGCTCCAGCAATTTCCTCATTGCTCTGTTTAGAGGAACAGTCTGAGTTAAGGGACTTGTGGCCTAGATCTCTTCATACGGGGTGGGGGGGGAGAGGCATGGTTGTCAGATATTTCAGTGATCAGCGCTGTACTAATGCCTATAAAAGCCAACAGTGTTCCTGGTTTGGCAAAAGCCTTTTAATGGGTGCTTAAAGACAAGTAGCCTCTTTGACTTCAGTGGGAATTGAAGGCACTTGGCAGGATTGGACCCTATGCAAGTATATCATGTGCGGCTCACAATTAAGGTGCTATTGTTGAGGCATTGCCCTTAAAGACTTTGTATGTTTGCACCTAGATAACTTTACCTTAGTGCTTGCTTTATTCTTGTATTCCTTTGGTATAGGGAGTACTGCAAGCAGGTTCCGTTCCGTTGAAGTCAGCAGGAGACTAGCCACTGACTTAAGTGGACTTTGGATTGGGTCCATACAAAAAAGCATTATTTAGCTGTCTAACGCTGTTGCCAAGCTCATAGAGGTAATCGCTGTATATAAGTGCCAGAAGCTGGGAATGAGCGACAGGGGATGGATGATTTGATTACCTGTTCTGTTCATTCCCTTTGGGGCACGTGGCATTGGCCATGTCAGAAGCCAGGATACCGGACTAGATGGACCTTTGCTCTGACCCAGTATGGCCGTTCTTATGCTCTTAAGTAAGAGCCTCTAACAGCAATAGGATATCCTGGAAGAATCTGGGTCCCAAATAATAAATGTGTATCTTAGGGTGTTTTTTAACCCACTGAGCCATGCAGTCCCCTCCTGATTTCATTTATCCACAGTAAACTTTTTTTTACACAAGAAAATTGCTGTCTGCTAAAGCCTTATCTTGAAATGATTTTCATAATTATTGTTTAGGTTTCACACTGATAAGAGAGTGGGCTAGCTAATTCACAGGAATCTTTCTACACCTCATTTATCAAACTTAATCGCCCTTTGCGTTTAGCACATATGCTTCTCCCCTCCACCTACCTCCCCGCCCCCAATAGCTAGCATGAGAAATGAGCATTTCATACAAGAAATGCCACCCCCCTGGAGAAAGGTTTGAATGTACTCCTAGCCTCACACATTACTTTTCTGTAAAATTAGGGCATGAAAAAGGATAATGAATGTTAAACAAAGTTAAAAGGAGATTTGCAGCGAATTAACAGACAAAAATGTAAGATTAGGTTGAACTCGCACTTGGAGGGATTAAAAGACTTTGTTTGTCCTTTGATCTCATTCCTGTTGCTATAAAGATCTTCAGGGTCAATGGTATGGAGTATTATCACTGTTCTAAATTACTGTTCATTTTTGCAGTGATGGATTACATACAGGGAAAAATGGTCTGCCATGGAAATTTTAGGTTTCAGAGTAGCAACCATGTTAGTCTGTATTTGCAAAAAGAAAAGGAGTACTTGTGGCACCTTAGAGACTAACAAATTTATTAGAGCATAAATGCATCCGATAAAGTGAGCTGTAGCTCACGAAAGCTTATGCTCTAATAAATTTGTTAGTCTCTAAGGTGCCACAAGTACTCCTTTTCTTTTTATGGAAATTTTAGATACCCTTCTTGGTTCCAACCTCCCATTCAAACTAAGGCACCAAATCCCAGGGAATGCTCTCCACCTGATTTAGCGTAGAGAAGTATTACTCTCTGTTAAGACCAGTAATTGTCTTTTTTGCTCGATTTGCTGTGGGGGGGAGACTGTGGGGGGGAGTTATGACATGTTGGATTGTTTCACTGCACATTGATTTGCTGCCATCAGCCAAAAAAAGATGATGAACGGGAGCCTCGGCCTTGACACAGTATAACCAAGAACGGAGAGTGGAGGAATAACATTTTTTCTAGAACTGCCTGACTTTTACCCTCATGGTGCATTTCAACAGCGAGAGATGTGGGGGACCCCCTAACTTCTCTTCATCCAGGAAAAAAGAAAACAATGGGCTGGATCCTCAGCTCATGTGAACTGGTAAAGCTCCCTTTGAAGTCACTGGAGCTTTGTCCATTTACAGTAGCTCAAGGTCTGGTCCTGTATACATTATCACAATTACTAGATAAACACTCTGTTCAATTCCAGTTGAGGATAGAAAAGAGCCATCTTTGGTGTTTCCTTTTCCTTCTGTCTTCCCTGTTCCCTCTCCTTTCCTGTCTGCATAGTAATGACTCCCTTGGTAAAAGTTCTGCTGGGGTTTCCTCTTTGTTAATTAAGTGCCTATTTTCTGCTCAGGGTTGTAGAGTGAGCATGCACTGGTGTCCTGTTAATTAGCCTTTTAGGGTTGTAGTCCCACCCCCTTTCTATCTGATAGCTCAACTTGACATGTTACATTATCTAGCTATACTAGTTAGCAGTACCAAGCTTTGCTTTCGAAGCCATAGACCCACAGATTCAAATCCCGGGCAGGCTCCACTCACCCTTGATCCTTCTGAGGTAGAGAAATTGAATTCCACGCAGCTCGGTGTGTGAGATCTTTTTGGATGAGACCTTATTTAACCAAAGTCCTCTCTGTTTTGTGCAGAATTACAGCTCATCTAGCACTTTTTCTTAGAGTAGAGGTTTGCTTTGGAGTCCTTGGCCAACATTTCTTTCCTTGTTGTGCAGGGCTTTGTTGAGTGGTTGCTTCCCAGCCGCCCCGATGTGATTGTGTTTCAGAAATGCCTTCTGTGTAGCACTATGAAATCCTTCAGGATGAAAGCTGCTATATAACTCTGGCCCCGATCCTGCAGAGACTTACAAATATGCTTAACTTCTTATGATAACAGGCTCACTGTAAATATTCCTACTGACTGAAGTGGTGTAAAATTCAGGATGTGTAAGTCTTCGCAAGGGATTAATATGGGCGTGGGGAATGCAGTCGCCTTCATGTTGGAATGTGGGTCATATGACTCATTATGGAATATTGTAGGGCAGGTTAAACCCAAAAGAAACATACCTGTCACTGTGGAAAATATAGCTTGAGGGGCTTATGAATGTCATTGTGAGCTAAAATTAACGCATATTAAGGTAGATTATGATTGTCCCTTCTGGCCTTAAAGTCTGAGTCTCTGAGAATGCAATGGGATTACTTAACAGTAGCAAGCACTGTAGCCAGAAACTAGTATTTGCAGGTTTGAGGCCATAGGAAGCACAGATTAAGTATTCCCCTGAGATTCATGTATCTTTGAAATATTAAAGATTTATGATTAAAGATCCTATGCTGGTCATAGGATCTACTCCATGTTGCTTAGTTACATAGGTTAAAAATTCTTTGAAAGAGAGGAAGGTGGATGCACAAAAATGAAGTTGGGACAGGGGAGCTGGTACAATTTGTATAATGGGGGTGCTAGGAGCCATTGAACCAAACTGTAAACACCAGATATGATGGAATCCACTTCAAGCCAGGGGGGGTGCGGCAGCACCTCTAGTTCCAGCATTTATGAGTGAGGAAGAAAAAGAGACTCTAACATATGAAAAGTTCAAGGATCCGAGTACACGGTGAAAGTAAATGACCATTGACCGTTACTTTAACTACATAATTGACACCAGCTCTTTGCTGATCACTAAGCAAGAGGTTCTGCTAATATCATAAATGACTGTAATGTGAAGTGCAGAAAGAATGGAATCAAATCCAGCAAAGTGCTGAGCACCTAATGAGTCACCAGGAGTTGAGAAGGCTGGGCAACTTATGAAGATGTTCAGCCCATTTCAAGATCGGGGGCCATATTTAGTACTGCTTTAGTGTAATTAGAGAGAAACGACATCAGGTACCCAAAATGTTATGCGTCCCCTGTGGAGGACTATGTTATACAAGTGAAGGATTGCTTTATGTGCAAGTCACACAGGGGAGAGGAATGATTCTAAAATTCCTTCAAGCCCTTACAGTGGAGCAATCAATTTTATCTGTTGAGCATGGCACTAGTGTGTTTGACAATTCATAGCTTAAAAAAAAAGATACTGTAATAAATCTTATAACAAAATATATTCTGTAGATCCAATCCTTCAATCCTTACTCATATGAGTCATTCCACTGAAGTCAGAGGGCTAGATCTTGTCACAAGGATACAGTCAGCATGGGATTGTGGCTCAAGGAGGCATAATTTCCTGCTTGCTCCTTCCCCCTCTTGCTCTGGGAGGTAGTAATTAGTAATAATAGTCAACAGCTGCAGTGAATTACTACACCCCCAACCTGAGCTGGCTCAGCTGTGGGGACCAGCAAATAAAGAGTGGTGCCAAGCTCCGCCCATTCCTTATCCCCTAGTGTCAGGGCAGAAGCAAGCACATGTGTAACTCTGCACACCTTGACTCAAGATCTGGGTGTACTGTGTAACGGCACAGGCATGTAGATCAAGTTGCATGCTTGCCTAATGTAACTAGTCCGGCTGAAGTCAGTGGGACCATTGGCAAGAGTAAGGAATACTCACGTGAGTGAGTGAGCATTCTAGGATTAGGTCTTCTGAGTATCTGGTACAACAGAGTATCCATATTTCCTGCACTAAAATCTCTTGCTGAACAGAATTAGAATTCATACCTCATACACATGCTATTTAAAATAACTTTTGATTTAAAAGCAGGAACTGGTTGCTAAGAAAATCTGGCAGGATCCAGTCAGTCTTGTACTTTTCTTCTTTCTTTCTTTAAACAACCAGTGGGTGTGAGAGTCAGTGGCTGGTTCTGAAACTGCTGTAAGCCAGATAGTGATTGCAGTCTATGACATTCTCATCACAAACAAATGCACAGAACAGACTGGCATAATCCAATGTTCAAAGGAGCTGGAAAGTGTCCAGATAACGCAGGATTTGTGTGGACAAGAAATTTGTCAGGATAATTCTTTGAGGTCTTTTACAAGAGTTAAGAACTAATTAGAGAACACTGAGAAAATACCAATTCCCTGTCATAAGATAGTCCTTCCGTTACTTTGATCTCTGGCCAACTTGCTCATAACATTAAACAGCTGATAGATGAACATGATTTTTTTTTATTAGATGTTCAGTTCAAGAAGCAGCATTTGGTCAATTAATTTACTTGTGGCAATTTCTCTGATTGGGTTGTCATTGCAGATAGAATTGGAGACCTCCCACTCCAAAACACAGTTGTCTCCTATTTAAGCTAAAGGCCTAAGATCATAAGGTGGAAGCAATAGCAGGCAGCTATCCCAAGAGATCAGCAATGAAGGGTGATGGGTAACAAACCTTGCAAGTGGGTTAAATGCTGTATGGACTGATTCTCATTTACATGGAAGCCAGTTTACACCAATTTGGTAGTATAAAGAGGCTTCAAGTGGGTATAAATGTAATTTATTTCTACTTTAATGCCATAACAGTTTAAGGTTTCAGAGTAGCAGCCATGTTAGTCTGTGTTCGCAAAAAGAAACATGGACAGAGTTGGCAATGGGCTTTGTTGCAAGGATAGGTTCCTGGGTTAGTGGTTCTGTTGTGTGGCTACACCTAGGGCTCATTGCACTTCAACCACAAATACAAATGCAGCCACATCTGGGGTTGAACACGGCAGCCATTATAACAGAATCAGCAACATTACAGCATTTATAGGTGTAAGAGGCAAAGATTACTTTATGTAGATAAAGTGTCAAGGATATGTAGATTGCAGGAGCATAGTTACTAGGGCTGGGTGATCTTGGTCAGAGAAAATAGGAATCTCTTTTCACGTTTATAGATGCAAATCCAAATTGAGCCTTTCTGAAAATATTCCATTACCTTTTTAAAAGGTGATTTACATGGGTCTCTGAACTTTCTAGGATCCAATTCAGGAAAGCACACAAGTGTGTTCTTGAATGGGGCCCTAAACAGGACTGAAACTAGTAGTAGTAAAATAGAACAAAAGGCCATTTTCATGGTATTTTCAGCCATAGAAGGGACAGGAAGTACTAGAATCTCACAAGAGAGACCGTTCTCTTAAGCCAGCCAAAATAGTCAGATTCAAGAGACCTGGATATTTTGGATACACTTTGGTATGAACACCTGAACTCTTGGATGCTTGTCTGAACCTACTACAAACATCAATATCGAGGTTGGTCCAATCTCTTCTTGGTTTCTGGCCATGACTCTCAGACAGACACCTCTAACTCTTGAGAAAAATGCCATGGGACCTCAGAGAGCCAGAAACAGGATCTCAGTTTTAACATCTTCAGGTAAATTTCCAGTGTCAGTCATTGAGCTGGCTCTTAGTTATCTCAAAATTGTTTTTAGGAGGCATGGGGTGGGGGTTGGGGAGCGAAAAATGATATAGCAATTGCCTTAAGATGTGAAAACAATCTGTTTCAGTCATGGCTCACCAGAAGCTATTTGACCAAATTTCAACTGCTAGGAAGTCTATTTCACTCTTCTTTTATGTTCTTTGCTGCACCAATGGATGTCAAGCGTGAGCCTCAAGAAAGTTTAGAAAGCCGGCAAACAAGCTGTAAACAAGTGACTGAGGGAGAGGTAAAATGTTTTATTGCTGGCAGCTTGCATCCAGTTCAGATTCTGCTGTTTTAAACTGCATCATGCTGTTACACTGTGCATTGATTTACAGTGTTTATGGCAGCCAATATTAAATGACTATACAGTGTAAAAGAATGTCACACCTGCATTGTAATCACTATGTCTCACTCTGCCTGGGTGATTTACAGTAAAATGGGTTCTGCAAGTCAAGTGCTTTTTTTCCCTTCTTTTCAGGAAATCTTACTTCATTTCTTTGTTCAATGATGATTGCTCACGGACTTGGAAGGGCGAGCAATGGCAAATGCAACAGAACCCAAAACCCTGGGGCCTTTTTAATTTTTATTTTTAGTACAGAATAACTGCACCTTCAGATAGATGTACACCACGGGTGGCAGAGGAAGGAGACAACCAGAAACATGAGACTGAGTAGCTGAATTAAAATATGAATCAATGATTTGTAATTTATAGCGGATTGAAACCTAAAGATGACTAATCTGGAAGCAAGAAGCCGTGTTAATTTATAGTAGACAGTGTTATTAATGTATCTATATGCCTCGCTGCACAGGAGGTGTTACTGACCATAAACATCAAGTAAATCTATAAGACAGCATTGCTTTGAACATACGATTGGCTAGGCTTTGAATTTATTTTGTCCTCCCAACCCACTAGACCTGTGCTGTTCTCAGTATAATGGGTACTCCATTCTTCTCCCCGCCCCCCCCCCACCCCTTCCAATGACTTTTGGAGCCAGCAGTCCCAAATTTTAGGATTGTTGGGCTATCAGTCTATTTAAACATAAAACAAAACATATTTTTTAAATTGAGTAAGCTTCTTGTAGCTTGAGGGGAAAGCAGAGGCTGCTGGGAATTTGCTCTTGGTCATCCAGCTGGGAGAGAGATCTCTACTATAACAGGAGTAGTGGAGAACCAGTCTAATTACAGGTTTTAGAGTAGCAGCCATGTTAGTCTGTATTCGCAAAAAAGAAAAGGAGTACTTGTGGCACCTTAGAGACTAACAAATTTATTTCACTCCACCATCAACATGCGACGTGCTTGTGGAAATGCTGGGTTGGATTCTTCACTGACTGGCCTTGCTCCGGCTGTTTCAAAGCCCTCCAGGGAGGAGAGGGAGTGTCAGGCAAATAGCCTCTAACTCTGGCTGTGGAAGTGCTGAGAAAACTGAGCAGGGCAGTGTGCAGTTGGGGTAGTTCTTATTCCACTGCACCGTCAAGCAAGAGTTGGAAGAATCTAGCCCTAGACAGAGACTATACAGCACATATCCACAGAGGAAGCTGAAGAGATGAGAACAGCCTGCTCCTTTCCTGCAGAGCTCAACTCGTTTGAAAACAAAATCAAAATGTTTAAAAAAGGTATTACTTGTCAGCATCATGCCTAACACATTTCCACAACAGACAGCAGGTGGGAACCGCTCCTTAAATAAATACTCAAAAGTGTTTTAATTGACTAACACATCCCATAGAGGAGTGCGAGAAATGTCACTCTCGATACAGGGTGAAACCAATTAAAGATTGCACTGATATTCTCAGCGGAACTAAAAAACCCAGCAATAATGGTAAATTGTGATCATCAGCATTTCATGACAAATGAGTCATTTGATGAGAAATCAAAAATCTAACCTGAAATTTAGAGAAAAAGATACCTTCAACTCCCTTCTTGAAGACTGCAGTTAAAATGTAAACAATTTACAGACCTTGTTAGTGAGGCATTCTTTTCTGATTATTGTGTTTATATAAAACCTTCTTAAGAGAAAAACCAATTGTGAGAAAAAAAAATAGAAACTGCTACATAGATGCAAATGCATTATGTGATGAAAACATCCACCACTGCAGTAGACAAGAAATATATTCCAACATCCTTATGTTTCAGGACATAAACTAAACACTAAAATAGTGGTCAGGTAGAAACTTCCCCACTAGGCAGGTTATTCCAATGGGGGAGTTTCTTGTACCTTCCCTTGAAGCACTTCTCAGAGAAAGGATACTGGATTAGATGGACCACTGGTCTGATGCATTATGGCAATATCTATGTTGCTATGTATAAGCCATTTATTTTTGGCCAGCTCTAAAATGTAGATATATCCTATACATGTGGAAGGGATCTGATACACTGCAAGACCATGTGATAAGTCACATTTAACATGCATGCATCTCTGACCAGGTCATTGCATTCTGCTCACAATTCTTATTTCCCTGGAAGTTATTCTAACATTCCAACACACTGAGCTGATGCAAAACAGCCACCACTTAAAATATTGATATAATCAGACAAAGATGAGGATAGGCTGAGCTATGTTTAAATACAAATGTTTCAAGAGAGCAACTGCTGCTCTTTTTTAGCCAAAATTAATTTAGGGTGGATGGGAAGTGTAAGATTGATAGTGATGACTTTCTACTTGTCCTCTGAACATTTTTCCTTTCTTCCGTCCCTCTCTCTGGCCAAACTTTG
The DNA here is from genome assembly GCF_009764565.3 of Dermochelys coriacea. Lineage (NCBI taxonomy): Eukaryota > Metazoa > Chordata > Testudines > Dermochelyidae > Dermochelys > Dermochelys coriacea. The sequence continues at coordinate 22,429,670 of NC_050082.1, forward strand.
TTTAGACAGAATTTAATGCTGGTATTTTCAAAGGACTCCAAGAGCTAAACTTTCAATGGAAGTTGGATGCCAAAGTCCCTTAGACTCCTCTAATGACAGGTTTCAGAGTAGCAGCCGTGTTAGTCTATATTCGCAAAAAGAAAAGGAGTACTTGTGGCACCTTAGAGACTAACAAATTTATTAGAGCATAAGCTTTCGTGTGAGCTGTAGCTCACGAAAGCTTATGCTCTAATAAATTTGTTAGTCTCTAAGGTGCCACAAGTACTCCTTTTCTTTAGACTCCTCTAGAAACCCCAGCCTGAAGTCCTAGAAAATCGTAACTTCTTACCTAGCTCACGGTCACAAAGGCACCACTTGTCACACTCCTTTATCTCTTACAATTACCTTCCAAAGCGTCTTTTAGCCCAAGAGGATCCCAAAGCATTGTCTGCATATATAGGAATCCCATTACTGCACTGTAGCATATTGAAGACTCACCAGTGTGGCGCCTCCTGCTAGTCATCTTGGGAATTAATTCAACCCTAGCTCTGGAGCACCCTCTGCTGGCTGGTGTCTCACCTGCCTCAGGCCCCACATCCCTCCCAGACCCTGGTGCCCCTTTACCTCAGGGTTCTACCCCAACAGTACCCCCACACTCTGGGTCTCCCCCTCCCAGGGGAACCCCCACTCCTCTATCCCCACCTTGCCTCAGTGGCTGCTGCCAGTCCTCATCTAGCCCCCTTTCACAGGGACAGACTGCAGTCTGTAATGACCACTCATCATTGGTAAAGGGGTAGGGCCTACTACCTTTGCCTATTCCCAGGCTGCCCCTCTGCAGCCCCAGTACCTTTTGTAGGCCTTCACCAAGGCCTGCAGCCTGGGGGTTTACCAGGCTGGAGCTCCCCACCTCCCTTTGCTCTTCCCCAGCACTGCTCCGCTTCAGGTACCTTGGTCTCAGGTAGCTAGCCTTTCCCACTCCAGGGCTAGAGTGAGACTGCTCCAGCTCTTGGCCCCATAGCCCTTTTAATCAGGCCACAGCTGGCCTGGATAAGCCAGTCACACTTGGGGACAACTAACTCACCAGCCTCAGCTGCTCTTAATCCCTTTTACCTTGGAGTGGGGCAGCTGCCCCATTACATGCACACTTTACTGGTCACCCCTGGGGTGGAAAGGAGCAGCTGTTTAAAAGCATACAGCAACACTACACAGAAAATCATGACAGGAAGTAAAGGACACTGCATCCAGGTGAAACCGCAAAGGGGTGTAGCAATGCAGAACAAAAACTGCTGACCAGTTACTTTGCTAGCAAAAGGCTGCTGCTTCCTTTCTGCCCATCTTCTGCCAGTAATATTCCAAACAGTAGGGGGCACTGCCAGAGAAGGATTTTTCACATACTGCTGCTAAAAACAAAGAAAGCGGCAGGTAGACTATGTCTGGGCAGTAGGAGTCATTTCAGGGAGAAATAGAGACCAGGTTTGAAGAATACTTGCAAAACTGCCATTGTCAAAAATATTCTGCACTAAAATAAAAAATAAATAATAATACTTTGAACTATATCAAACCTCCTCTTTGAAATTCATCTCAGTTCCTTTGGTATTTCTTGACATTCAAGATGAAGTGTTTTCTTCTAGCACAAAAACCACAAAGTTTCTCAAAGTAATCTTCTCATTAAGAATACGTTATTTTTTCTCCAAGTCTGCTGCACTGAAACTGCAGACTAACCCCAGCACCTCCTACAAGAGGAGATGAGCCTCATTATTACTATAAACATCCGTGTTTCACATAGACATGGACAGAGTTCCATTCATGGATGGCTGTTCCATGATGTACATCTTGGGACAAACTGGCAATGGCTACACATACCACAAAGATTGATTTCTTGTACAAATGTTGACCAATTATTATTTGTAATGGTAGAACCTAGAGATTCTGAGATTGCAACCACATTGTGCTAACTGCTGTGCATACTTAGTGAGCGATAATGCTTGTAAATTCTGTAGGGCAATCTAAATTGATATGATGGACAAAAAAGGTATAATCCCCATTTTAGAGACAGTGAATTGAGCAAGATAAACATCTGATGAGAAGGGACATAAATCAGAAAACTAAAGTCCTTACATTTAGTCTGCATTGAAACATGGACATTCCAACAATCGATAATAAAGACAACAATCCTTCGAATTACCATATCATAGAAGAATTCTGAAAATATCACAGATAACCATGTCACCAATGAAAAAGTATTGGAGATTATTGGAACCCAAATGCCAGTCACATATCTTATGGAAAGAAAGATCCAGTTTCCAGGAGGTTCATTGGACAATGCGTGTTTACAGGCAATGGAAGGGAAAGTTGATGGCAGAAGAATGTGAAGAAAAAGAAGATCTTGGATGGCCCATGTGGCACCTTGAGTGGATCAAAAGGACTATTCATCCACAAAGAGATTAGCAGGGGATAGTACAGAACAGGCTACCATGGTTGCAAGCCTCCCATAAAAGAGATGCCATGCAAGAAGAACTGAGGTGGAGAGAAACAAATTAAGATGGAGACTGCCCAAGCCTGTTGGTCTCAATAAGAGACAGCAATATTTTCACAGCTAACACAATATGACTCTTTACATCTTTTTCTTTCTTTCAGTCCTCTAGTGGCTGTTATAGCCCCTTCACTTTTCCAACTGAGCTCATATTAAGGAAGCTCGGGCAGGTGAATGGACAAGAGACTGGAGGGGATGGACAACTCCAGCGAGTTCTTCATTTGCTTGGCATTTTTCTGGATGGCAGGTAAGGAGCCAAGCGGCCACTGAAAATACCCAAAAAGCCTTTAAGGAACAAGAAAAGTTTAACAACCTTTTTCTTAAATCTGACATTTTTATTCTATGCTCTCATTTTAAAAACGAAAACAAACAATAAATCATATGGTTTGGGGCTATATCTCCAACAAAACCCCTACAAAAGCTGTCTTGGAAGAAGCATCATATCAACATCTCCTGGTAATTGAACAAGTTATTTATAACAAGCCTTTGAGCAGGACTGGAATATATCGGAGAACACCGTTTTCCTGGTTCAGTTTTTTTATGAGAGGTCGGTCTCAGTACACAGAAGGTATATGTAAGGGTATTTGTTTGAGTCCAGTAAGATCAAGAATAGATACTGTTTTATCACACCACGATACAATGATATGATGCTGCTGAGAGACATTTTTTGCTTAACTTTCATGACCTTTGACTTCCATTTATGAAGGGGCAGGCACCATTAGGTTGGTCCTGTGGGTTGGTTTAGTGTTGTATCAATCCATTTTTCTTTTCAATCTGTGCAACGGACAGCTGCAAGGTGATGGGTATAAGCCAAATCCATAGTGCATCTGACAAGAGACGCTATAGGGCCCGATTCTCATATGCACTAAGATAAGCTTAAACTGTTATAAGAAAAGGAGTACTTGTGGCACCTTAGAGACTAACAAATTTATTAGAGCATAAGCTTTCGTGAGCTACAGCTCACTTCATCAGATGCATTTGGTGGAAAAAACAGAGGGGAGATTGATATACACATGCAGAGAACATGAAACAATGGGTTTATCATACACACTGTAAGGAGAGTGATCATTTAAGATAAGCCATCACCAGCAGCAGGTGGGGGGAAAAGGAGGAAAACCTTTCATGGTGACAAGCAAGGTAGACTATTTCCAGCAGTTAACAAGAATATCTGAGGAACAGTGGGGGGTGGGGTGGGGGGGAGAAATAACATGGGGAAATAGTTTTACTTTGTGTAATGACTCATCCATTCCCAGTCTCTATTCAAGCCTAAGTTAATTGTATCCAGTTTGCAAATTAATTCCAATTCAGCAGTCTCTCGTTGGAGTCTGTTTTTGAAGCTTTTTTGTTGAAGGATAGCCACTCTTAGGTCTGTAATCGAGTGACCAGAGAGATTGAAGTGTTCTCCAACTGGTTTTTGAATGTAACAAAGCCCATTGCCAACTCTGTCCACATATCTATTCAGGGGACACCATCATAGGGCCTAATCACATCAGCCACACTATCAGAGGCTCGTTCACCTGCGCATCTACCGATGTGATATATGCCATCATGTGCCAGCAATGCCCCTCTGCCATGTACATTGGTCAAACTGGACAGTCTCTACGTAAAAGAATGAATGGACACAAATCAGACGTCAAGAATTATAACATTCAAAAACCAGTTGGAGAACACTTCATCCTCTCTGGTCACTTGATTATAGACCTGAGAGTGGCTATTCTTCAACAAAAAAAACTTCAGAAACAGACTCCAACGAGAGACTGCTGAATTGGAATTAATTTGCAAACTGGATACAATTAATTTAGGCTTGAATAGAGATTGGGAGTGGATGGGTCATTACACAAAGTAAAACTATTTCCCCCTCCCCACCCCCCACTGTTCCTCAGACGTTCTTATCAACTGCTGGAAATGGCCCACCTTGATTATCACCACAAAAGGTTTTCTTGCTCCCCCCCCTCCCCTCACCTGCTGGTAATAGTTCATCTTAAGTGATCACTCTCCTTACAGTGTATATGATAAAACCCATTGTTTCATGTTCTCTGTGTGTGTATATAATTCTCCCCACTGTATTTTCCACCAAATGCATCCGATGAAGTGAGCTGTAGCTCACGAAAGCTTATGCTCAAATTTGTTAGTCTCTAAGGTGCCACAAGTACTCCTTTTCTTTTAGGTGTAGCCTGAAATTCTGAAAAGTGCTTTGGGGCTGGTGAAAGGCATTCTGCAAGATAAATCAGTTCTAATTATAAATGTGCAGAGCTAGCACTGAAATCTGAGTCTAGAACATACAGCAATATGAGAAATTTGCATACGTGGTCTGTGCACTAGCCTTCGACTTCTGGCTTCCTGTTTGATGGGCCTGAACCACAAAGTGTGCATTAATTCAATAGAGACTTCTGCTACCAATCCTGCTGCCTCTGCCCTGCTTCCCAGACTTTCTGTGGTGCCCTGCTGGGACCCCTTGCCTTGGAAACGTGTCCCCCATAAGAGTCATGCTGCCACTGGCTGTCTCCCTCTGCTGCTGTGAGGTCAGAGCCATAGGAAGGATGCTTCAGGAGTGGTAATTCCTCTTCAGATAGCTGCTGGATCTGCAGAGGAACATGTGGTAGAATGTGGCATCCTCTTTACTCCACTTGCTACTAGCAATAGCTGTGCTCTGAAATACTTCTGACCATGCAAAGCTCACATGAAGAGGCCTCTACAGGATCCTAGGGACATGCGGTGAGAGGAGGAGGAGGGGCCTGGCACAAATCTGCCACCTGCTTTCTGTACTCCTGTAGCATGTTCTGCTTAATTTTGGTTCCCTTCTACTCATGAAAGAAATGGAGCGGAGCTGTGAGATCCAATCTTGCCAATGGATCTTCACTGATGGTCCGTTATAGCCAGATGGTGTCTAATTGACTTCTGTGGTTATCTGCACAGGAGTTAGGATTTTCCCCTGTGGATCTGCTTGCAGGATCGGGCCCATAATTTAAAAAATGTATGTGCTTTACGTTCTTTGGGTAAAAGGTTGAGAGGTACTGCATACAGGCTACTGTATTCTCCTGCAATCGGAAGAGATGAAATAGTCGTCACTAAACATTTGTATTACAGTGGTACCCAGAAACCCTAATGCGGGTCAGGGCCCCACTGTGATAGGTGCTGTGCCAACAGGCATGGCCCCTGTTCATTATTTATAAATAAAAGCTTGAAGTCTGGAGAGTACGATGCAAAAGTCCATTGAAGTCAGTGGGAGTCTTTCCCTTGACTTCACTTGGCATTGGTTTGGGCCTCAGATTGACAGAGTCTGCAGGTTTGCATTGCCCTTGGTTTCATAGGGGCATCGAGCAGATAGTAAACCAGAAGATTAATTGTCAAGTCATAGCAGTCTCCTCTGTGACTATTTCTTACTTTTTAGTCATCGCAGATTAGCTGCTGCTGTTATGCCTTGTCAGCATACATTTTTTTTAAAAAGACCTTTTTCCCCCAAACTTTGCATGTTTTCCTGTGGTTTTTTTTTTTTTCCTAAATATCTTTTCCCTCATGCTTGGCAAAGTTATCCTTTTCACGTGCATCAAAGTACCTTACGTTCAAGCTTCAAGTCACTGATGGATGAGGAAAAATTACAGGTACAAATTAAAATCTTTCCAGTCCATTAAAATATTGGCAGTTCTTGCCCAGAATACACACTGCATCAATTTACTTCAGATTACTTTTTCACTATTAAAATATTTCCTCTCCACTCCTTGCACTCTAAAAGTAGGTATGGTGGTTGACTTGTACACGCTCTGAATAGAGACACTATGGGTATGTCTACACTGCTGTTAAAAATCCATGGTTTTCCTGTGTCAGCTGTTCTGGAGCTCTTTAATTACAGTGTGGGTATTCAGGAGTGGCCCAGGTTGTAGGACCCTGCGAGGTGGCAGGATCCCAGAGCTCAGACTTCAGCTTAAGCCCAAACATCTATACCACAATTAAACAGTCCCACAGCCTGAGCCATGAGAGCCCACATCAGCTGGCATAGGCCAGCCACTGGTGTTTAATTGCGGGGTAGACATATCTCATTAGTGACCTTGCTCTCCTAATACCATACTCGGGCAAGCTAAGCCTGCCCAGAGTTCAGTTTGTCATCTGTTACTGAGAACAAATCTGGTCTGATTATTCAACTAATACAGCTGTTGAAAACATCATGGCTTAGTCAGTCAGATAAAGAGAGAAGGTGTCTCAGGGTAGATCTGAATCCCTGATCTCAGATGAAAATGGGACATTTCATTATTAAGATAAGCAGATTACTTAAAATGAAACAAAGATGACTCCCACCACTTTTAATTAAAAATGGAGACAATGAGAGCTTAGTGCTGTGGTTTAGAATTAGGACTGATGAAAGATTGACACACTAGACATATGACAGCAAACATACAGAGTTGCTTTCTTGGTAATCTTATAAGAAGATGACAATAACAGTTGATTTCCATGAAAGCTGCTACCTAGTACATATGTATCTCTGTAAAGGAGTAGTGGGGATCTGCAGGCCCTAAAAGGATCAAGCTTTATCTTTTAGAGGAAAATAAAAGATCCATTTTTCTGGTTCTACAACAGTCAAATATATGTATAGGACATTCATGAAAGGGTTGATGTGGAAAAGTAGCAGCAGAAGTAGCTCAAAATAGCATCCTGCCCTCAAGCCATGGATTGGCCAGAGTCATCTTGCTCTGATGGCCTAAATAATGCTTCTATCTTAGTGTGTTTTTGGATGAGTGTGGTGTCACTTGACATCCTGCTGGAGAGTCTTAAGGGGGAAGTTGTTTGGAAGTTCAGAAAGCTTGTCTTCTAACACATGATGTTCAGCTCAACTCTTATTAATCTCAACTATCTTGCCTCCAGCCATTTTGGGCCAGCCCTGATGTTTTAAAAACAGCTCTACCCCAAACAACAATAAACTATGTTCGTCTTTTTATATGTATTGTACTGAAGGTTTTCTGTTCTTGACTTTCTTAGAACATGAATTCTAATTAGATTTTTTCAATCTCAAGAAGGTGAACCGGGAAGACCAGGAGACTGCACTGGGCATTATGGCAAGTTTTAAAAGATGGACCGCTATAGTTAGCTCCCAGATCTTTACTTGGACAACATTTAATCTAGTTACTTAACAATATACCTAACTTTAAGCCAAGGAATAGGCCTTTTAGAATCAATGGGACTTCAGTGAAATGCTTTAAATTAGAATCGCAGGACTGGAAGGGACTTTGAGAGGTGATCTAGTCCAGTCCCCTGTGCTAAAGGCAGGACTAAGTATTATCTAGACCTTCCCTGACAGGTGTTTGTCTAACCTGCTCTTAAAAATGTCCAATGATGGAGATTCCACAACCTCCGTAGGTAATTTAGTCCAGTGCTTAGCTACCCTGACAGGAAGTTTTTCCTAATGTCCAACCTAAACTGCCCTTGCTGCAATTTAAGCCCATTGCTTCCAATCCTATCCTCAGAGGTTAAAGAGAATTTTTCTCCCTCCTCCTTGTAACAACCTTTTTTGTACTTGAAAACTGTTATCTTGTACCCTCTTCTTCTCCAGACAAAACAAACCCAATTTTTTTCAATCTTTCCTTTAATCATTTTTGTTGCTCTTCTCTGGGCTTTCTCCAATTTGTCCACATATTTCCTGAAATGTGGCACCCAGAATTGGAGACAATACTCCAGTTGAGGCCTAATCAGTGTGGAGTATTCCTAATGCATCCCAAAATGATGTTAAACTGTTGACTCATATTTGACTTGTGATCCACTATGACCCCCAGATCTCTTCCCACAGTACTCCTTCCTAGGCAGTCATTTCCTATTTTGTATGTGTGCCACTGATTGCTCCTTCCTAAGTGGAGTAGTTTGCATTTTGTCCATATTGAAATTCATCCTATTTACTTCAGACCATTTCTCCAGTTTGTCCAGATCATTTTCAATTTTAAACCTATCCTGCCAAGTACTTGCAACTCCTCCCAGCTTGGTATCATCCACAAACTTTGTAAGTGTACTCTCGATGCCATTATCTAAATCGTGATGAAGATATTGAACAGAACCGGACACAGAACTGATCCCTGGGGGATGCCACTTGATATGCCCTTTCAGTTTTACGGTAAACCACTGATAACTACTCTCTGGGAACTGCTTTCCAACAAGTTATACACCCACCTTATAGTAGCTCCATGTATGTTGTATTTCCCTAATTTGTTTATGAGAAGGTCATGCGAGACAGTGTCAAAAGCCTAACTAAAGTCAAGATTTATCATATCTTCTGCTTCCCCGCCCCATCCACAAGGTTTGCTATCCTGTCAAAGAAAGCTATTGGGTTGTTTTGGCATGTGCTTAAGGCTCTTGCTGAATCTGGGCCTTAAGCTCCTAAATAAATGATCTAATTTTCAAAAGTGCTGAGCACCAAGTAGCTTCTAGCTTGAAATTATTTGGAGCTACTTGGTGCTTAGCGCTTCTAAAAATCAGGTTACTTAATTATGAGGCTTAATATGATGTAATAGCCAACATTAGGCTCCTAATTTTGAAAATCTTGGTCTCAATGGCTAACCATGGAAGGGAGACCCATACCTATGCCAAACACTAAAGCTTACTGCAGATTTATTTTTAGTTAGGTATTATTTTAGTAAAAAGTTCAAGCCTTTTTCTGAGAATATTTCTGTTTTATATATGCCTGTGGTTACCGGTAAGTCTGCAACGTCATTTCAATTAACACAAGTTCTGCATTCTTGAGCTAAACTAAGCATCATCTTGTCATAGGCTGTTGTATATTGACAAAAGTACTCATTAAGACCCTGAGCACTCTTAAAAGTATATTCAGTCTATAAATAGGAAAACACTAAGTATTCAATATTAATCACTTATAGCCTCCGGGGTTGTGGAAATTGTTAAAAATTTAGTTTGTAATGGAGGACTTCAGCATTAATTTTCAACTTTGACTTGTGTAACATTGCCAGGGGCATTATGCCGACTGCTGAGTCCTTTGATGCAAATCAGTAGATGCTCAATGTGTTTCTATTAGAGTCCATTTGTACATTTTCACCTTTTGAAGTCATGTAATCAATAAAAACTTGAATGATTACTACAGCATACAATTGTAATTTGTTTCCTAAATAGCACTGGCACTATGATAGATTGTACCTATATGGGTTACACTTTTTTCCTAAAACAAGACAGATCTTGAGGTGTGAGTGTGCTGCTAGAAACCATTGTATTTTGTCCTCACAGGCTACACTCAACATACTCTTCTCCATAGTGCTGACTGGGTAGTGTGGGTCTTAGCACAGGGAATTGCCTATTGAAGTAGTTTAATTAGAACTTCAGCTACAAGTACAGGGTATTCAAAGCATTGTGAACTAAATTCTATTCTTGTTTTCGTTGTGTGGAGCCCCATTTGCGGCAATAGGATTCTGAGGACAGAATTTGGCCAGTTAGGAACATAAACGATTGATGCTAGTTACTGGAGTCCATCGCTTTGGTTTCATGTTCCATGGCTGGATTGTACATCTCCTAAATTGTTGTGTTGAAAATAGCTATTCTGAGGCAGAGTGTGTGTTTCCTAAAAATGACCTACCAATAGTAGGTAGAAATAGCAGTAGAAATTATACTTGGATGTTGTGAGATTCTGCAACTTTCAAAACAAGTGTTACCGGGACTCCTTTTGAGTTTCAAGTTGCTCTTAGTAAGGTATTGACATAACAAGTGCTTAGTAAAGTACAGAGAGGCAGGTGTTACTAAAATGCTGAAATCATCTCAAGTAGTTGAGCATTCCAAGAGATAATAGAGCAATAATGTACTGTAAAACATCCTGTTGCTATAAATACTTCATTCTGATGGACTTCTTGGAGTCTGAAACCAAAAATAGAATGTTTGAAACCTAGCACAACACTCAAATAAGTCACTACTGATTCCCCAATGAATGGTTTTATGGTCAAAGTATTGGACTGGGATTCAGGAGATTAGGGTTTAACTCCCGATTCTTTCACACACTCCTTATGTGACCTTTGGCAAGTCACTTGGGTATTTCTACACTGCAAAGAAAAATCCACAGCACAGAGTCTCCTAGCCCGGGTCAATTGACTTGGGCTTGTGGGATGGGGCTGCAGGACATAGCAGGGTAGACATTCCGGCTCAGGCTGGAGCCCATGCTCCGAGACCCTTTCCACTTGTCTGGTCTCTGAGCCTGGACTCCAGCCTGAGCCCTTATGTCTGTACCGCTATTTAGCTCCACAGCCCAAGCCCCAGGCTCTGAGATTCGGTGCTGTAGGCTTTTCTTTGCTGCTTATACATTGCCTTAATCTCTCTCTGCCTCATTTCCTCATCTATAAAATGGGGATAACAATATTTTTTATGCCACTTTTTGTCCATCTTGTAGATTGTAAATTCTTCATGGCAGGGAATGGCCCATGATATGTGTAAGAACAGTGCCTAGTATAATGGAGCCATTTTTTTTTTTTAGGCTGTGGGCACTACTATAATACAAGTAGAAATAATTCCAGATAATTTCTAGGCCTGAAGAGGGAAGCCCAGCTGGAATAACTCCTTATGCAAAAGAGCATGTCTGCCTCGTATGATTTAGTAGCTTAGAATGCATTGACTAGCCACTCCTTTGAGCCCTATCATATTGTACAGCAGCGTTTATGGAAAATATTGTAGGATTCCTATCACAATAAAAATTATACCAGTCCCCTAGAGATAGCAAGACAAATTATCATTGTCTACCTACAGTGCTAGGTTTGATATTTTTTTTTATATATAATATAAGTTTTTTTTTGAAGCTTGATTCACAGTCTTTAAAATGAAAGAAAGTAATGACTAGAAAAATATGAAACAGCTGGTGGGCTCCTTACATGTCAGCTGGAAAGTTACAGCATTGCGTATGTAGGTTTTGAATATAGAATGATGGTAATGGGCTTTTTATTTTACACTAACGTTTTTTAAAAAAATCCCCCAGTGGAAATGAATTGAAGAGACGTGAAAAATAAGATATCTCCATGGTTGTGAGTTAAAATGACAAAAGCAGAGAAATTCAAAGACTGGCTCCCACTATTACTACTTTACTTCAGGTTTCAGAGTAGCAGCCGTGTTAGTCTGTATTCGCAAAAAGAAAAGGAGTACTTGTGGCACCTTAGAGACTAACAAATTTGAGCATAAGCTTTCGTGAGCTACAGCTCACTTCATCGGATGCATTTGGTGGAAAATACAGTGGGGAGATTTATATACACACACAGAGAACATGAAACAATGGGTTTTATCATATACACTGTAAGGAGAGTAATCACTTAAGATGAACTATTACCAGCAGGTGAGGGGAGGGGGGAGGAAGAAAACCTTTTGTGGTGATAATCAAGGTGGGCCATTTCCAGCAGTTGATAAGAACGTCTGAGGAACAGTGGGGGGTCGGGAGGGGGAAATAGTTTTACTTTGTGTAATGACCCATCCACTCCCAATCTCTATTCAAGCCTAAGTTAATTGTATCCAGTTTGCAAATTAATTCCAATTCAGCAGTCCTTCATTGGAGTCTGTTTTTGAAGCTTTTTTGTTGAAGGATAGCCACTCTTAGGTCTGTAATCGAGTGACCAGAGAGATTGAAGTGTTCTCCAACTGGTTTTTGAATGTTATAATTCTTGACGTCTGATTTGTGTCCATTCATTCTTTTACGTAGAGACTGTCCAGTTTGACCAATGTACATGGCAGAGGGGCATTGCTGGCACATGATGGCATATATCACATCGGTAGATGCGCAGGTGAACGAGCCTCTGATAGTGTGGCTGATGTGATTAGGCCCTATGATGGTGTCCCCTGAATAGATATGTGGACAGAGTTGGCAATGGGCTTTGTTACATTCAAAAACCAGTTGGAGAACACTTCAATCTCTCTGGTCACTCAATCACAGACCTAAGAGTGGCTATCCTTCAACAAAAAAGCTTCAAAAACAGACTCCAACGAGAGACTGCTGAATTGGAATTAATTTGCAAACTGGATACAATTAACTTAGGCTTGAATAGAGACTGGGAATGGATGAGTCATTACACAAAGTAAAACTATTTCCCCATGTTATTTCTCTCCCCCATCCCACCCCCCACTGTTCCTCAGATATTCTTGTTAACTGCTGGAAATAGCCTAGCTTGCTTGTCACCATGAAAGGTTTTCCTCCTTTCCCCCCCCTGCTGCTGGTGATGGCTTATCTTAAGTGATCACTCTCCTTACACTGTGTATGATAAACCCATTGTTTCATGTTCTCTGTGTGTGTATATCAATCTCCCCTCTGTTTTTTCCACCAAATGCATCCGATGAAGTGAGCTGTAGCTCACAAAAGCTTATGCTCTAATAAATTTGTTAGTCTCTAAGGTGCCACAAGTACTCCTTTTCTTTTCACTCTCCCAAATGAACCTTTGATCCTGCTTCCTTCTGCAATAAAGGCTCAGACTGAACCAGCTCAGAGGGATCAATCTCTGTACGTATCTTCAGCCAAGTTGTGTCAAGTGCCAGGAGAGACAGCAGGATGATTCGGTGACCATGACTTGGAATGAGCTGAGGATCGATCCCTTGAAGGTTGAGGGACAACCTAAGGGTTTCACGAATGCCACTGAGGAAAGGAATATGGGATGGGTGGCAACTGGGCCAAGAACCACTGTCTTGACTGCAAGAACAGTGTCAATCCTGGTGGCCCCATGGAGATCTTGAAGACTTTTGAGCTCAGTGCCTGGGTGGAAGAGAAGAAGCGGAAGATGACTCTGAACTCAAATGGGAAGAACACTCCAAAGGGAAGGAAATAGAGGAGCCACCTCTGGTGAATCACACTCCCTGATTCATCCAAAGCCTACTGCATGGGCCACGTTGGTACCAGTGAAGTCAGAGAAGTCAGTGCCTTGACTACCGGCACTCTCACAGAGGCAGCACTAACACTTGGTACCGAAATAGAGGCTAGTATTGAATCTATAGCTCCAGCCCATATGGCCCAAAGAACCTGATGTTGTCTCTGGGCCAGAAGATGGAACTGGCACTGACAACAGATCTGTTGGTGCCAATATGGAAAATGATCTTATCTCTGCAGTCTGCTTTTTAAGTGATGCAAGAGATGATGCCTGCAACAGCCTGTATTCTGAGGAAATCAAACTAGATGGTCCTGGGAACGCAGAAGACAATACCACAGCTGATCACTCCCATTTCACAGGCAAGTCTGGCACAGAGAGGCAGAGTAAATCTGCCGCTATTTGATAAACCTGTGGGGTCGATATAGTTGGTGCCGAGCCCGATGATGATGGTACTGGACTCAACGGATGGTACTAGAATGATCTCGCCTCGTTACTGGAAATTGGGTACTAAAGGAATTACAGTGCCAACCGGCACTCCTCTTAGAGAAGGAAGAACTTCCCCAAGCCCCGGAATTACTCTAGTCAGTTCTGAACCTTCTTTCTCAGGCAAGTAGAGGAAGGAGGATGGTTTCGTCTCAGAGAAGAGTTAGAATCTCGCTGTGGCACTGAAGCCCTCTGAGGGGCCAGACAATCTGAACCTGACACTGAAGCAGGCCTCATGGCTTGATCCATAAGGTGCTGCTTCAGGTTTAAGTCTCTAGCCACCTGTGTCCTCGTTTTGGCGGACTTGCAAATGGAGCACTTCTCCTTAATATGCCCTTCCCCAAGGTACAATAAGCACTAAGTATGTAGATCACTACTGGGGGTAGCTACTCTACATAAGGGATGGTGCTTGAAACCTGGTAAAGGCATCACACCAGGTTAAAAAACAACTATTAAACTACTAAACTAACTAACCCAGCATTAAGGGTACTACTACTAAGTATAATTAACTGTATACAAAAAAACAAGAGGAAATTCCCTGTGGTGATGACAAAAGCATGAGGTAAATACCACATGGAATGCTGGTTTTAAGCCTTGAACTTCTAACAGCTTACTGAACAGTCTGATATATACTTCGTTCTCCTAGCCAAAGCAGTTTACAGAGGAAGATCAGTATCATTGGGTTTAACATTTGTAAAAGTGTCTAGGTGATTTGGGAGCCCAAGTCTGATTAAGTCAACAAGTCTTCCCCATTGACTTTCAATGAGACTTAGGTTCCTAAATCATTTGGTGCTTTTGAAAATTTCACCCACGCTTCCTATCTTTTTTGCATACGGGGAAATTGAGGAACTGTAGTGTCTGGCACAGTGTTACACAGCAGAAATGGGAATAGATCCCCACTTTCTTGACCACCAGCCCAGTGTGCTATCCATTTAATTGCACTGCTCCAATAAATGAATTACTTCAGTATATGCCTTCCAGAAAAAAAGGATCTCTGCATTATCATGCCGCTCATTTCCTGAAATGCTGACAAATCATTTTAGTCCCACCATGCATAGCAGCAAATTGGTTCATTGCAGACGGCCGGTCAGTCCACTCAACAAGGGAAAGAAAAACAAACCTATGCCTCTAGGGCTTGACTCCCCTGGGGTGGAGCACTCTACCCTTTCAATGAAGTCAGTGTGTGTGGCAGGTGGGCAATATATCACCCTTTTGTAGTGATCCAAAGCTAATGATAAAGTCCCTGGAAAGACTCCCAGTATTTCAGTAAGCTTTGGATCAGGTCCTGTAATAGCAGGAACTATTGAAGCTATAAGAATTAAAGATCACACAAGTCAACTCTACAGCCCATTTTCTCCCTGGTACGCATGTGATTATATGTATATAGCTGAAGATGTGGTGGAAGGGAATAAAATAAATCAGATTCTGCCAAGCCAAAGGCATTTAACATACATTATACAATATCTGCATATGTTGTTAAAACTAAAACTAGGAGTAAGTAAATGCCACTTTTGATTTCCACTCACTTTGTTCTTATTGAAGCACAACGAGGACACATACGTTCTATCTGGCTGGTTTTTGGAAATGTCGGGGATGCAGATTTTTATCTGTTTTTTAAAAAGTGCTTCCTGTTCACCGCCTTTGATCACACACTCCTTGTGAATGAAAAGGAGCAATGAATGATAAATGAGGTAAGCATGTGAGGTTTTTTGTATTGTATAACATAATTTGGTTTGTTTTCTTTCCCAGTATCTTTACATTCAGCTAAGAGGTTCAGTAGTCTAGCAAATTCTGATAAGATCTCTTATTTCCTTTCTGCAAAGCCTTGTGGCCTACCCCCTTGTATGTGTAGTTCATTAGCATACACTACAAAGCTATGTCTACACTAGAAATGCTACAGCGCTTCCTGTAGACACTTCCTATGGCAACAGAATGGGTAGCTAGGTCGGCAGAAGAATTCTTCCTTCACCCTAATTCTAAGCCTTTGGAAAAATTCCCCAAAGAACACCCTCTTTAAAAATAGAGTTCAGTTGTGGAGACCATGTTTGTGTTTATCAATCCAGGATTGTATTCACCCTTCCCTGCATTCTGCTTCTGTTTGGATTATGAGGAAATTAAGTTGCACCACCTCCAACCCACATACATGATGTGGGACTGTAATGCCTCTCTGTGGTTAATCTTCCAACCTATTGTAAGAACTAGAGGCTATTGCCTCTTCAAGTGCTCCCTGTATAGGGGTTCCTGATCACTGGATACATATAATGGTGGATCCAGATTCTCTCCCAAGCTTGCCTCCTGGGCTGCCTTGTTTGGAGCTGGTATGGAGGATCTCTCACTGCTCCACCCAAACACCTTAGCCCCTCCAAGAATTATCCTTGTCTCCTCTATGCACTTTACTGAGCCATGTCTGTGATCAACATCTGATTAATAATAAAAAGAGGACTTGTGGCACTTTAGAGACTAACAAGTTTATTTGAGCATAAGCGTTTGTGAGCTATAGCTCACTTCATCGGATGCATTCGGTGGAAAATACAGTGGGAAGATTTATATACATAGAGAACATGAAACAATGGGTGTTACCATACACACTGTAACAAGAGTGTTTACTTAAGGTGAGCTATTACCAGCAGGAGAGTGGGGGGAGGGGGAGAGAACCTTTTATGGTGATAATCAAGGTGGGCCATTTCCAGCAGTTGACAAGAACGTCTGAGGAACAGTGGGGGATGGGGGGAGAGGGGGAAATAAACATGGGGAAATAGTTTTACTTTGTGTAATGACCCATCCGCTCCCAATCTCTAGTCAAGCCTAAGTTAATTGTATCCAGTTTGCAAATTAATTCCAATTCAGCAGTCTCTCGTTGGAGTCTGTTTTTGAAGTTTTTTTGTTGAAGAATTGCAACTTTTAGGTCTGTAATCAAGTAACCAAAGAGATTGAAGTGTTCTCCAACCGGTTTTTGAATGTTATAATTCTTGACGTCTGATTTGTGTCCATTTATTCTTTTACGTAGAGACTGTCCAGTTTGGCCAATGTACATGGCAGAGGGGCATTGCTGGCACATGATGGCATATATCACATTGGTAGATGCACAGGTGAACGAGCCTCTGATAGTGTGGCTGATGTAATTAGGCCCTATGATGGTGTCCCCTGAATAGATATGTGGGCACAGTTGGCAATGGGCTTTGTTGCAAGGATAGGTTCCTGGGTTAGTGGTTCTGTTGTGTGGTGTGTGGTTGCTGGTGAGTATTTGCTTCAGGTTGGGGGGCTGTCTGTAAGCAAGGACTGGCCTGTCTCCCAAGATCTGTGATAGTGATGGGTCATCCTTCAGGATAGGTTGTAGATCCCTGATGATGCGTTGGAGAGGTTTTAGTTGGGGGCTGAAGGTGATGGCTAGTGGCGTTCTGTTATTTTGTTTGTTGGGCCTGTCCTGTAGTAGGTGACTTCTGGGTACTCTGGCTCTGTCAATCTGTTTCTTCACTTCAGCAGGTGGGTATTGTAGTTGTAAGAATTCATGAGAGATCTTGTAGGTGTTTCCCTCTGTCTGAGGGGTTGGAGCAAATGCGGTTGTATCGTAGAGCTTGGCTGTAGACAATGGATTGTGTGGTGTGGTCTGGATGAAAGCTGGAGGCATGTAGGTAGGAATAGCGGTCCGTAGGTTTCTGGTATAGGGTGGTGTTTATGTGACCATCGCTTATTAGCACCTTGGTGTCCAGGAAGTGGATCTCTTGTGTGGACTGGTCATCAATGTAGTGCAAGCAGAGTAGGGGCATTAGGGGACAGAGCGCTACACTAATGACATCTTTGTCATCTGGACCCATGGAAAAGAAGCCCTTGAAGAATTCCACCATGACTTCAACAATTTCCATCCCACCATCAACCTCAGCCTAGACCAATCCACGCATTCAAAAACTGGTAGGAGAACACTTCAACCTCTCTGGTCACTCACTAAAAGATCGAAGGGTGGCAATTTCGCAACAGAAAAGCTTCAAAAACAGATTCCAACAAGAAACTGCCGAGCTTGAATTAATATGCAAACTAGATACCATTAACCTGGGTTTGAACAGAGACTGGGAGTGGCTGAGTCATTACACATATTGAATCTATTTCCTTAAGTATCCTCACACCTTCTTGTCAATTGTCTAAATGGGCCATCTTGATTATCACTATAAAAGTTTTTTTTTCTCCTGCTGATAATAGCTCATCTTAACTAATTAGCCTCTCACAGTTTGTATGGCAACTTCCAACTTATCTGTATGTGTATATATATATTTCTTCTTACTATATGTTCCATTCTATGCATCCGATGAAGTGGGCTGTTGCCCACAAAAGCTTATGCTCTAATAAATGTGTTAGTCTCTAAGGTGCCACAAGTACTGCTGTTCTTTTTGCGGATACAGACTAACATGGCTGCTACTCTGAAACCTGTCAGTGATCTGTTTCCATTCACATCTCAGGCAATGTGAGGGATGGGGTGGTGGTGGAAACTATATGTTAGATAATTTTGTCAGTGTAAATATTGCTTCTGTGACTTATCGCGCAAGTAAATAGTTTTGAATCACTGACTTCAAGCCTTACTTTGCCAACATCACATGAAGGCGCTGATATTGGGGCAAATAAGTTCTATGGCAGGCTCATTTGTATTCCTGCCTTTTAAATGAGGGCCGGGGTGCTCTTCAGTGATGTTCATTGAAGCAATCAGCGTGTAATTCTTCCTTTCTCTCCTGGGAGTGGTTGGCATAAAGAGGCTGGGGATTATTAGTAGCTACTAGAAATTGTAATACCGGAGGGATGAACATCTGATAGCTGTTTGAATACCAATCTCTGGAAGGTAATAGAAGCTATTGGTTTGAATGTCCTCTCATTTACACAGGTGTAAATCCAAGTACAACACCATTTAAGTCAATGGAATTACACTGATGTGAAAGGAGAATCAGGCTCCCTGTATAGTTGCCTAGTCTTGACGTTTATGCCTGTGCATTGCTGCTCTGATATAGTTTTAAAAATAAAATAAATGTGCCAAATGCTGCAGTGGGCTACAGCCAGTATAAATCCAGAGAGGCTTAATCCAAGTTTGCATTGGTGACACTGGGAGCAGAGCAGTTGTCTGGACTTATTCATGAAAAATAGGAGTTAAGACATGCAATGATGGTTCTCTATTTATAATATAGTCATTCAAAGGGTCACTGGCATGTACGTTTTGGGAGGGGACTTGGGAGGAAGCAAGGTTTCGGTAACTAGACCACAGATATGAGAACTAGGACTTTCGGGTTCTAGTCCAAGTGCTGGCACTTCTGAAAAAATAGGGGTAATATTTGTAAACTCACTTCCCAGGTAGGTTGTGCATGTGTTACAAGGTGTAATTGTTTATAAGTAGCTTTGAGATCCATAGATGAAGGAAGTGTGTGTGTGTGTGTGTGTGTGTGTGTGTGTGTATATATATAATATATATGAATGTAATTGCACCCCCCCTTCTGCGCAACAGAGGAGTTACCATGCCAAAACAAACCATCGGTCTGTAGAGTCTGGTAACTTGACTATCAGTAGTGAATACTTGATTTCTTCCAAGGAAGAAGAAAATCTCTTAATGTCTCTTTTCGTTCTTGTTTTTAGAATCCTCATGACAAATGTACACCTCTCTATGCCCTGCCACCCAACAAAGTCAGAGAGCTTTACGAGAAAACACTCCAATTGGCCCTAACCCTGACCATAATCAAATTAACCAGACTATTCTGCCTCAGATTTTATCTTATTCCCCTCTGTACTCCCACCCTCCCCAAAGAACTGGGAAAGAGCCTGAAGGTCAACAATTTCATGCTAGTTTGGACCGCGGAAAGGATTGACTGCCAAAATTGAGGGCTCCTCACAGAGGACTCCCTGCTGAGAACTTCCTCTTAATTAGAACAAAAGTGAGTTCCAGTTCAGTTTCTCCAGATTGCAACTGTCACTAATAGCGTGTAGCCAAAAGCCTTTATTTACAGGTAGATGTGTTTTATTTTTGCTTGTGCCAAGGACAAAACAGGCTAAAGAGATTTGATCCTACTAGCATTACAAATGAAGCATTTATCTCTTAAAGTACCATCCTATAAAGGAAATGGAATGCTAGTGAAAATATCCAAAGAAAGTTAACAGACATCTATAATTAAGTAATGATGAGATGCTGTCACTGTGAAATAAAATAGTGGGTGCTTTTATGAAGGCCTTTTTGTTGTTGTTTCTTCTTCCACTTTGTACGTTTGTTAAGGATACACCCCCAAGCTCCATTTTGGGGATTACAATAGGTCTGTAAAGTTCCATGCAGGGCTCTCATTCAGTCAGAGCTGTTCAGAGTGGAGCTTCGGTAAATATTTTCATCCCCCCCCGCCCCCTCAGAGTTTTTGTAGCATGTTGGGGAGGGGCTCCAGGAAATATTCTGAATTTAAGTCCTGGTTCCATGCACACCCAGATCTCTGCTGCAGTAAGGTCCTGAAGCACATGCTGAAAGCTCCAGATGCAAGTAGTTCTGTTGCGAAATAGGCTGGGATTTTTTACCAGTGCTCTTAGAGGATGCCTAGATGGTTCAGGGGGTTTAGTAAAGGACCTACTCATCTCGATCATTCCTGCTGTTCAACTAGATCAGATATCAGTGCAGACTACACAGGTTTTGGCTAGATTGTCTGCTCTGTCATGGCTTCAGGCTATTCATACCTGTGTTAAGCTACAAACACCCCCCTTGACCAGATCAGGGTATCTGTGCCTCTGTATATGGTAGGGTTTCAGAGTGAGAATGCATGTGTGTATTATCTGTCCATCTCTCCCTCTGCCCTTCCACTGCTGACTGCCACATTTTTGAACAAGAGTGTTTTGGAAAGCACAGCAGCTAAGACAGCTTATGTAGATGTGGAGGTAGCATCATTGATTTTAGATGTCTTTTAAGCCACAGTAGGGCAAAATACAAGGATGATGGGCCAGAGAGACAGTCAGGGACAAGCCAGAGGAGAATGCAAAAGCCACATAATCATAGAATCATAGAATCATAGAATCATAGAATATCAGGGTTGGAAGGGACCCCAGAAGGTCATCTAGTCCAACCCCCTGCTCAAAGCAGGACCAAGTCCCAGTTAAATCATCCCAGCTAGGGCTTTGTCAAGCCTGACCTTAAAAACCTCTAAGGAAGGAGATTCTACCACCTCCCTAGGTAACGCATTCCAGTGTTTCACCACCCTCTTAGTGAAAAAGTTTTTCCTAATATCCAATCTAAACCTCCCCCATTGCAACTTGAGACCATTACTCCTCGTTCTGTCATCTGCTACCATTGAGAACAGTCTAGAGCCATCCTCTTTGAAACCCCCTTTCAGGTAGTTGAAAGCAGCTATCAAATCCCCCCTCATTCTTCTCTTCTCCAGACTAAACAATCCCAGCTCCCTCAGCCTCTCCTCATAAGTCATGTGCTCTAGACCCCTAATCATTTTCGTTGCCCTTCGTTGTACTCTTTCCAATTTATCCACATCCTTCCTGTAGTGTGGGGCCCAAAACTGGACACAGTACTCCAGATGAGGCCTCACCAGTGTCGAATAGAGGGGAACGATCACGTCCCTCGATCTGCTCGCTATGCCCCTACTTATACAACCCAAAATGCCATTGGCCTTCTTGGCAACAAGGGCACACTGCTGACTCATATCCAGCTTCTCGTCCACTGTCACCCCTAGGTCCTTTTCCGCAGAACTGCTGCCGAGCCATTCGGTCCCTAGTCTGTAGCGGTGCATTGGATTCTTCCATCCTAAGTGCAGGACCCTGCATTTATCCTTATTGAACCTCATTAGATTTCTTTTGGCCCAATCCTCCAATTTGTCTAGGTCCTTCTGTATCCTATCCCTCCCCTCCAGCGTATCTACCACTCCTCCCAGTTTAGTATCATCCGCAAATTTGCTGAGAGTGCAATCCACACCATCCTCCAGATCATTTATGATAATTTATCATAATCTGTATAGAAGGGTCAATGTGCTGAGATATATGAATGACTGTAATGTATGTGTGTGATAACATGGGGCAGGGGAGAAAAAGTCAAATAGATTAAATGGGTTATTTTAATTTCAGGCAAAACATTTTATTCTCCAAACAGTAAGAACAGAGGCAAAAATACATGGTATTACACTTTTCTAGAGAGATAGGCAGTGGGGTCTAGACAGAGCAGTAGACTGGTAGTTGAGAGACCAAGATTCTCTAGCTCTGCCACCAATACACTGTGACTTCATTTCTTGTGCCTCTGTTTCCACTTGAATCCACTATCTGTCTTGTCTAGTTAGATTGCAAACTTGTCAGGACTGGTGTAGCCAAGTGTAAGTAAAGTGACAAAGTTCCTCCTCTGCCTTGGTGGGTCCTGTGCTTATTGGCGGATTTGTTCACCTCAGAAATTCATGGCGGCCCTCAGTTTGGCCACTTTTGCTAACCTTATCACTGGCATGGGGAAAAGGAAGGAGAACAATCCCCACAGTCTAGGCTGGTCCACCTAGTGGGTCAGGGGGCAGGCCAGGGACCTTACCCTCTGATGGGACCCACAGTCCAGGTCAACACCACCCCTATATCCAATAGGGAGTTAGGGGGATGGAGAGAATCCAGGCCTACCCTTTACTCCAGGTTCCAGACCAGGGCCCTGTGGATCACAGCTGTCTAAAGTATTTCATGTAACACCTGTGCAACAGCTACAACTTCCTGAGCTACTTCCCCATGGCCTCCTCCCAACACCTTCTGTATCCTCACCACAGGACCTTCCTCCTGATGCCAGATAGTGTTTGTACTCCTCAGTCCTCCAGCAGGGGGGACGCCCTCTCACACTCAGCTCCTTGCGCCCCCCTCACTGGCTGAAGTGAGGTCCTTTTTAAACCAGGTGCCCTGATTAGCCTGCCTGTCTTAGTTGATTCTAGCAGCTTCTTAATTGGCTCCAGATATCCTAATTAGTCTGTCTGCCTTAATTGGTTCCAGCAAGTTCCTGATTGTTCTGGAACTGCCCCTATTACCTTACCCAGAGAAAAGGAACCTGCTTAACCAGGGGCTAATATATCTGTCTTCTACCACTCTCCTGTAGCCGTCTGGCCCGACCTTGTCACAGTAAGTAGGTGTAGCCTTTGGGTTTACTAACTGTTGTCATTCCCTTTCCTTCTGTCTCTAGCTGCTGTTTTATACCTCTGTTTGTCTCATACATTTTCTTGTTTCTAAGTTCCAAACCTTTCCTCTTTCCTTGGGAGGTGAGTGAGATGTGGCCCCTCATGTCACACCTGTCAGATGTTCTAACCTGTAGGCAAAAAAATGTGCCCAGATGCAAAATACCAGGTTCAAAATAATACAAATCAGTCTACAATTTGAAAAGTTGATTTCTGAGCATTCAGCCGGAGATAGGCAATAAGAGCTAGATATCTGAATGCCACACAGAAACTGCGATATAAACTAATTCCCTTCCCATTTTTATCATTCTGTCTAAATAATGCTTCATTTGTAGCTGGAGTCTTAGTTCTGTGTAAAGACTAGCTGTAGAAATTTTATGTTGGCTTAAATTTGAATACCTGAAAACAAATCATGACAAAGGCACTTCATTTTTATCATTCTAACAATAAAGATCGTCTCCCTATTCACTTTATTCTCCCATCCTGAAAAAATGAAGAGCCCTTGAAAACTAGAGGATAGCCAATGTTCTTCTCCTTCTTGAGTTCCTGAAGATTGCTACCAGTAAGTACATGCTACTACCCCATGTGGAGTTTTTCTTGATGGTGAGCACCTCTAATTTTTCTGGTGTTGCTATTGAGTCAGATTTTAAATAATAACCTTTCCTCTTACAAAAGTGGACATCTCTTCATATCGATTGGAATGTATTTGATTCTCAAACTTCAAAGTATTCTCTTGACTGGTTGCTTCATAGTTTGTCTGAAAATGTTTTGGCTGGTATCTACCAGCCAATGATTGGCTCATATCCTATACAATGGTCATCTGTAAAAAGTTAGATACAATGTGGTATCTTGTTGGGAAAATACTACTATGACACATGCTCATGTATGTGTAGGATGGTATCTTAGGGGACGAGAGTGCCCAATTCTTCCTCTCCAAGCACTTGGAGTACCACTGACTTGAGTACTATTCAGAGGAGAATTTAGCCATAGGGAGAAGTCCTCTAAGTTCTGTTCATTCTGTTGCATGTGGTTAGCTGATGATCCTGGGATTGAAGTGAGTGTGTGGCCATTGATCATTACCATCTATATCTCTTGGGGTACTTTGATGTGGAAATGCAGCATTTTACACTTCTGGTGAATGCTGCTGGATTGCTATGTTCCATCCTAGCAAGACATTAAAACTGGGGGAATTAGCTGGGACAATGGGTTGCCTCGTAATTGATGTAAATAGCTTGTTTAATGACTCTGATAAAGCAAAGTGGCATGTGATTGTAATGGAAATGCTACACTGGTTGGAAAACAAGATATTAATTCAGAACATAAGGACGTGAAGAAATAATGTTAGGGGACTGAGTAAAGGCTATTCAGCTTCTCTGGGCTCATTTCCGTTTTCTGTAGTACTCCATTAACCACAAGATGCTATCGTGGTTTTTAATGACCCTAATGTTTTTGCTTCAACAACTTTGTCTGGTAGGCAGTTCCAGATGCTTATGATGGTCTCTGTGACTGATAACATGTTTCCTTGAATTTCATTCTTTAATTTCTACTGTGTTTCTCATGTGAAATCACCACTTGAAAAAATCCTGTCACTTGTATTAGGAAGTGGCTGGAATCAAAATACTCACTAATTATACATACCTATGTTTGTTCATACCAGAACCCAGTTTTTTATTAAATGGCACTCTGTCAGTCTTGAACTAGGACCTCAACATAGTGTTAAGGGCACTGTGGTGAAATCTGATGGAGATATGAAACCTAGATCTGACACTTTGTGGTTGTTAAAGATTCCATGGCCACGTCAAAAAGTTATGGTGTGTATTGTCCCCAATAAGTATCTAGAGAAATTTGTTTGTGAGTAATTACATTCTAGTTACTTAACTTCCCCTGTTGGTTTGACTGTATATTCTTCTTCGCTTCTGGGTGCAACACTGTTCTGTGGTGGTCCTGTGCACTGAAAATCAGTTGCTGACATCCCGACAGGTATTTTTAGTTATTTTATTTTAATAAAAGATTAAAAGTTATCTATATTTTATTGTCAGTTGTTGTTTACATATTGTAGTACATGTTGTATTATTTATAATTATTTATGCTTATTGTTTAATTTTATTTATATATTTGTCTTACAGTAGTGTCCAGTCGTACTAATTGGAGTCAAAGTCCCATTGGGCTAGGTGCTGTACAAACTCATACAGAGATTTGCAAAATTCATAATTCAGGCATTACCATTAACCTAAGAATTAAAATATTAGAAATGACCGGTTAAAGTAACTTACATACACATTCCACTATCTTATGTCATTCATATGGTTCCCAATCCTGCACAGATTCAAGATCTGAGGTGTACTGCGGAAAGGCATCTGGGGGTTTGTGGTGGGGTGAGATAGGGCTAAGGCAGGCCAGAGTGTCTGTGCAGACCAGCAGCCAATCAGGGCTGAGCAAGGGGCGACCAATCAGGGCCAGGCTCAGGCCTATATAAAGGCTGCCCATGAGAGGAGCAGTTAGTCTCTTCCAGACCTCCAACAGGGAAGGTCTGTCTCCAGAGTAAGGAGACCAGCACCCAGGACAGCGCAGTGGTGGACAGGCTCAGGGGAGCATAGGTGAGCTCCAGCCTGTTACTTGCCAGGCTGTGGGCCCTAACCGGAAGGGCCTAGAGGGTGCAAAGGGGTCAGAGGGGAAGTGACCCAGGGAGAATGGACAGATGAGGGGAGAGAAGGAGGGTGGGGAGGCTGCTGCTAGAGGGTCCCTGGGTCGGAACCCAGAGTAGTGGGTGGGCCTGGGTCCCCCCCTTTACCTTGCACCTGGCTGTGGGAAGTGGCCATAACGTACAGCACCAGACCCCTGATGGAAGGTGTTAGACTTTGGGGTGTAGTTGGCCACTGAGGTGGGGTGAACCAAAAGATGGCTGTTAACCCACCCCCAGAAGGGGATGAGCATGGACTAGGGGGCACTGCTGGAGGGCAGTGGCCTGAAGAGGATGCTGCCGAGTGGGGAGCAATGCAGGTCCGGACACCAACAGAGGGCGAGAGATGGCTGGGACACTACCGGCAGAGGGCGCTCCACATGGACTGAGCTAATTCCCAGAGTCACCAGCGGGAGGCGCTGTGGTGGTGAGTCCCGACCCCGTCACAGGATCATAGTGGCTCACAAACTAAATATGAGTCATCCATGTAATGCTGTTGCAAATAAAGCAAATGTCATTCATAGTTGTATTAGCAGGAGGGGTATAAGCAAGACATGAGAAATAATTCTTCTGCTATACTCTGTGTTGATAAGGCCTCAGCTGGAGTATTGTGTCCAGTTCTGAGTGCCACATTTCAGGAAAGATAGTCCAAAGGAGAGCAGCAAAAATGATTAAAGGTCTAGAAAATGTGGCCTATGAAGGAAGATTGGAAAAAAAAATCTGGGTTTGTTTTGTCTGGAGAAGAGAAGACTGAGGGGGGAACATAAGTTTTCAAATATACAAGGAGGAGGGAGAAAAATTGTTCTTGTTAACCTCTGAGGATAGGATGAGAAGAAATTGTAGCAAGGGTGGTTTAGGTTGAACATTAGGAAAAAACTTCCTATTAGGGTAGTTAAGTACTGGAATAAATTACCTAGGGAGGTTGTGGAATATACATCATTGGAGGTTTTTAAGAGCAGGTTAGACAAACACCTGTCAGGGATGGTCTAGATAATACTTAGTCCTGCCTTTAGTGCAGGGCACTAGACTAGAAGACCTTTCAAGATCCTTTCCAGTCTTATACTTCTATAATTCTATCATCCATTCTGAGCTATCATGTATGGTGCAAACTCTTTCAACATGATGAAAAGGAATAGATCACTTGCTGATTACCTGTTCATTCCTTCTGGGGTACCTGGTACTGGCCACTGTCAGAAGACAGGATACTGGGCTAGATAGACCTTTGGTCTGACTCAGTATGGCCATTTTTATGTTTTAGTTAGATTTGCATACATACTAAAATGCATTGATGTATGTATCTTGGAGTAGGTAAAGTATGTAATTGTGTATGTTGAAAGTATTTACAATTCAGCATTTACACTTCACCCTGTAACAGGTAATTTGTCTGGTACTTTAGAATGCATTGATCTTTAGTACATGAAAGTTTTCCATTATAAGATACATACAAGGGACCCAAAAAGAAAACCTGATCTTTCTGAAAATTCTGTCTTGTGAAAACCATTCTAAAGCTTTTAATTTTGTTCCATGGTGGAACAAAAACAAATGTTGAAATCTCAAAAAATGTCATGAAAGAGAATTATCATTCTCTGGCTAGCTCTAGTGAAAACAAAAGAATTGAAATGTTTTTAAACATACTGTAATAAATGCTTAAAATTGGTTTGCTTTGACTGGATGAGAAGGCATAAGTAAGTGTAGTGTCTTGTGAAAGACAATCTAGGCACCCTTACACATGTGAGGTTAATGCTCTTTTATTAGCAGCGCTTTTTGCTCTATAATCCAAAAATTACTGCACCATACTAGCCTCCAATAGTGCAGAGGCTCTTGGGTTTACCTTACTGTGGTTATGCCATTGCCGGGTGCATAGATCAAATAGCCCACACTTTAAAAGAAAAAAATAAAAAATTCACAAGAAACATCTCATGAAATAAACCAAAGCAGATTTCACAAACTAGGGAACCTTGCTTAAAGGACTGGTTTAGGACTAAATGAAAATCGGACAATGGTGAACCCAATATATTATCCACTGGGCACACAATATGAACCATTTGGATGTTGGCCCTCAGTGGTTAACATCATTACAGCTCACGTAAAAACAAAGGATTATCCTACATACTGAAACACACTGATCGTAAAAATTGCTTTTTTTATTAATCCAGGTTTAAACTCCCCATCTCTAATTCCCAAAACCTAAACAGATATTCAGAATACCTTGTCAACTTCATGTGTGAGTTTCTTTGTTTACTTCCCCCATTTAAAAAGACTGTACCATTTTTCTCTCAACCTCCATTATTGACAGGAATAAATTGTTAAACCCAGCATAAAACATGTGCTGTTAAATTACTGACATCCTTAAATAACTGTTGTCAATACATTCTTTGAATGTTATGTCCCCATCTGTGATTTTTGTTGTTCCTCATGATGTTCAACATGCCCTAAAGTCCCAGTCTTTTGTTCCTTTCAACTGTGGATGGCAAATGCTGGAGTAATTTAGCAGCATTCTGTGTGGCAGATCTGAAAGAGATAAACAGAAGGTTGCTGGCATATTTTTCATGCTGTAAAAATAGATTCAAGTAGTTGCTGCTGAAATCAATAAAAAGCTAAAACAAAAAGGTTTTTCCACCCACGTTCCATTTAGTTTTTAAAGGTTAAATCGGTTTGATCCAAAGCACAATGAAGTCAATATGAGTCTTCTGTTGACTGCTTTGGGCATTGGATTGGGCCCTTTGGAAGGAATATAGAATGTGAACAAATTAATGTTACAGATTGTAGATATTATTTCTCTCTGTTTTATTAATGACATATAGCAGATAACCCAGAAAAGTCTGGCCACCGGGTGTTTATACTATGCATGTGTGTAATTGATTTTTTGATCACTTATAACTCTGGGTCTTTTAAATTGTTTTTATGGTTTTGCAAATTACCCCCTAAGGGGATTGAGCCTCTGTGGGAATTAACCATCTGGAAAATTCAGATGTAAAAAAGAATTCTTCAAAAAGTCATAAATATGTGAAACCAGGGGGTTTGTAATGGAAGGAGAGGGAGAGGGAAGCTGGGTTTGGTGAGTGGCGAACCAGTATCTTGCTGGAAGTAGGAGAGTGGTGTACGATTTTGGGGAGTAAAAGCATGGATGGGAGTAAAATTTTAAAACATAAGAACCTCCATACTTGGTCAGACCAAGGGTCCATCTAGCCCAGTATCCTGTCTTCTGACAGTGGCCAATGCCAGGTGCCCCAGAGGGGATGAACAGAACAGGTAATCATCAAGTGATCCAATCCCTGTCACCCATTCCCAGAAGTGTATAAACGTACACTGACGAAGTGATCAGCACCCAGGAGACTCCTCATGAGACTATCTCTGTCCAGAGAGCTCACAACCTGCAGAGAGACCTGACCCATGGGATCTTCAACCTTCATGAGTAAAGGGAAAATCTCATCCCTACTGCATCAATACCAACTGAATAGCTCAACACGGACAATGGGCTAAAGTGCCTAGCCTACGCCTTGCAAATTCCTCTTTACTTGAATGGGCCAAGACTGTATGCACCTGCCCCACCCCACTCTTCACAATGGCAGCAGCATGGTCCTGATTTGGTTAGTGACTCCTTTTTAACGTCCTGGCTAGACAGTGCCTTATATGGTCCTCACCCCAACAGAGCTCAGTGCTGAAAAGCTATGTGGCAATTATACACAGTTCCCACCTGCCACCCAGCTCCAGTAGACATCTAAGTGACATAGGCCCCTACTTGCTTTTGAAAGTCCCATTATATGCCTAAATACCTTTAAAACTCCCATTGATTTCAATGAGTATGAGGCACCAACGTGTTTGAAAATCTTAGTGCCTAATTACCTTCAAAACTCTGTCCTGTAGGCTCCTACTTAGAACTGGGCAAATAATGGATTTTCTTGGTTTGCTGGAAATTCTGAAGTTTAATTTTGCATCAAATAGAACGTTTCCTCTAGATTTTGACCACTTTAAAATGTTTCTCATTTAAAAAAGAATAAACTTAAAGGAAATTTTGAAACTGAGTAATTTCAAATGGCAAAACTGGAATGTTTTATTTTGAAAATAGTGAAACGCTTCAATTTCTTCCATTTTTTTTTAAACTAATCATTTGGCTAAACCAACTTTGAGACATGGTGGTGTTGCTGAATTTACATTTTTCACCGGGGGAAGAAAATTTGGGTGGAAAAAATTCCCCCAGCTCTATTCTGAAATCATTTTTGAAAATGAGACTTAATTTCCCAAGTCACTTAAGCACCGTTTATAAATTTTATGAGCTGTAGTACAGAGATCCTGGCTGTTTGTGGTCATTAAAAGTTCATAGTACTTTTGGCAAGTGTTAGCCCTGGTGTTTTGGACAAATTCCAGTGTAGCTATTCAGAGTACATTCTAATCCCACCTCCTGGTTTCAGCTGGATATACCTGCCTTAAAATGTTTATGCATGCTGCTAAATAGGTACCATCAATCACCCCAGAAGTGGGCAAAGTGAATCCTGCGTGCGTATATATACCCTGTGAAGCACACTGAGATCCCTTGGGATGGAAAGGCACTATCTAAATTTGAGATACTATTAATGTCTTTCTTCCTCTACAAATAAATCATCTTGCAAAATGACTGGAAGAAATTACTTTTCCACAAATAGATTCATCCTGCTCTCCTGCAGAGAGATGAGAAACTTTGTTATAATGCTCAAATTGTTCTACAATCAGTATATTGCTTTGGTTGACTAGCTTTCTTTTTGTGGCTTTGCTAATGACTTTTAAAAGTAACAGAAAATGTTTCCACAAATGAGAGAATAAAATTAGCCTTCCACTTCTCTGGGATTCTGTCTGAAACCAAGTTACTTCTTTTTGCTTGGGCAATAATGGCAGTGCTTTTGTTAATTATTATTTCATGTTGTCATAATTAGGCAATTAATAATTTACATTAAATGCTGCTGCTTTTTGCTGTGTAAATGTTTTCATTCTTCATCAGATCCTTATTCTATTAAAGTGATTCATAAATACATAACAATTGGAGTCTTTGATAGGATAAGCATCATACTTTTATCAATCAATCGATCAATCAATTTCACACAGAGTAT
The DNA here is from genome assembly GCF_009764565.3 of Dermochelys coriacea. Taxonomy (NCBI): domain Eukaryota; kingdom Metazoa; phylum Chordata; order Testudines; family Dermochelyidae; genus Dermochelys; species Dermochelys coriacea. Next base: position 22,460,368 of record NC_050082.1, read on the forward strand.
ATAATTTTGTTGTTGAAATGATGTATCCCAAGCATTAAGATATCCCCAAAAAATTGTATTAGTTGTACCCACACTTATATTTTTAAAACAAAGCAAGCTGTTTTAATAAATATTGTACAACCCTTAGGCCTTATTGGATAAATATTTCCATTCCTTGATTTAACAGTCTACTATATTTATTCAGTAAAGGATCAGAAGTTTCCTGATGCATTATGCTAATAGGCAGGACTCTATTGTGACTTTTCAGAGGAACTTGCATAGTATGATATAGACTCTCTAGGCCAGATCCACCATGACTTCACTGAGTTACACTCATTCACACCAGCTAAAGATCTGGCCCTCTGACTTAGCTGTCTAGGAGGGACTACTTGATCAGTTTGTTTCTCAATTTGAAAGAAAGAAAAGTCCCAGTAGAACTCTCAGGATACACAAATAAAAAGACGCCCTGGGGATCTGTAGTGTGGGACAGTTTCTCCTCTCTAGGTTATAAAGCCCCACCCAGATTGATGATGATTGAACTTTGTTGCTGTCTCATGGCAAATATTTGCCAAGAGCCCAGAGCTCTCCCCAAATCAACGAGGGTTTCAGTTACCTTCTTCCACAGCAAACCTCAGCCTGCAGAAGTGAGATGGTGCCGTTTATAGCAACAACTGATAGTCAGGGTCACAGCCAGCTTCTGTTGTGCCAAACATTGACTATCACATGGAAATATGGTGGTGTTTAGAGGGTAAATTAAACAACCTTCCATTAAATTAACTCTTATTTCATCTGCATACAATCTCAGTCCTGTGGGGGTGTTAATTTAAATGCAGTAAATGGGCCCAGAGAGTCAAAGTTGTTAACATGACCCTGTCACTGCACAACACTAAACAGATAAACATGATTCTGGGTTTCAAACATAGAGGCATCAGCCTGATTAGTCCCATAGCAACAACCACCATTAAATCTTTATAACCTCTTTTTTAATAAGAAAAACCAAGGAAACAGTTAAAGCATTTGAAACATAAATATTAGTAAGGCTTTCATTTTAACTATATCCCTTATTCCTTTTTCCTTCAGCTGTGAAGGGTCTTTATAAGTAAACCCCCCTGTTTGACAGCCTTTAAATGACATTAAAGATGGTGCTAACAATCTTTATGGGGAAAATGGAAATTAGTAAAAGTATGGAATGGTCTAGTTATTGCATCATCCTGCCCTGATTACCAGGGACTGGATTAGATGACCTATTGAGGTCCCTTTCAGTCCTACATTTCTATGATCTGGAGTTAAGACGGACCAAAAAAAAAAAGCAAAGATTAGAACTTATACCTTCTGTCTCTGGTGCTTGCTTTCACTTGCAACCTCGCTATTGGAGAAATACTGGCACAGCAAATACTGGTCTGATCAGCCACTCCAAGTCCTGGAAAACTTGTGTCAGCATGGGGCTGTTCAGGGCATTGCTTTTAGCTGACTCTCTGGTCATGGGCTTGCAGCATGTTGCAAAAGTCTTGGCAGACTGCAGATTCTTATTAAACAGAAGCCCCCCCCGCCCCCCAAAAAAGAGAGAAGAAATAAGGTGTGGAAGGAAAAGGACACAAAAGGAGGAATGCAAGTATCACATTCCAGATGGTGTTGTGGATTGACCTGAAGGTGGCAATGTCATCAGTTCCCTCTCAATGGACTGTTCTGATCAGGATGTCTTTCAGAATCAGAACAATGAAAACCCAAAGGTATCATGGTGGATGCTGGGGTCCCCAGAGTCAGTGCAGGATGGCATTGTGATAACGCTCCCACTTTCCAAGTCCACCCATCTTCCAGTCAGTTTCCAGACTCCCAAAGTCTCTCTTTTTGCAGTCTCTTTAAAAACAAATAAATAAATAAGAAGGAAGGCTGAAATAGCTCATCCCCCTCATTACTTTGTCCTAATTCCCAACACACCAAATTTCCTGCTTTGGACCATTTAATCTCTGGTTTCATTCTCCTTGTTTCCTCTTGTTTACCAGTCATGAGCTCAACGTAGTCCTTGGATGGTATCAGTTTTTGTTTTAGATTAAGCCAATCTTTCTGCCTTTGACTTTCTGCTGGCCTATATCAACTAATGTTATGTAGCAACCTGAAGAGTTGGACTCTTGTTACCATGGACAGCTTATCTTACAGGCTTCTGCAGAACAGGTCTCTCTTGCCCCTCTGAGATGGTCTAGTTCCAAATTTCAAGTCTGTGAGACTTCTGCCCTATAGGGCTCAGTCAGGCCCGTAAGGCACAGCCCTGAGCAGAGCATCCGTGTGGAGGAAGTGTACCCACTGCTTTGTGAAGAGCATCTTACTCCCTGGCACTGACTGGGGTAATGGGTGGAGCAGGGTAATTGCCCTGCCTTCTTCGCCCCTCCTTTCCCCAGAGGAGTGGGGAGTGACCAGTTTTTGTGCACTTGGGATCACAGTGATCATAAATGGACCTGGCCTTTTTGCGAGTGGCACAGGACAGTTGCTCCTTGAGCACCCCTTGCCCTACTGTAAGGACTCTGCACATCTGTGTAAGAGCCAGGCGTGATCTTGCCCTGAATCATTGTTGTAGATTACTTAAAAAGCAGGCCCAAGCCCAAGGATGGAATAAGTTTATCTCCAAGTCTAACCAAAACCTCTGGACTAAGTCTTTCTCTACAGACAGGGTATCATTAGCTGCGTGGGTGTCCTGTACACAAAGAACATTTCTTTCATACAGGGAAAGACCTATCTAACTTTAATGATGACTGTCCCGTTTGTATCTTAAGACTTCTCCATAGCCTTGACATCTTTCCAGAGCCTATCCATACTGCCTTTGGTGATCTCAGGAAGCAGCGCATTAGCTACAACCTCCAACCAAGAAACAGGCTATTCAGATGTTTCGGTATATTCTTTTTCTCCCTCCCTCCCCCCCAGCAAGGCAAAGCAGCAACCAGCATCCCTGCCAGATCTAGATTCTAGGCTTCCCGCACAGACTCCTGGTGCGAGTCCCAGTGTAAAGCTACAAGTTGGGCAAACCACATTATCCCATTGTGGGACAAATTTACCAGCATCCTTATTCGACATACCATCCACAGATATGCATTTCTTTATCAGAGATTCTGTATGGCTGCTGTTTCAGAGCCCTACACTGCATATGAACAAGTCCCAGGAGAGGGCTCCAAACTAGCGCTACCTGCAGCACTTCACTGAATAGCCAAACAACCATAGGAGAGCCCAGAGGAGCACTTTCAAAAAATGCACTGAGCATATGGGAAAACTCCTGCAGTTGGCGCCAAAGCAGCCACAGCTTTGTTGTACAGTCCAGCAGATACAAAATGGGCAGAGTAGAACTTTCAAAGTTCGCCTTAGCATAACAAGTAGGGTTGAAAGTTATCCATTGAAATTGCTTTTTGATGGAAAATTAAGTTTTTTGACTAACTGATATTCTTTAGCAGAATGTCTGCTTTCCATGGAAAAAGCCAGCTTTTGGTCCAAAAAAAAAAAAAGCCAAAAAAATCAAACCCCTGGAAACCCTAAACTCAAACGCCCAGTTTTCAGGTTTTTCAATTAAAAGTCAAAAATGTCCACAGGAACCCTTGCCCCCTTGTTTTCTAATAAACTGTGGTAATGAACATATGTCTAGCAAAGGCAAGTTGGTGGTTAGTGCCCCAACCACCACTTTGACCTTACAAGAGCTGTGATTGCTCAAGGTGCTGCTGTTTGGGGTGTCTCTGAAATAGTTGTCTTATGTTGAATTTGTTTCCATGTGCTTAGTGTGTGCTCAGCACACTGTGTACTTTGTCATACGATTCGAGCAAAACCTCTGGGGTAAAACTGTAGAACACACTGATGTGTTAAAAGAAAAGGAGTACTTGTGGCACCTTAGAGACTAACTAACTATCGGATGAAGTGAGCTGTAGCTCACAAACTTATGCTCAAATAAATTTGTTAGTCTCTAAGGTGCCACAAGTACTCCTTTTCTTTTTGCAAATACAGACTAACACGGCTGCTACTCTGAAAACTGATGTTAGTATTTTTTTCTTAACATGGCCAATCCACATGTTTAGGAATTGTTTATAAAAAAATTATGGGAACAGTTGACATCGGAAGCAAATGAATAAGTAGCAGGCCAATGAGCTGTATGGCTAAGGGTGTGCAGAAAGGAAACCTATCGGGGTAGCTTTTTCTATTGTGGGAAATTAGCAAAAAATTGCCTTCAGAGTCTGGGCTCTTAATGCTTAAACTGTTTAAGTGCAAGATTAATAATTGCTAAATTTAGGACAAAATTAAATTAGTTTTGTAAGCTCCTGTTACCATGATGCCATGTAAACACTAATTTATTTGCTATTAGTCATTTTAAGCTGATTCTGAATGGCTATTTTTCACTCAAACCATCAAATATTGAAGACCAAAAAAGTCTCATGCTTTGCCCTGGTTGTGTGGTTGGCACCCAGTATTGCTAACCTCAGACCATCAAAAATCATGAGTCAGGAACCCCAAACTCGTGCGACTGGCTTAAAATCCTGAGATTTATAAAGACCCTACATTTTGAGTTGTTGTATGGTCTTCTGGTTTTTAACTGGAGGGGGTTCATGTTTTCAAGTTTTGTTCTGCATCTGATTGCTAGATACTTTTTTCTCAGAATTTAAAAAAAAAAATTCTCATGTAACACATGACTCCAGGAGCTGGGGCTATAAGAAAACATTCAAAAATTGAGACTCGTGATGAAATCATGAAAATATAGCACTACTGGGCAAGACCCAGCTGTGGAAGGATAAGATACGATAGTGCAAGCTGCTTGCGAGCTCTCTTCCGTTGTGCAGCCCAGAGCTATCCACTGCAGTCCGGAAAATAGGCAGGACCAGCTGGGAGAGGCCTCTGTTTAGTGGTGCTCATAGCTGGCGGTGCTCACATAAAGCCCCAATTAAAGGTCCACTCCAGTTTTACACCAGCGTGACCCTAGTGAATCTACTTGAGTAACACAGCAGTGAATCGGTTCCTATATACAACCACCCTAGATCTGCCAGGGGCATGTGGTCTTATTAAAAGATGTACCCACAAGAGATGGCTCTGGGGGGAGAAAAGATCTGCAAGGATCCCTTCAGAGACCATCTCACATTGTTGCACTGTGGGGCTGCTCCCTCCAACCTGCAGAGCAGACCCCAGAGCCAACCCAAACTTGAGGGATCTGTGGAGTTCCGTGACAAGCTCCATGGCTTGGCTCTGGATTGGGTGGGGGCTGCCTGGCCAGTGAAGGGTGGGATACAGGGATGCCCTTTAGCTGCTCCCAGTACCCAGGGGGCATGGGGTGAGTCCTGTAAATAAAAGATAATGCAGTCTCAGCTGGGCAGTTGTTATAGGCCTGGAGGGAGGGAGGATGTGCACCCACCTCAGCCCTATCTGTTCCCTGGCTTACCCCTATCTCCTCTTCTTGCTGTGTGATCATGGACCAGAGGCTTGCCCTCCTTCGGCCCAGAGGGTGGGGGAGGATCATGCCACAAATGCAGCTGAGTCTCACTTCTGCCTGGGAGGGAGGGGGAAGAACTGAGTGTGAGTGGTCCCCTCTGATGCAGCAGCAGGTTAAGAATGGCTTTTTGTCCTTCAGCCTCATTACTGTGCTTTGCAAGTCTAGACTGGCATCTGGGGGAAGAGATTAGCCCAGGTTAAAACACTAGATCCAAAGCCCTATTTGGGGATACACTGATCCAGATTCTGACATCACAGCTTGGCCCTGACTCAGTTTCCAATATTAGTATCTTATGTATTCACATGTTTATCATGATGGCAGTAGTTGAAATGCTGATATGTGATTAAAATGTTCAGCTGGTGTATTATTTCTTAAGGATAAAATGATAGGTTAATGTGGCTTGCCCTTTCCATGTAAAAAGCCTCATGGTAACGTTTTCCTGTGAGCCTCTTGATCCATTAAGTCTTTCATGAAAGCTGCATATGCTGCTTAACTATGTGAAATTCACTCTTCATATTAACATCCTGTCATATGACAGTCCTATGATAAGTCCTAGATTTTGCAGCTTTTGTACCAATCAGAAAACCCATGCTGATGTAATTATCCCTCTTCACAGCCACTCCTGCTGCACAACTAATGCCATCCAGTGGTAATGGTACAGTAGAAGTGGAATGTATTAAAACCTAGCTAGCTTAAGGTTAAGCGATGCTGTTCAATTTTCTGTCCATTGCCTCAAATGCTACATATTCAAGGTTGTGAATTTGACTTGAAAAACACTTGTTTTTGGGGTGCTGGAGGATATATGCTCATTCCAGCAAATAGTAAAAATAGCTACAGGGAATACACTAATAAACAAGTAACTACAAGGAATTTCCAAATAGGCATCTAAAAATAGCCTGTTGAGCCATGCAAATAAATCAGTCCCATGTTATTTTTTTAATCTTGCAGTAAAATTCTGTCATTTAGGGTTCGTGAAACACTGCATGCCCCTCAAATTTTGTTTGATGTGCTATTTTAACAAGATAGCTTACCATCTCAAAGCCATAAGGGAGGGGGGGATTTTTACACACTTCATCAGAGCTGCCTTTGCATGAAAAATAGACTTGGTTTTGCCATTTTAATTCTAAAATAGGCCGATTTTCAATGGAAAACAAGTCTGGGTTTTGAATTTCCTAAATCCTTGTGGTTTTTTTTCTCTCTCTCTCTCGGATTCATAATGAAATGCAAAGAACTCCCTTGACTTCTAACCGGCACTAATAGCTACTGCTGTTGCAAGTCTTTGTCATTTCCACAAGACCCCAAATATACTGTGAAAATTGCCTGTTGTTGACACTTTGGCAGCAACACGTACAGTTGAACCAACACTGAATGTGTTTGAACTGCAAGTGTAGCCAGAAACAAATTAGTTATGGGCCTGAATCTGAGGTTTCGGAACTGGTCCAGATCGTGGCTTGTCCTTGACTACACTTGCGATTAAACCCTGTCCAGCTGCATGCATTGTCAGAATGGGTAACTTTCATAGGTAGACAAAGCCGCGGTGTGTGTTTTTTTTTTTTTTTTTTCCTCCTATAAATGTTTGTTGCTCAGTCCCCAGGAATCCGCTTCATATAAAGTACTTGAATAGTCATTGGGCAGAGAGAAAGAGAGAACAGCTCTGTAGCCCCATGGCTAGAGCACTTATCTGGGGTATAGGAGAACCACCTTCAGATCACTGCTCCACCTCTGGCAAATTGAACCTGGGTCTCCCATAGCATAGGTGAGCGCTCTAACCACTGAGCTAATGATTATAAGGATTGTGGTGGCTGCACGGATTGCACTTAAATTGCAATAATAATTTGCCTGAAACTATTCTGCAAGTTCATGTAAAATTCACAAAGTTTTAGGTCAACCAAAAATTCATGTTTCATTGAATAAACTATTCACTCCCCGCCCCCAAATTTGCCCTGCTGTAATCTGAACTAACCTAGGTCATGATTGGGTAAAGTTTTGAAAAACCAAATCCTTCCTTTGTCTTTCCCCACCCTGAATCTTCATCCAGCAGATACAATGATGGGTCAATGATTGCTCCAGCAGAGACTTTGGGGAGAACAATTTAAATCTCTTGGGAATACCCAGATGCTAACAATGAATTCCATCCACACTTCCTCAAACTGGTATTTAAATAATTATCATCTGGATTGGTTACAATCTTCTCCTTGCTAACAAAACTAACTACAATAGTTCAAGCAATTTTTTAAAGAAAAAAGCCACCATTGTCCATTCAGTAGCATATAAACTGCACGCTAAGCCTTTGAGAACTGCTAGATCACAGGCACGAGGTTTATAACCAGTCTCAAGTGATTGCATTTTACATCCACTTTGCACAGCCATGAATGACCACACAAGTTGCAAGGCAGGGGAGGATCAGCCCTACTGAGATTAAAAAGCTTGTGATAATCATATGGCGTGTCAGTGGCAGAGATGAAAATATAACCAAGAACCCTGATATCAGTTCCCCTGCTCTGACCTTTGTAGTGCCTTGCCAGAATAGAGCCTTACTAAATTCACAGTGGCAATCCTAGGGTTAAAACATTATAGCATGAAGGCATAGAGTATTTTAGGATTAAGATCACTACTCTACTTCTTTCTACCTATGCCACAGAGGAGCGAAAATATGTTCAGCATAACGTTTGCCCATTAGGGCTCAACTGTTTCCAATATTTTGGCTCAGACTTCCAGAATCTAATAAACATATCACAAATATTATGAGTACCAGTGGCACATAGGCTGCCTAATATTTTGCACACTCTGAGCATGAAATTCTGCTGCTGTTGGACTGAAACTCTTAAAAATAAAGAGCACATATTGTTTTGTCTGCATGAAAACAGCCACGCAGTGCTGAATGCTAAAACTAAATTATTTCCATTATGTTTCCCCCTTATTATTTAAAATGCAGTGTGCAGCCTTCAAATAAGCAGATTATTTGTAAGCTAAAAGGTCAATGGTGATTTTGCTGCCAACTAATATCTCCTGTCGCCCCACAAAAATCCCATTCAAGCTGAACTATGTTGAAAAATTGTGACAGCATGTAAGACCTTTTTCTGGGAAGGGAGCATGTTAATTATGCCACACTGATTTCATCTCACAAAGACACGATGCATAATTTAAAAGGTACATTTTACAGCCATCCGATTTAAAAAAATGCAAGTTCTTTCTGTCATTACTAGTGAATCATTTTCTTTAATATTTTGCAGTTATTTTTCATTTGTTAATCTTTTCCTAGCAATGTTGAACAGACCTTTTGCCCTGCAGTAGGCTGGGAATAGCTGATGTGGGGCTGGAATACAATGCAAGCCTCTATGCAGTAGGTAATTCTCTGGGCTCCTGTTATACTGTTATTGAGACACTGTATATGAGATAGAAGCAGTGATGCTCTTCTAAGGCACTTTGTAAAGTACCCTGTATAATCACAAAGTCAACATACAAATGACAACTGTATATTATTCTGTAGGTGCCAGTCACAGTTCTGTAGTTTAAGGTTCAGTTGAGGTTGGTTTTTTTTCCATTTAAAGTTCAACCACTGCTTATATATGTGTGAAGAATTCAGCAGATCCTCAAAAATATAGCACTGGGAGTGCAGAATTTTCTGAGAATTTACAATAAATGCAGTAATTAATTTGAGTCACCATTCAAAGAAGGGCCCTTTAAGAAATGTAGCACCCCGTTTGACTTTTTTTGCTTTTTTCCTGTCTTTAATTATCTCGGCTCAGGCCTTTTGTGTTGACCTGGAAGTTGGCAAAGAAGTAAAACTTGGAAATGTGGTGAGAATCAGTTTTAAAAAGAAATCATCATTGGTTAAGTGGTGACCGTGTTCTTGCACTTTACTACAGACAGTCCCTGCCCTAAAGAGCTTACAAAATAAACAGAATAGCTAGAATGCACCGAAAAGCCTAGATAAGTGAATAACTAGCTTTTAAAATATATAATACAGGAAAGGTCAGATTCTCCACTGGTGCAAATTGGCAGAACTCCATTGACTTCAAAGTGTGTATATAAATGTGTATAATGTGGTGCTCTAGTTGTAATATGTACACTTTTTTCTGTGTAATGCTACCACTGCATTTGTGAACAGGGGTTTTTGTTTGTGTTGGCATCCTGAGTGAGACCCAGAAAATGTTAATGTTTATATCAGTAGATTCTCATCTGGAAAGATTCCCAAGATAATTTCAGGATGCCGCTCAGACAGTGGTTTTTGCAACTTTTTGCTCCTTCATGTTGTGAATCAATAGCTTATATTGCTATCTAAGCATGTGGGTGGTGGCAGGAGAGGTCGCCCCCCCACTTTGCTGCCCATAATAGGAAAATACCTGCACCCCCCCAAGATCTCTCCTCAGTCCACATCTATTTTGTCTGTATGATATCAAATATATTTTCAGTTATTTTATGCTCATGGAAAATAATCTGTCCCTGTACTTGAAGCGCATGATCTAGCTCTTAACATTATGACCAACTTGCACTGATTTCAGGGCTGCAGAATCAAACCCTAAGTGAGCTGGGGAAATTGTGGTGCTCAGGAACTAAACTGTATTCTTTGCAGTGTATATGAACTCTCTTTTCCCATCTGTTCTGACAGCATTGCTTTCATGGCATTGGATGAGGCCCCATTGAAAATCCTGAGGTTTTTGGTAGCCCTATCGAGGGCCTGAGAAATTCGCTAAAAACCCAAGTCTTGGGCCAAAAGCCTGAAGTTAGACAGATATGACATATGCAGGCTGTCGCACACCAGTTTGATCTTTGTTTCATGCATATGTATCATTGCTTTTTTGAGAAATACTACCCAGAGGTTGCATTGCAAAACCACCTAATAAGAACATAAGAACGGCCATACTGGGTCAGACCAAAGGTCCATCTAGCTCAGGATCCTGTCTTCCGACCGTGGCCAATGCCAGGTGCTTCAGAGGGAATGAACAGAACAGGCAATCATCAAGTGATCCATCCCCTGTGTCCCATTCCCTGCTTCTTATAAACAGAGGCTAGGGACACCATCCCTGCCCATCCTGGCTAATAGCCATTGATGGGCCTATCCTCCATGAATGTATCTATTTCTTTTTTGGATCCTGTTATAGTCTTGGCCTTCACAACATCCTCTGGCAAAGAGTTCCCTAGGCTGACTGTGCATTGTATGAAAAAATACTTCCTTTTGTTTTTTAAATAATGTATCACTGCATTGCCCTGTGACTGCTTTGTGGCTTCTCGCAAGTCCATTTCGTGCAACATTGCCTGTCTCCTTTCTTATCATCCACCCTACAGGGCGAGGAGCGTGATCCTGCATTCTTTTCGGACCTCTGTGTCTGAAAGAAAGGTTCTGGTGGTTCATGTAAAGACAGTTCCTTTGCTCAGCGCTGCCCTGTGCTGCCTTATGTGCATTCCAGTGAATAACACGGAGCTGCTGTAACAAAAAGATGCTCTTTCCCTATGACGTGAGATTTTAAGGTCCAGGACTATAAGGATCAAGTTTTCAATGCTTAATCTTCCCACAAATTTTAATTTAACCCAGTTCCACTCAGCCCTTCTTTCTGAGATGGTCAACTAGAATATCACATAGCTTAATGTGAGGGAGGCCTTTTTCACATGAGATTTTAAAATCTCAGCTACCGTCTGCTCAGTATGAACATGAGAATCCCCTCACGCTTTTCACACAAGCAGGTATTAGTTCTATTCTCCTCAGCTAAAACTCCCCCTTCTGTCACCATGATGAGATATGCAGTGAGATGATGGTAGCCCTGCACTACAGAGAATGCTGCATTTCCATGGTGTTGTAGATTTGCAGTTTGTAAAGCCCTTTTAGATGAAAGACACAGTATGCAAGATTCTTCTATTCAGCATGTCCAGAAAAAGAAAAGTTCATCATGTCTTCCCTCACAAGGAGGAAAAATGGATATTAAAATGCAAAGTCCTTTTATTCTATGGTTTTTTATCTCTTGATCCAAATATATATCACTTCCCTCTCACCCCCAGCTTGGTTTGAATTGAATTCTTTACGCTTTTAAGCCCCAATGTGAATCCCTCTTTTGGTCTACACCAGACACACAGGAATCCTAAACTGTAGACACTGAGGTAGCATAAAGAAAAGGAGTACTTGTGGCACCTTAGAGACTAACAAATTTATTTGAGCATAAGCTTTCGTGACCTACAGGTGAGGTAGCATAGCAAAGCTTTCCTTTCATCTAGGATCTTTTGGATGTCACTGTATAACTTAGGAAATTCTGCACACAGCACTTAAAAGATTATTCATGGAACAGTACCTGATTATCACAGATGTGCATCGCTATTCTAGAGAAGTCTCAGTGCCAGATCACAGCTGGTGTAAATCACTACAGTCAATGGAGGTCCACCAATTCACACCAGCTGAGGATCTGACCCATAGTATTTTGGAAAACGTTTGTGATTCCTTTCAGCATAAGAACATATGGATCATGCAACTTTCCCATTGGTAGAGGAAGTAATTTTACCACTTTCCCACTGCCACAAGGTTGTGTACAGTGGTCTCTATTAAAAAGTCAGCCTTTTCCTACTGGGCACTTTGAGAATGTTGTGTATCTAAGATTCTGCCATGTGGCTATTTGTATATTTAACTTTTTTAATGGCAAGCACTGTATTGCTCTAAGTAGCCCTAGAGATGTAGCAGAGGAGGAAGTGTTACAACTTTAATTTTTCTGTAGGTTTCATTGCATTTTTCTACATTTATCAGTTATTTTGGCAAATCGGTTCAGGAGCGCAGTAATAGGAACCTTTCTTCTAGAAATGCTTGAGGAGCATGGTCCGGTTGTCGGAAATGAGTAGTGGGAGCCGTGAATTCTTGCTTTTTTTTTTTTTTTAAACCTGGCAGTGACACTGATTCACTCTATGGCCTTGGCTGAATTGTGTGTTAATATCTCTAAAAGGGGGTAATACGTTGCCTATTTCAAGAGGATGTTGCAAAGATTTATTAATGTTTACAAAGCACTTTGAAGATTAAAAGTGTGGTATGAGCTTATTATCAGATCCTTTGCATCCGATGAAGTGAGCTGTAGCTCACGAAAGCTTATGCTCAAATAAATCTTAGTCTCTAAGGTGCCACAAGTTCTCCTTTTCTTTTTGCGAATACACACTAACACAGCTGCTACTCTGAAACTTATCAGATCCTTGGCTCAAATCCAACTCAGGTTGTTAGCGACCAAAAGTTGTTCTCTGACAGCTAGCTGCTCCTTGTCATGTGTGGAATGAATCAGTTGTCTCATTCAGTCAGCAGGCATCTACATCACCAGCATTCCTGACTTTAATTAGAAACTTTATTAGCAAGGAAGCCAGGGATTGAATGGGGCTGGAAACTGTCCCACTACTTTATCCTTAGAACATGCTTCCTCATTCAGAGGTACATGTAGGCTAGCAATGGTGCAGCTTGTATGCATGTCCTGGTTTGGAGTATGAGTAGAGGACTTCATTTTTCAGACCTTTCACAGCCACTGAAGCGCTGAGGGCTTGATTCAAAGCTCATTGACTTTAGCAGGGTTTGGATTGGGCCCCTAGTGTCTAGGGTCTTTATCCTGACTACATGTTATAAAACCACAACAGCACACTTAAGTCTTTGTGAGCAACATTCCACTACCGGAATATCGGGGTCAACATTTAAATTTCATTTAATTTACAAAGTATGCTGGAATGCTTGCCCAATACCTGCTTGCTTTGTGCTTTACTGTAGCAAGTGCTGTTAGTTTCACAATTTGGAAGGGTATATTTTTAATCAGAAATCGTTACAAAACTTAAAATCAAGCATTAAGATATTATTTCTAATAGAAGAGAGCAAAATCCTGATGTATCGAATGTGAGTTTTACAGAATAGGAATGAAGTAAAAACTGAACAAGTTCCTCTGGATGTTGCCCTCTGAGTTATTAGCATTTCTGCATTATCAGCAAGGGGACAAATCCACACCCTTATATCAGTGGCATTCCACAAAGCCATAATGCATCCTCACATCCAGTTTTAAATAGAGCTGGATAAATTCTGCACAAGAACATTCATGAATAAAAATCAAGTTCACTTTGATGGTATCTGTGACCCTTTTATACATGTTCTGGGGCCCTGCATATGATTGGCTTTTTTTTCTTCACAAGAATATACATGGTCTCTTGTGCACGTGTGTTGACCTATTAGTGTTTCATTCTGGCAATATTTGTACGCCCATTCTGAAATCACTTTATTTCCCCTCCTTCTGTTTATAAAACTTAGTCATCCAACTGGAGAGCAGAAGCATGTGACTTTGGTGACATCCCCCTGAATAGCCAGGAACCCAGGCCAGAATCTCTGCTGTCTTCTAAACCTTTGTGTGTCAAAGGAATCAGGAAGCAGCCCAAACTGAGCAGCTGAGAATTCTGTTGGCAGGAGGGAGCTCTCACTTGGTGCAGAGCTGGTGTTGCTGACTCCCGTGTCACACCTCCAACGTGACCTTGGTATAGGAGATAGGGATGTGGCCAGAGCCCGGTGTACTGTGCCAACTCTTGGGGGCTGTTACCATCTATTTTAAAAAAAGAAAAGGAGTACTGTGGCACCTTAGAGACTAACAAATTTATTAGAGCATAAGCTTTCGTGAGCTACAGCTCACTTCATCGGCATCCGATGAAGTGAGCTGTAGCTCACGAAAGCTTATGCTCTAATAAATTTGTTAGTCTCTAAGGTGCCACAGTACTCCTTTTCTTTTTGCGAATACAGACTAACACGGCTGCTACTCTGAAACCATCTATTTTAAGTTGAAGCAGGACGTTGACTGATACAGTCTATGCGGGAGCTAGCATTGATCCAACATGACAATCAGAGACCGCCACAGGCTCCCTATCTTCTCTGGTGCACCAAGCAGATCTCAATGCAGGAAGGAAACTGGACAGAAGTGTCCTAATGCTTTTAGTTCCCAGGCATCAATCTTTTCATGGAATATTTACAAACAGAAAAATGTGTCCAACGAATAATTTGCTATGAACAGTTCATCCCATTCTACTTTGGGAGTTCAAAGGAACAACCAAATGTACTGGTCTTGCAGAATTACACATGCAAAACTCTCATTGTCCCAAAGATGTTCAAGGGTCATCTTAACGCTGAATAAATTCCTGAGCAAGCGGTAGCTCTGTCTACCTCCCCTCTCCTCCCAAACTGAAAACCATGCATGACCGAAAATAAATGCTTATTCATGGCAACAAAGATTCACATTCATGACCTGACATAAGTCAAATATAGCCACACTGATGAGCTTTATCATCACCTGTCCTACTCCTTCATTAGGCTGTAGAGCCACAAAGCTCCATATTGTGTGTGTGTGTGTGTGTGTGTGTGTGTGTGTGTAAAAAAAAAAAAAAAAAAAAAAATGAATTTAATTACAGCCATCAGGTTTCATTTGTTTTAACAGTTTGAAATTTCCTACTGATATAAATATTGCCTTTGCTCTATTTCACTTATATATTCTGTATTTTTGAGGACTGATACAGATATTCATCTTTCCTTAAATATGTATCGCTTAATCCAGACCGCATTAATCCTATTGTACAACTGTTAAATAAGCAGCCTGCAGCCCTACACTACTTGATTTACATATGTGAAAATTCAAAAATGCACAAAGGTATGTGTCAAGCTCTTGTCATATCAGTCCCATTATATATTGTTCTCTGGAAAATAAAGATTTTAAGTGTATTTTTCCCCCTTAAGATGGGATGTTTCACAGTTGATTTGACATCAAAAGTAGTTATGAAGGCAATTTTCTCACTTCCCCCCCCCCCCCCACCCCTTTTTCTAGCCAAATATTCCTAGCTGAATCACTGAACATCTAAACTTTCTGACAAGGTCATTTAATGATCAACAGTGCTGTCTGAGAAAGACACCTTATCTCTGCAGTGACTGCTTCTTTTGTGGTGACTGATATTGCTGAAAAGCTTCATGCATGTTCATTAATTGCTATTCAGAAGCCAGTCCTCGTGCACAGAGGCATTTTGCCTTTCTTAATTTTTGCTTGTCAGGGTAACTGGATTATCTCAGCATTAAACATGTATCACTCCACTGTGCCAGTCCTCCAAAGAGACCAGGTTTGAACTAGAAAGATAAGCAGACAAGTTTGTATTAAACAAAAACAAAAGAGAATAAAAAAGGGTGGGATGGACACAGTTCCATTCTTTGATGTTGGCACAACAAAGATGAAGGAGTTTTGGAAAACCAGCCTAACCAGAAAACTATCCCTAAGGACTAAGGAGGAGCAATGGTCTGGATAGGGACTTGGAAAATCTAGTCAGCTTCCAGGTCTACCACAGATGTCTTGTGTGATCTTGGGCCAGTCATTCGGTCTCTCTGTCCCTCCCACCTGTAAAATGGACTAATTTTTCTGTCTACATTGTCTACTGTAAATCCCACAAACTCAGCTTCTTCTTAGTGCATGCGCAACATACCTCAGGTGGCACATGACCAGGATTAATCACCAAATTTGGACTGCTGGTTGGATCATTAGCTTCCCCAGCCCAGGCCGGATATTGATGGATCAGCGTTCACGCTGCACTCCCCATGGCCCCCAGAAACTCAGCTGGTAACTGAGTTCTTGCTCACATGAGCAGGGTCAAATTGATCGCTATATCTGGAGTAGGAAAGGAGTTTTTTCCTTAGGTCAGATTGGCAGGGACCTTTTGGGGGGGTTTCACCTTTCTCTACAGCGTGGGGCATGATTCATCTGCTAGGATTATTGGGGCAGATCTCACCTAATCAGTTCCCTGTCATTGCAGGGCATTGGTGGCTCCTGTTTGCTACCTGTGGCACACAAGACTTTAGTCTCCTGAGAGCTGACATGCTTTGGTCTAACTCGAGTAATTCGATTAAATATAGGAGTATTTGGTGAAACTTTAATAGTCTGTGATAGACACATGGTCAGACTAAGTCCAGATGGGACTATTACATGATCTAAACTCTATGAAATCCATTTAGACTGCAAATTCTTTCAAGCTGGCACTGTGCTGTTCAATGTGTTTGTTTGTACAGTACCAAGCACAACAGGGCCTCAGTTTAAGTTGGGTCCTCTAGATGTTACCTAGTGTGATGCTATCATGATTAAAATATGACTATGTAGATCATTGTTGCTACCACTGTTGTATAATTGCAACAAATCTTGTACAAAGTGTGGCATGTAAGATGTCTATGGAAAAGTTATGATTTGCTGAATGATGCCATTTGTATGATTTTTGTATCTGAAATTATGAATATTAATGATGTACCTGTATTTCAAATGTTTGCTCGTGTGGTAACGCCACAAAGTATTTAGCCTGCACATCCTGAAGGGACTATTCATGTTAAATGGCCCATCAAGGAATACTTAACTCACAATGGACCATGGGAGACGCCTGTCTGCACTTAATGGACTCTCCTGTGAAGGTTCTACCTAGAGTATGGGTAATGGCTTCCGCTATGACTAAGCGAAGCACGCATGGACATGTGACTTGCCCATGTGACTCTAAACACCTTATTACCTGTAATTTTTCACATTGAGAATAATGGGTTTCCCTTCACTTGGCAGAAGCTATAAAAGGCACTGGAAACATCTCTATTTTGCCTCTTTCCTGCTCAAACCTCTGGACTATGAACTTATACTAATGGGAGCATTCTGACCAAAGGACTGAGGCCTTTCCATTGATTTGGAAGCAACCAGAGACTTAACAAGCCAGCAGTTTATTTCATCACGGCTACAAGCCTGAACCAAGAACCTTGCATTTATTGTATGTATTTGATTCCTTTAACCAATGTTAACTCTCATCTTTCTTTCTCTTTTTTTCTCTTATTAGATACCCAATAATCACGCTGTTGCCAATACTTTAAGATCAGAGTTATATATTGACCTGGTTATGTGGCTAGTCCTTTGGGATCAGAACCTTTTGTTTGACGAAATTGGTTTTAAATGTATCAGAGGATAGCCATGTTAGTCTGTATCCACAAAAACAACAAGGAGTCTGGAGGCACCTTTAAAGATGCATCTGAAGAAGTGGGGGTTTTACCCATGAAAGCTTATGCTCAAATAAATCTGTTAGTCTTTAAGGTGTCACTGGACTCCTTGTTTTTTTTTTTGTTTTTAAATGAGCACTCAACATTAAGTCTAGTGTCTGGGTGTTGAATCTAGGATTGGAATACCTAAGAAGGCTGTATTTCTGACTTCTTGTTAGCCAGTGTGGTGAGACAGTTTTCTTTTGTTGCTGGTTTGGTATATCTCATGGAAGAATAACCACCATTTTTGGGGTGTCTGCCCTTTTTCCCAGCAGTTTGTCCTGAATTTGGTATTCAGTTGTGACCCACGGAGGCATGGTGACACCCTGATATATAGTCTGTATGATAACACCCATTGTTTCATGTTCTGTGTATATAAATCTCCCTACTGTATTTTCCACTGAATGCATCCGATGAAGTGAGCTGTAGCTCACGAAAGCTTATGCTCAAATAAATTTGTTAGTCTCTAAGATGCCACAAGTCCTCCTTTTCTTTTGTGAATACAGACTAACACGGCTGCTACTCTGAAACCTGATATAAATGAAGTAATCTATTCATAACTGTCCTTGACTACTATGATGTGGCTGCTGAAGTAACACTGCAGAACAGAAGTATCAGCCATAGTTTACAATGGTGTATCTGTCTGTCTGCTTGTTTGTCTTTTTGTTTCTGCAAATTTTCAGAATTTTCCACTGAATGGAAATTCCAACTTTTCACCAGCTCTAATTGCTAAATGACTGTGATTAATAAGAGCCTTCCTCCCTGGGCTTGTTACTCTGTACTCTTCTACTTCAGGGTTTCTTGAACCTTCCCCTGAAGCATCTGGTACTGGCTATTGCTGGAGACAGGTGACAGCAATAGGGATTTGTCCTGCAGATGAGCGATCCAATGAGGATGGAGAAGAGAACTTCACCCCCAAGTATTTAGGAGGATTTGCAGGTGCAAAGCCATTAAGTAGCAATCTGTTACAGGTATACAACTTCTCTCATCCCTATGGATCCCAACACTTCTCCACAAATCCCATCCATTCACCCTGGAGCCACCCTGGAACATAGAACTGCCATAGTGTATCACATGGGGGAGAGAGATTTTGGCCAAGACATGGGGCAGAGGGCACCCCCTCTTACAAAATACATCTTTGGATTCTTTATGTTCATTGAGATTTTGGTTGTTAAGATCTTGTCAGATAGCCAACCCCCCAATAATCTGCATGCTGTTCATTTGAACCTAAAATAAACCTCTGGTGCCCAGGAGTCTGTATAGCACACCTGACACTTATTCAGTAAACTTTCTCCTCTGGCTTAAATAGGCACAAGAAAGGGTTCTGTGGCAGGGGTGAATCCTATTGTTTCTGCAAACACTCTTTGGTAAAACTGCCAGATGATTGCTTACAATAGTTAGTGTTTGAAAGATTTGTTTTGTGTTGAGAATATTAGTGTCATATCAGGAAATGGAAGAAACAAATAGGCATGGGATAACTAGGGTGACCAGACAGCAAATGTGAAAAATCAGGACAGGCGTGGGGGGGGTAATAAGAGCCTATATAAGAGAGACCCAAAAATCGGGGCTATCCCTATAAAATTGGGACATCTGCTCACCCTAGGGATAACTGATTTTAATGCCTCTGGATCTGAACTGCTAAGCAGCTGCATTAGTGGAAAGCATCCATGATAAATGTATAGTAAAACAATATGGGAGAACTCAGGTGGAAAAAAAAATCTTTAGCTCAGTCAAATACGGCATTTTGATAACACTTTTATGTAAATGCCTCAGTTGAGTGCAGGTACTTAATTAGCAATTGATACATTACCAGTTGACTCCTGAAAGGTACTAGCACCTATAATTATTATATTAATAAATATTGACATGTAGCCTTATTAATATCTTAAGACTTTGCTTAAGCTACACCAATGGGCTAATGAAGCTTTGATTCAAGTTAAAATTAAACTCATAGAACATGCAATTTAATAGCAGGTCAGTATCAAGACTAGTTCTGCTGAATTCTGAGTACAGCCACCTTCTGTATAACACTTTGGGAGAGTTTGGGAAATGAACATAATGATTTTGGGAGTTTTTCAAAGGTGCATATTAGGAGCCTAGGTACCCACCTCCTAGTGTCTTCTTTCAAGGCACATAATCACTATTTGCACATTTGAAAATCTCCCTTTGCATTGTCCTGAGAATACGTTCCCACTTGGATGCTGAGTATTGGTTGTGGATGAAGATCACCAGTGGCAGAGGGGAGTACTAACTAATGCATTTTTCTTCCACCAATATTCAGTTGAACAATGAGCAGAATTAACTGCTGTGTAAGCTCAAAATCTGTCACAGTTACCAGGCAGATCTACACCATACTAGGTTCAATTTCAGTTTTTGCTCCCACACTTAATTTTAACTGACCTTTGACACTAAAGCAAGACTGTTTTACTTTCAAATGATCTTCCAGCAAGAGCATATATACCTTCTTTCTCTATCTGAGTCCATCACATACTATGGGGGGGATTTGCTAATACTTCTGCGTGTGCCTCCCTCTCCCACCTCTTATCTATTTAGATTGTGATCTCTTTGGGGTAAGGACTGTTTTTCACTAGATGTATGTACAGCACCTACCACAATGATATCCTGGTCTTAGCTGGTGCTTCTAGGTGTTTGTTGTATTATTAGTTATTCATAATACACTATCTCTATCTATCATCTAGATCATTCACCACCCTGGCCTCTAGGTGGCTTCAGGGAAGGCTGAATATAAGCAGATTGACATTACTGGTGTTCGCAAAAAGAAAAGGAGTACGTGTGGCACCTTAGAGACTAACAAATTTATTAGAGCATAAGCTTTCGTGAGCTACAGCTCACTTCATCGGATGCATTTGGTGGAAAAAACAGAGGAGAGATTTATACACACACACAGAACATGAAACAATGGGTTTATCATACACACTGTAAGGAGAGTGATCACTTAAGATAAGCCATCACCAGCAGCGGGGGGGGGGGGGGAGGAGGAAACCTTTCATGGTGACAAGCAAGGTAGGCTAATTCCAGCAGTTAACAAGAATATCAGAGGAACAGTGGGGGGTGGGGTGGGAGGGAGAAATACCATGGGGAAATAGTTTTACTTTGTGTAATGACTCATCCATTCCCAGTCTCTATTCAAGCCTAAGTTAATTGTATCCAGTTTGCAAATTAATTCCAATTCAGCAGTTTCTCGTTGGAGTCTGTTTTTGAAGCTTTTTTGTTGAAGTATAGCCACTCTTAGGTCTGTGATCGAGTGACCAGAGAGATTGAAGTGTTCTCCAACTGGTTTTTGAATGTTATAATTCTTGACGTCATTCTTTTACGTAGAGACTGTCCAGTTTGGCCAATGTACATGGCAGAGGGGCATTGCTGGCACATGATGGCATATCACGTTGGTAGATACGCAGGTGAACGAGCCTCTGATAGTGTGGCTGATGTGATTAGGCCCTATGATGATATCCCCTGAATAGATATGTGGACAGAGTTGGCAACGGGCTTTGTTGCAAGGATAGGTTCCTGGGTTAGTGGTTCTGTTGTGTGGTGAGTGACGTCAAGAATGATAACATTCAAAAACCAGTTGGAGAACACTTCAATCTCTCTGGTCACTCAATCACAGACGTAAGAGTGGCTATCCTTCAACAAAAAAGCTTCAAAAACAGACTCCAACGAGAGACTGCTGAATTGGAATTAATTTGCAAACTGGATACAATTAACTTAGGCTTGAATAGAGACTGGGAATGGATGAGTCATTACACAAAGTAAAACTATTTCCCCATGGTATTTCTCCCTCCCACCCCACCCCCCACTGTTCCTCTGATATTCTTGTTAACTGCTGGAATTAGCCTACCTTGCTTGTCACCATGAAAGGTTTTCCTCCTTTCTCCCCCCTGCTGCTGGTGATGGCTTATCTTAAGTGATCACTCTCCTTACAGTGTGTATGATAAACCCATTGTTTCATGTTCTCTCTCTGTGTGTGTGTGTGGATATATAAATCTCTCCTCTGTTTTTTCCACCACATGCATCCGATGAAGTGAGCTGTAGCTCACAAAAGCTTATGCTCAAATAAATTTGTTAGTCTCTAAGGTGCCACAAGTACTCCTTTTTCTTTTTGCGAATACAGACTAACACGGCTGCTACTCTGATTACTGATGTTGCGAATTATACCTGATCGGTCACACACGGTTCAAGTTTTAGGCTGAGGCACCAAAAACCAGGTCCACATCTGCAGAGTCTCCAGTCTGTGTTTAATGCATTACGCTCGAGCGTGGTGCCCCCCCGCTAGTCAAGAGGGGACTCCGTATACAGTTTATGCAAAGCTTATATACCATCTGACATCACATGCTGCCCTCGTGCATCGGCACCCTTAACCAATGAATTCCATCCTCACTCCATCCTCAGCCACTCTCTGGTGAGTGCTTTCTCGTGTTCTGAGAATGTCAACAACTTTATCATTAAAACGGAACATGCAGTTACACAACGTGCCTCGCATACCACAAAGACAGGAAGGACAACAGTTTCAAGGCCCGAAACAATTCCCCAAATGTGCTGCGGTCTGTGCTGCACAGACAGTGGCTGGCGCCAAAAGGTGCCAGCTCTGCACATATTAGCTTTTCCCTCAACAGTCCTCCCTTTTTTTTTGTACGTCAGTTAACACTATATAGGAGCTGAGTAACCACGATGAAGGACTAATAACTGCGAATAACACATTTTACAACATTGAAGGCATGCAAATAACACGGCAAAGAAAACAGCAATCAATATGAACATGTACAGAGCACGTCTCCCCCAGACCCCGAGATCCGGCATCCATGATGTGAGCCAATTCCATACTTCCTGCAATCCAGTACTGGTATTATCAAGACTGATGTGATGAAATAAAGTCGCCTGTTGCTTGAGGATATGGATATCAGTCTCTACCCTATGGTGTTGATTTATAAAAACACAACAGCTGGAGTTAACTAAAGCGCATACCCCACCCTGATTAGCGAGGAGATAATCTAATGCTAAGCGATTTTGCAGGGTTGTTTGAGATAATTGTGTGACTTCAGTTTGTAGGGCAGATAAAGCATCTGCAGTGGCATTGGCCATCTGCTCTAAGGCAGCAGAAATATTAACTATAGCTTTTTCTAGCTCACTTACTCCTAACCATGGCAGAAACCAGCGCGCAAAGGAATGAAAACCCGTGGGCCGCTCGATAAGGGAATTAAAAGGGATACTTCGCCGATCCCTCCATACTATATTGCGAATTTCTTTTCGTGTTAGACTCTGATAAACTGTTACAGCAGGGATTATTGCTCCTAGGGTGCAGGTACCATACCATCCTACTGGAAGAACTTTATAGGCTGTGTGGTTACACAACCAATACCACCCTGATCCTTCAGGGATGGGCCAAGGGGCCCTTGAATAATTTGAAATGGTTGCCATTCCCGAACTAATTTTGATAGTACGATTGCACCCCCTAAAAGTTCCTACAAAATTCCCATTTTCAGGATTCCAATTTCTTCTAACACAGATTGCATAATTGCCCTGGGCCACCATGTCAATAGACCATGTTCGAATAGTGATATTCCGATGAAAGGTAGTATTAGCCCATAATGTAGACAAACGCGTTTCATTAGTAGGGATAGGGACCCCCACCAATGGAATTCCCTGACTAATATATGTGGGGGTATGGATACATATCCAACATTGTGTTTGATTTATATTCTGCGTAATAGCCCGAGTCAAATTCAAAAAACTATTACCTGCCCACCCTTGTACTGGACTTGGGAGTAGGGGGGAAAAACCCCCGGGCCAACCATACCAATAGTAACATCCGCCCCGGTACCATACAAAAACCCCTATTCCCAATATACAAGTCCAAAAGAGAAATACAAGAAGTCCTGGTAGGCTGTGAAGATTCCAGTAATTGGAGGGTTCGGTCCACGGGTTGGTTGTAATATTCATCCGTGGAATGGCTCGTACGCTGGATCACTCGGGTCCTGGGGAGGCGCTGTCGCTGCTTTTACGTAGTTGTGGTGGATCCACGAGCTCTTTCCTGCAACCTTTAAAGCAGAATAAGTACATAACAGAACTTGATACGGCCCCTCCCACCTAGGTTCCAAGGGGTCTGTGCGGGGAATCCTTTTTACCATAACCCAATCCCCTGGCTTAAATGAGTGAATTTGCAATCCCCACGGTGCAGTTTGACACAATTGAGCTTTAAATTGATTATCAATCAGCTCCTTTTGTAACCTAGCAACATATTTGGCCAGAGTTTCGTCACCATCCAAGAGACTAGCATGTGCTGGAACGTAGGTTCCTGGAATTAAAGCGGGTCTACCAAAAAACACCTCAAATGGGGACAGGCCTAGGGGCATGCGCGGTGTCCGCCTTATATGCCATAAGACGATTGGCAGGATTTCCGGCCATTTAAGTCCAGTTTCCTTACAGAACTTTGCTATCATTGTCTTTACTGTTCGGTTCATGCGTTCCACCTGACCAGCAGACTGAGGGTGATACGGAGTATGTAATTGTCGAGTGATTCCCAAACATTTATACAGTTCCTCCAAAATTTTCGCAGTAAAGTGCGAGCCTCCATCTGTATCTATAATTTCAGGAACACCAAACCTAGGTACAATATCCTTCATTAGAAACTTAACTACAGACCTCGCATCTGCTTTCCTCGTCGGTACCGCTTCAGGCCACCCAGATAGCTGGTCCACTATAACGAGAAGGTGATGGAATCCTGAACACTTGGGCATGTCTGCATAATCCATTTGCAGACGCTGAAACGGAAAATTCGCCCAAGGTCTCCCCCCCCCGCGAACTGGCATCAGACTGAGTCATAGCAGAGAATGCCAAACAAGTTGAACAGGATCCAAGAATGCGCTTCGCAGGATAAATGTGTGGTGCCGCCCAGGATTGGAGTATGGCAGCCACTGTGCCTTGAATACTAGCATGGCCCAGGGAATGAAAATAATGAGCAGCTGCCAGTAAATAACGACGGGGAAGGATAGGTTTGCCCCCGATTGGCCAAATTTTGTCCGTGCCCTCCACACCCTCCTAACGTTTCCACTTGCCCAATTCCTCCAAGGATACATCAGTGTACATTAATGTCCAATCCGCAGGTGGGAAAGACCCATCCAAGGGGAGGGTAACCGACACAGAAAGAGGTTGTAGAGCTGCCATTTTTGCGGCTGAATCAGCTAACGCGTTACCTTGAGAAACAGCACTATCGGAGTGCTTGTGTGCATAGCAATGTACCACTGCCACCTGGCGTGGAACTAAAATAGCTTCTAGCAATGCGGCAATCAAGGGACCATTAGCTATTTTTGCACCTCATGAAGTTAGAAATCCACGCTGTTTTCAAAGCTGGCCTGTAGCATGACAAACTCCGAAAGCATATCTCAAGTCTGTGTAAATGGTAGCAGTTTTTCCCGCGGACAATAAGCAAGCTCTCGTGAGCGCATACAACTCTGCACCCTGGGCACTAAATGATGGTGGTAAAGGAGCGGCTTCTATAACATCGGTCTGGGAAGTCACTGAATACCCCGAAACCCGATAGCCATCTAAATCATATGAGGACCCATCTGTGAAGAGAAGCAGATCGGACTCCATTAAAGGAGAATCTGTTAGATCCGGGCGGGGCTTACCATTCTGGGTGACGACGTCCATACACACATGATGAGGGGTGCCATCCTCTGGGAGGGGTAACAAAGTCGCTGGATTAAGAGTGTTGCAGCGGCGTAGAGTGATGTTATCAGCGGCCAACAAAATTAGTTCATATTTATGAGCTCATTGTGGAGACAACGCCTGGGTAGAATGCTGTTTTAAAAGAATTTCAACCTCGTGGGGGACCCAAACAGTCAGGGGATGTCCCAGAACTATGGGTCGCGAACGCTCAACCATGATTGCCGCTGCGGCAATCGACCGCACACAGGAAACAGAGCCCCGGACAACAGGATCCAGTTGTACTGAATAATAAGCTATGGGGCGTGGGCGGTCTCCAAGATATTGTAGGAGGACTCCACTAGCCACTCCCTGTTGTTCATGACTAAAAAAAAAAATGGTTTACCGTAGTCTGGGAATCCCAAGGCGGGCGCTGTAACCAAAGCCTTTTTAACCACTGTAAAGGCAGTCTCCCTCTCCATAGTCCAGGAAATCGGGTCGAGGGTTGATGACGTGGTAGCTTGGACCAGGGGTTTTACCAGTTCTCCAAACCCCACGATCCAAGGTCGACAAAAGCCGGCAGCCCTTAAGAAAGCCTGTAACTGTCTTTTTGTTGTCGGGCGCGGGTAATCCTGGATTGCCCATACTCTATCGGGAGATAATAAACGCTCCCCAGGCCGAATTACAAAACCCAGATAAATTACCTGATTTAGGCACAGCTGTAACTTGGATGGGGACGCACGATGACCTTTATTCGCTAATGCAGTAAGTAAAATGACAGAATCAGTTAAACATGTGCTATAGTCCAAAGAGGCAATCAACAAATCATCTACATACTGAACCAAAACCGAAGAACCGGGCAAAACAATGTCCTTCAAATCTGCTGTGAGAATGCGAGAAAAGATAGTAGGGGATCCAGAGAATCCCTGGGGGAGCCGCGTCCATGTTAATTGCTGACCTTTCCAGGTAAAGGCAAATAGATATTGGGAATCCGGGTGCAAAGGGATACTAAAAAACGCGGCACACAAATCGACTACAGTAAAACAAGTGGCCGAGTGAGGAATTAATGTCAAAATAGTACTTGGGTTAGGAACAACTGGATGCGGGGCTATAACGTAGTCATTAATAGCGCGTAAATCCTGAACAAACCGATAAACCGGGTGCCCATCAGTTCCTGGTTTAGGTTTTCTTACTGGAAGGATGGGCGTATTACAGGGTGAACTACAAGGAACCAGAATTCCTTGTGCCAAGTAGCTGTCAGTAACACGTGAGATACTCTCCTCCGCTTCCCTTGGCAAGGGATACTGCTTCACGGAAGGGGGCGGCCCATCGTTAGTTGTTAGACTCACCGGAACCGCAGATTTAAGGAGACCCACATCAGTGGAATTTGTACTCCATAAAAAATGGGGAACACTAGACGATTCAAAGGGTACACTGGGAACAGACGTAGTCAATGTCATAAGAGAGGCAACTGTCGAATCTGGAACAATCAGACGAAGCCCCTCAGGGGCACAATATATATGTGCTCCTAATTTGCCCAGCACATCTCATCCCAGAAGGTTTGCTGGGCCCTCCGGCATTATAACAAACCTATGGGATAGCTTTAGAGAACCAAGCTTAATGGGGATAGGGTAAGATAACCGAGCCGGGCAGGGGTTTCCTTCTATACCTTGCACCCACACCTTAGTATTAGACACGGGCCCTGGCACAAACGTTATAGTGGAAAGGGTGGCTCCTGTATCTACCAAGAAAGGCACTAAACGTTCCCCAATTTGCAGGTAAATTTGTGACTGCATTCCCAGGTCCCACTCCAACTCTCCCAAAGTTCCCAAAATCTCTGCCTCCAGTCACTGGGGGTCAATTTGATTCAAAGGTTTGGTGGGAGGATACCCTTGAGAAGTCTGGGAAAAACCGGACAGGCCATTGTGCACTGGCTCCTGCCAAGGGGCCCCCTTTGGGCGGAGGGGACATTCCCTTTTCCAGTGTCCTGGTTGTTTGCAGTAATTACAAGTGCCAAATTTCGTATTTACCCAATTTCCTCTTGGCTCTGTTCGTCCCCGCCCCCTGCCTCTCGCCCCGCCATGCTCCCGCCAATTTTGACTCCTAACTGGGACCTGCAACGCGGCTGCCAACATACTTACTTCTTCCTTCTTTTGTTTACGCTTTTCCTTAGCTTTCTCCTCGTCCCTGCCATTAAACACGAAAGTGGCCAAGCGGACTACTTCCTGGAGAGGTTTCCCTGGCTAATCAGGCACATGTTTAGAGAAATATTTTCTAATGTCTGGGGCTGCTTGATCGACATAAAAGGAAACCATCATTGGACGGTTTGTCTCTGCTTCTGGGTCGATGCCGCCGCCGTATATGCGGACTCGTTTTGACAAGCGGGCTAGGAAGGCAGAGGGATGCTCAGTGACCTCCTGCTGACATTCACGAATTTTAGACCAATTAGCTGACTTACTACCTGCTTTACGCACCGCCTCTAAGAGACCGTCCCTGCCTGCTTTAAGGAGGTCCATTTGGGCAGAAACATTAGGGTTCCAACCAGGATCAACAAGGGGCCAGGCAGTACGGACACCATCCTCTCCTGCCCAGCGCCTATTGGCATCCAAGATGGAATACTTCTCACCGGGAGTAAAAAGTGTGTCCAAGATTACCTGAACATCCCCCCAGGCAGGATTAAAAGCAGTAAACACAGATCGAATTGTTTGTAATACCTGTTCCGGATCATCACGCAGGCGAGGCATCTGCTGTTGCCATGTTATCAAGTCGCCTGGGCCAAAGGGGCGGTGCACATAGGGGAAAACAACTTGTTCACCTCCGTCCACCGTATGGGAGACAAGAGGTTGCTGAATAAGAGGGGCTTGCAAAGCAATCGGTGGATCCAGAATGGGTCCGCATGAGCAGGAAGGCTGCGACCGGGAGGGTTGCGGGCATGAATCAGAAGGCTGAGAATAAGCCAGAGGAAAGGGAGAGGAAGTAGGCAGAGATAGGGTGGGGCCGAAGACCCCTGGGACAGATAAGAAAAAGAAGAGGTAAGAGGACGTCCTTTCTCACGCGCATAAGCCCAATTGTCCCATACATACCAGTAATCCATCTGGGCTGGAGCCTTATCTTCCAGCCTTTTTCTCAACGCAGTCAATATTTCCCCTGCAAATGACCCGTCAGGTGGCCATTGCATAGATACCTGAGGAAGGGCCTGAATTACTGGCCATTCTACTTTACATAAAACAATAGTTTTCTTCTTATTTAACCCATGGGTGCCTGAAATATTCTTCCAATTCTCTAGAATTTCCGCCAAAGGGGTCCCCTTCTTGATACTCTGCCCAGAGCCCATAATTGGGCAACCGAGGGGACACCTAATGTGCCACCTTATCGTCCGAGTGACTGCTCGCGCTCCCCCTCGTCGGAATTCTCCAAGGTAAATTCACCTTTTGCCGGCTAGAGCTGTCCGCGAGGAGGAACGCGACCTCAGTATGCCTTTTGTGACGAGCCTAAGGTCCCATCTGGGGTGCCAAAACTGTTGCGAATTATACCTGATCGGTCATGCACGGTTCAAGTTTTAGGCTGAGGCACCAAAAACCAGGTCCACATCTGCAGAGTCTCCAGTCTGTGTTTAATGCATTACGCTCGAGCGTGGTGCCCCCCCGCTAGTCAGGAGGGGACTCCGTATACAGTTTATGCAAAGCTTATATACCATCTGACATCGCGTGCTGCCCTCGTGCATCGGCACCCTTAACCAATGAATTCCATCCTCACTCCATCCTCAGCCACACTCTGGTGAGTGCTTTCTCGTGTTCTGAGAATGTCAACAACTTTATCATTAAAACGGAACATGCAGTTACACAACGTGCCTCGCATACCTCAAAGACAGGAAGGACAACAGTTTCAAGGCCCGAAACGATTCCCCAAACGTGCTGCGGTCTGTGCTGAACAGTTTCAAGGCCCGAAACGATTCCCCAAATGTGCTGCGGTCTGTGCTGCACAGACAGTGACTGGCGCTAAAAGGTGCCAGCTCTGCACATATTAGCTTTTCCCTCAACACTGGTGCAGTTCCTGGGTTAGTCTCTAAGCCTGACTCTCATGATTCTGTCATGAGTCATATGATAATTATTGTTTACCTTAAAGTCCCAGCTCCCGGAGAGGGGAATCGTCCTTCGCTGGGAATTAGGAGGTTTACTGAAGGCTCCTAAATGCACAGGAGTGTTGGATGATCTTGGTGGACTCTCGGTACGTCTACAGAGCAAATAAATACCTGTAGCTGATCTGGTCTGCTGGCTTAGGTTCATGGGACTTGGGCTGTAAAATTGCTGGAGAGAGCCTGAATGTCTACACAACAATTTTTAGCCCCACAGCCCAAGCCCCATGTGCCCGTGACAGCTGACTTGGGCCAACTGTGCCCATGCTGAGGGTCTTTTATTCCAGTGTAGATGTGCCCTCTAAGGCCAGAAGGGGCCATCATAATCACCCTATCTGACCACGTGCCATTGCAGGCCACAGAACCTTGCCCACCCATTCCAGTAGTAGGCCTATAGCCTCTGGCCAAGTTATTGAAATTTACTTTAAAGACTTCAAGTTACAGAGAATCCACCATTACCATAGTTCAAACCACCAATCCTTTCAATTTAGGCTTCATAGCAGTGGTCATGCACAACTTTTGTTCAGGATCATAATAGCCTTTCTGAGAACAGAATGCTCTGCAGATGCTTCATGACCTAAGACGTGGAAAGCGAATGTTAATTGAACAGGGCTCTTAAATGACATTCTGGCCTTAGAATTGTTTTTTATAGATGTTAATAGTCCATATGACCTATATAAAGCTGACAGTGTTTCACTGACAAACAGCGTTCTGCACCTAATTTAAAGTAACTTGTTCATATCCAGCACTGGGATCCACATGAATAGGAAAGTGCTGCAGGGAAACAGCAAAAATAAGTTAATGAGAAAACAAGGAAGATTCAAAGGGAAAAGAACTAACAGCTTCAGGATTGAACTTTGGGGTTTGGGTTGGTTTTTTTGTTTTTTTTTTTTTCTGGCCAGAGGGCCCTATTCAGGACAGCACTTATGCATATGCTTGAAGTCAACCACATGTTCACAGCATTACCAACCCCAAATTTCAAAAATCATGAGTCAGGCTCACCAAAAATCTTGATTGGCTTTAAAATCATGAGATTATGTTAAAAAAAATTGATTTGGTGTTCTTTTTATTTGCCTTCTGCTTTTGGTGCACTGGGGTCACATTTTGACAATTTCTTCACAACCACGAAGGCTAGAAACGTACTTTTTCTTTAAGAATGAAGGCTGAAATAATCACATATGCACTTGACTCCGGGAGCTGGGGCTTTAAGGTAAACAATAATTATTAATAACTGAAGTTAGTGAGACTTGAGCATATGCTTAAAATTAAGCACAAGTTTAAGTGATTCATAAATCAGGGCCAGAATGATTTTCTTAAGCACTTTCAATACTGAGATGTCGTATCCTAAATTCACTGTGCCAGAAGAGAACTAAGAAGAATTTTTAAAAAGACATTCCATCACTGGGCCAACAGATATGATGAGATCAATGTTAGGGATGTACAGTGCAGAAACCAACACTAACACCTCCGTCTTTCTGTTCCTGTTGTTGTGTGGCAATCAGTTGATCCAAGGGGAATATTTTTCAGAGGGAATTACACCTTTTTCTTGCAAAATTTGCTCCCTGATTATTGTACCTACAGAATAAATTGCAGGCAAGAAATCTAAGTATTGTGATATAGGAGGGCCAGGAAGCAGTGGGAGAGTGCTAGAGGGGAAATGTATATGCTCAAGGCTACTTAAGGTGTGGTTCCCTGTAGACTAGGGAAGGTGGCTGCAGATTAATTGGAGCACCTGTAGTCCCTGAAGGCCCTGATAGGAACCTAATAAAACCCCCTGCTTCAGGCAGACAGGGGAGGAAGAGAGGACTGGAGCTTGAAGGTGTGCTTCAAGACTTGGAAAATCAGAGAATCGAAGTAAGGGGGACCCTACCCCAGTAGGGGAGGGAGACTCCCTTCCCCAGCATCTAAGGACTGCAGGTACCTCATGCAAGGGGGAAGAGGGTAAGAACCCACAGGGGTTGAGAGGGAATGGGGCTCAGAGTGATGAGCAAACCCAGACCCCTCCCCCGCTTCCCTCCTTTACCACCTTCCTGGGATACTAGCGGGGCCATCGTTGCCCCAAGAACAGGGGCAAGGGGTGGCATCTTAGCTCCCCACCAAGATGAGTGCAGGACCCACCAGACTAACGTTGGCCATCTTGTCACAGTATTTACACCTAACTGCCTGGCGTGTTGTAATCAGTGGTTTGGCATTGCAACTACTCAATTTAACAATTGCACTAACAATTAAATTTGAGGTGCACCTTGCACCTGCAAAGGAAGCTCTCCCCGTTGAAATATTGCCCCAATCTATCCGTACAATTTAGCTAAAATAAGAGGAGGAGGAAGATAAGGAAGATAAAACACAGAATGCCAGATCCTTAACTGGCTTAAATCAGCATAGCTCTATCGAAGTCATAGAGTGAAAGCAATCTGCAGGCTGTGGATTTGGCCCATAAAATCTATTGGATGATAATTCTGTCAGATCATTTTACAAACTTTTTTTTGGTGGGGTGAGGGGAAGGCAATTCCTTACAGATTTTTGGCAAACTTGCTTCAAATCCCCTTTTTCTTGTTTAAAAAGAAAATTGCCACACACACGAAAGAAAGGAAGAAAGAAAGAAAGAGAGAAAGAAAGAAAGGGAAAGATTTTTGGTTCTAATCAATCATTGATTTTTGAAAGCAAGCCATTGTTTTTAGCACCACTCTATTTTAGAGTGCTGTGCTAAAGTACTTTACTTTAGTTTCTATAATAATACCTTTTCAGCACTTATTTTCTTCCCTCAAGGCTATACAAATGGATTCAAAAGAGGAAAAGAATGTCCTACTTAAAATAAAACAGCACCTTTTTCATATTTTCCTTTTTTTCTCCTCCTGCCTCATTTTCAGTATGTGTGCTGTGCAAGTGCATACAAACACTGCTTTCTGTTATTATTAAACAGAAAATGTTCAAAAGCATCTGCTTTTTATCCAGTGGAATCAAGGAAGACGATCGGCTTCTCCAAGTGAAACACAGGCCTTCACAAACCAGTTAGAATAAATGCAGAGATGTGAGAGATCTGGGTAGAAACAAAATGATTCAGGCCCAGAGCTCTGGTATGTTTATTTTTCCTCTTCAGTATAGGATCTGATGAACTCCCTAAGTGTTCGCTCTTTGTGATTCTTCCTCATTTGGCCATTGGCAAATGGGGGTTGCTTCCTTTCCAAAGTGGCTCAATCCCCAAAGCCAGAGTGGAGGCTCTTAAAGATACATCAGAGGCCAGGGTCATCTTTGTGCCTTAAAATATCTTTTCCCCCTGACAGTATCTGCTTCCTTTGTATTGAAATTAATAGGCAGCAGGTTTAAAACAAACAAAAAAGTATTTCTTCACACAACACACAGTCAACCTGTGGAACTCCTTCCCAGAGGACGTTGTGAAGGCCAAGACTATAACAGGGTTCAAAAAAGAACTAGATAAATTCATGGAGGATAGGTCCATCAATGGCTATGTCAAGGCTGATTCCCCACTCTGGCACTTAGAGTGGAGGAGGTGGGGGCCCGAAAGGATTTAAAAAAAATTAATACTTGCCACTCCAGGCTTGTATTAAACTCCCAAGGTTACAGCTCATTTCTGACCTTGGCTTGGTAAATGTTGCCACCACCCAAATGCAAAACCCCTTGTTTTGGAACCCAGGAGGGCGCACTTGGGAATTCCTTCCTGTGGGGTACCCTCAAGCCCTTTCACGCCTTCTCCGGGGAAGAAGTGAGAAAGAAAACAAAGGAAATTAGTGGTTGCCACCAGCTAATTAAACAACATGTGCACAAATCTCTTAGGACACCAAAAATCCAATCCTGTTCTTAAAAAAGGTAAATTTTATTAAAAAAGAAAATACATTTGGAACTTTAATTTTTGGAATTGCTCTTTTAAAATCTAGTAAAAGCCTAAGCACCCAAAATAACTTTCTTGGGGGTTCAGCTTAAAGGTTACAAGCAAACTAAAGGATCTAGGGTTAGCACAGAGGAGTCCATTAGCCATAAGAAATAAACCTCATTGTGTCTTTCTAAACATTCCTGATCTACTTACACATTTGGGGGTTCCAGATAAGTAGTTCTAGGTATGATCTGATGCTCTATGGTCATACCTGGCTTAAAGCTTCTCCTAACATAACTGCTTCCTGTTCCCTTCTTTCCTGGAGAACAACAACAGAGACAAAGGGGAAGTTTTTTCCCCGTTTAAAAAAATTCTAGCCTTTCCATTGGCTCTTTTGGTCACGTGTGCACTCCCTTTCCTTTACCTGGGGGACTTTTTAAACCCTTTACAGGTAAAGCAAGCAGAGAACAGCCACCAAGAGGGACTTTATAGCTAACTGGCTGGCTGGGTGCCCATAAAAGGGAGCTACCCCACCTTCATTTATCACTGGCTATTAGCCAGGATGAGCAGCGATGGTGTCCCTAGCCTCTGTTTGTCAGAAGCTGGGAATGGATCATATGCTGATTACCTGTTCATTCCCTCTGGGCACTTGGCATTGGCCACTGTTGGAAGATGGGACCTTTGGTCTGACGCAGTATGGCTATTCTTATGTTATATTTGTCAATGCAACATAGGATATGATGCAAAGGAAAACTTTTTTTGCAGCCTTAGCATAGAGGTCAGTGTTTTTTGACCTCTGTGTGGATGACTCCTTATTTGAAGTCCCTCCCCCGCCACTTACGTTACCTATAAGAGTAACAAATGCTAACCATGATAGATAATGTGTGTGTATTTCCAGAGGTTGATGTTGAATGATAAGGGTGTGTGGTGAGTAGGGAAGCAAGATTTTCTTTGCTTTACCATGTAATAAATATTTCAGTGCCTCTTGACCCGGCCCCTCCCCATCAGCTTGGTATTCATAACCTACTGGTTAAGAACTACTGGGGGGAAAACGTGGTTGGTTATAGTACAGCGCGCAGACTTCCAGGGCTACACATGACCTGCAGAAGGGTCAAGAGCAAAGCTGAGAGAGTTGAGAGGAGAGTGAAGGGGTTAGTGGTGGTGGATGGGAGAAGAGTGTTTTGAACTGGAAAGATGTAAGGGCAGAAAGAGGCATCTGAATTTCAGCTGCATGATTCCCATCAGCTGTTGAGGCTGAAACCTGAGGAGTTCAGGTAGCTTCATATTGCTGCAAAATGAACATTCCCATCCTTAATATCCATATTGGCTGACTCAAATTGTACTAGAGATTCTTCCATAAATTGGGTTTTATCCTGCCAGCCTTAGACACATTATATGAAATTCCCCCAACTTCAATTGCAGCCAGCTAGCACAATGCCTGTGTTCCACTGCAGTCCCCCTTTAGTTCTTATTTTAAGGGCTTACTTGGGACTTCAGAGGAACATAGGCTGCCCCTCTGCTGGGGCAGATTTAGTGTCTTGCATTTCAAGGAGGCCCACTGATTTGTTAACTGCTGGAAATGGCCCACCTTGATTATCACCATAAAAGGTTTTCTTCCCCCCCCCCCCCCCGAGCCTCTTCCTGCTGGTAATAGCTCATCTTAAGTGATCACTCTCCTTACAGTGTGTATGATAAAACCCATTGTTTTATGTTCTCTGTGTGTGTATATAAATCTCCCCACTGTATTTTCCACCAAATGCATCTGATGAAGTGAGCTGTAGTTCACGAAAGCTTATGCTCAAATAAATTTGTTAGTCTCTAAGGTGCCACAAGTACTCCTTTTCTTTTTGCAAATACAGACTAACATGGCTGCTACTCTGAAACCTGTCATTATGCAAGGCACTGAATTTAGCCATATGGAGTGGAAATCTATCAACTTCATGAAAAAACTCGTACAGATACAGACAGACATAATCTTCCTCTCCAAATGCAAACAGATGGACATCATACCAAAAGGACTGAAGGTAAAAAATCCATTACAATCTACATACCACACAGACTATGCTGACAGCTTGTGCCACACACTCTCAAAGAAACTGCGGAACCACCTGACCAACATCCTCTATGGCAAACAAGGAAAGATTAAGAATGAGCTCTCAAAACTGGATACTCTCATAAAGAACCAACCTTCCACACAAACTTCCTCGTGGCTGGACTTTACAAAAACTAGACAAGCCATCTACAACACACACTTTGCTTCTCTACAAAAGAAAAAGGACACTAAACTATCTAAACTACTACATGCCACAAGGGGCCACAACAGTGGTTCCCGTAACCCACCCAGCAATATTGTTAATCTATCCAACTATACTCTTAGTCCAGCAGAAGAATCTGTCCTATGTTGGGGCCTCTCCTTTTGCCCCGCCACCCCCACGAACATGATACAGTTCTGCGGTGACCTAGAATCCTATTTTCGACGTCTCTGACTCAAGGAATATTTCCAACACACCTCTGACCAACATATTAATCCACAGAGACCTTCCTACTAACACTACAAAAAGAAGGATTCTGGGTGGACTCCTCCTGATGGTCGAAACAACAGACTGGACTTCTACATAGAGTGCTTCTGTCCATGTGCACAGGCTGAAATTGTGGAAAAGCAGCATCACTTGCCCCATAACCTCAGCCGTGCAGAACACAATGCCTTCCACAGCCTCAGAAACAACTCTGATGTCATAATCAAAAAGGCTGACAAAGGAGGTGCTGTCGTCATCATGAATAGGTCGGAATATGAACAAGAGGCTACTAGGCAGCTCTCCAACACCACTTTCTACAAACCATTACCCTCTGATCCCACTGAGGGTTACCAAAAGAAACTACACCATTTGCTCAAGAAACTCCCTGAAAAAGCACAAGAACATATCCGCATAGACACACCCCTGGATCCCCGACCTGGGGTATTCTATCTGCTACCCAAGATCCATAAACCTGGAAATCCTGGATGCCCCATCATCTCAGGCATTGGCACCCTGACAGCAGGATTGTCTGGCTATGTAGACTCCCTCCTCAGGCCCTACACTCCCAGCACTCCCAGCTGTCTTCGAGACACCACTGACTTCCTGAGGAAACTACAATCCATTGGTGATCTTCCTAAAAACACCATCCTAGCCACTATGGATGTAGAAGCCCTCTACACCAACATTCCACACAAAGATGGACTACAAGCCATCAGGAACAGTATCCCCGCTAATGTCATGGCAAACCTGGTGGCTGAACTTTGTGACTTTGTCCTCACCCATAACTATTTCACATTTGGGGACAATGTATACCTACAAATCAGCGGCACTGCCATGGGTACCCACATGGCCCCACAGTATGCCAATATTTTTATGGCTGACTTGGAACAACGCTTCCTCAGCTCTCATCCCCTAATGCCCCTACTCTACTTGCACTACGTTGATGACATCTTCATCATCTGGACCCATGGAAAAGAAGCCCTGGAGGAATTCCACTATGATTTCAACAATTTCCATCCCACCATCAACCTCAGCCTGGACCAGTCCACACAAGAGATCCACTTCCTGGACACTACAGTGCTAATAAGCGATGGTCACATAAACACCACTCTATATCGGAAACCTACTGATCGCTATTCCTACCTACATGCCTCTAGCTTTCATCCAGATCACACCACACGATCCATTGTCTACAGCCAAGCTCTACGATATAACCGCATTTGCTCCAACCCCTCAGACGGAGGGAAACACCTACAAGATCTCTCTCATGCATTCTTACAACTACAATACCCACCTGCTGAAGTGAAGAAAGATTGACAGAGCCCGGAAGAGTACCCAGAAGTCACCTACTACAGGAGAGGCCCAACAAAGATAATAACAGAACGCCACTAGCCATCACCTTCAGCCCCCAACTAAAACCTCTCCAACGCATCATCAAGGATCTACAACCTATCCTGAAGGACGACCCATCACTCTCACAGATCTTGGGAGACAAGCCAGTCCTTGTTTACAGACAGCCCCCCAACCTGAAGCAAATACTCACCAGCAACCACACAACAGAACC
This sequence comes from Dermochelys coriacea, assembly GCF_009764565.3. Classification (NCBI taxonomy): domain Eukaryota; kingdom Metazoa; phylum Chordata; order Testudines; family Dermochelyidae; genus Dermochelys; species Dermochelys coriacea. The sequence goes on from NC_050082.1 coordinate 22,497,518, forward strand.
ACTAACCCAGGAACCTATCCTTGCAACAAAGCCCGTTGCCAACTGTATCCACATATCTATTCAGGGGACACCATCATAGGGCCTAATCACATCAGCCACACTATCAGAGGCTCGTTCACCTACGCATCTACCAATGTGATATATGCCGTCATGTGCAAGCAATGCCCCTCTGCCATGTACATTGGTCAAACTGGACAGTCTCTATGTAAAAGAATAAATGGACACAAATCAGACGTCAAGAATGATAACTTTCAATAACCAGTTGGAGAACACTTCAGTCTCTCCAGTCACTCGATTTACACACCTGAGAGTAAAAAGAAAAGGAGTACTTGTGGCACCTTAGAGACTAACAAATTTATTAGAGCATAAGCTTTCGTGAGCTACAGCTCACTTCATCGGATGCATTTGGTGGTTATCCTTCAACAAAAAAGCTTCAAAAACAGACTCAAAGAGAGACTGCTGAATTGGAATTAATTTGCAAACTGGATACAATTAATTCAGGCTTGAATAAAGACTGGGAGTGGATGGGTCATTACACAAAGTAACACTATTTCCCCATGTTATTTCTACCCCCCCACCCCACCCCCCATTGTTCCTCAGACGTTCTTGTTAACTGCTGGAAATGGCCCACCTTGATTATCACCATAAGGTTTTCCTCCTTTTTCCCCCGCCTCCCCCCGCTGGTGATGGCTCATCTTAAGTGATCACTCTCCTTGCAGTGTGTATGATAAAACCCATTGTTTCATGTTCTCTGTGTGTGTGTCGGGGGGGATTTACACACACACACACACACACACACACACACACACACACTGTATATTCCACCGAATGCATCCGATGAAGTGAGCTGTAGCTCATGAAAGCTTATGCTCAAATACATTTGTTAGTTAAGGTGCCACAAGTACTCCTTTTCTTTTTGCGAATACAGACTAACATGGCTGCTACTCTGAGACCACGGATTTCAATGGCGCTACTTTTGTAGTACGATGCTACTGAATTGTAACTGAATCAGACGCATTATCAGTGTAAGCAAATAGCGCTTTTTTTGCAACTATCAAAGGCTGTGACTGAATGTGGGCTGAACTTAGTTCTGTGTTTTTAGAATGCCTTTAAGACCATTCATATCTATATTGTGTATAGAAGATAATAGTGGTACACACGTGGTGAGGTGCAGGTAGTAGGCGATATTGGTGAGCATTTGAGGAGTATTACAAATAAGTTCTATCACTCTTGAGACATTAGTGACACTCTCTGCACTAAACTGTGTGATATGAGACTCACTGAAGCTTGTCCAAATCTCTAGTGCGTGGCTCTGACATAAATGGCATGGTAACGAGAAACCTGTCTTTAAAATCTCAAGCCTGAGTGATCGGTATTAATCAAAACAACTCCAGGGACCTCATTTTATGCCTTGCTGGCTCTTTGCAATATTTAACCCCAGGATCAGTTTCAGCGGACTTCAAAACAAACCCTTTATATTGCCAAGTTATAAAAGGTTATGCGAAGGGTATTTATTTAGACCTCTGTGGAATGTTGTTGGTAGTGAAACCTGAAACAAAGCAAAGCTTCTCTTGTTTTGGAGTTTGTTACCAATTCAAAATGTCGGTTGTTTTTCAGAAGATATATATATATTTTTTTAAAGGTCATGCATGCTTCAATCAAACATTTCAGGTGAAGGATCATGGTCTGATTATAGAGTTTTGTGTTTAAAATCATGCAGATTTTGTGGTTTCATCTGTTTGTAAAGCAAAACCTGGGAGAATCTCTGATTTCAACTGAATTTTGTTTAGTTACTTGAACCAGAAACTCAAAACATAACTCTAGGTATAATCCCATAATGATCAAAACCAATGGAAACATTCCTCTCACCTTACAATATCATCTCCCTACATGTTGTCCTACATTATTTGTCAGTGCAATAAAGAACAGAGAACAAAGTAAAACTTCTTATACACACTTACACAGTAAGAGCTTGTCTACACAGGGACATTCAGGACACTTAACCGGTGTACTACAGTGAACTAAGACCAGTTTACTTCTGAATGAGAGCATCCACATGGGGGATACTACTCTTTAATGTTTGTACATTAACTTTGCACCTTTAGTTTAGTCATCTTAACTCCCCATGCAAACAAGCCCCAAGCTGTTATATAGTCAAGTGCATACAGTTCTGAGGGATACAAGTATTGCCCAATTTCTGCAGAACCTACAGAGATGAAGACTGTGAAAAGAAAGTGAAGGGGTTGGTGTGGGGAGAAAAATATCAGAATTGCAAAGACATGAAAAAAGAATGTTTGTGAGATGGGAAATTGGAAAGATTTCAGTTGGATTCCTTCTGCTGTTGAATGAACCTGAAAGAAAACCATCAACATAAGTCTAGTACAAGCTCCACTGAACACTCTCTGCCCATGCTAGAAGTCCATTTGATGCCATGCCTATAGACACTTTCCATGTCCAGGCACATGGTGGCAGAAGGAGTTTGTTTGCATTCAGATAAATTGAGATGTCAAGGTCTGATAGTCAAAGTGCAGTAGTTGAGTTCCATGGGGAAGAAGGAACAATAGTCTTGTGAACAGTGTGGCCCAGAAAGCTAGCCACCCCATCAGTTGGGGCCCTTAGGATGACCTTTTTTGAAGGGGGGCAGGGTCATAAGAGAGGCCAGCATTGAACATTCCCAGAAACTGAACAAACTACTCAGTTGTATATCTTTTAAGTCTGAGAGTCCAGAAATCTGGAGAATCTATGCAAATTATAGAGTTTCATAATTTGCATATCCTACATAAGAACTTCCTTGTGTATGCACAAGTGACCAAAAGTAACCATGTTATAACAGTCCAGTGTTCAGAACACCCCCCCACCCACCCCATATTGCTGTCTTTCCATCTCAATCACAGATATGCTGTGAATTTCCCTGGCTGTATGAGGAAGCGATGGGAATGTCTTGAAATGTCTGAGTTGGCAAGATTTTTATCCAAGGCAATGGGGGCTAGATTCTGTTAGCCTAAGTACCATTCAGTGAGAGTCAAGTTATTTCTACACTGCCCCACAGTTTGGATGAGGGGGTTGCAGTGCACATCGAAGGGCTGTGCTGTAACTCCCTGTATGGATGCTTGGGTGCAAACTCAAAGGTTATTCGTTGGCATTAATGTCATCCTCTTCAAAGAGGACCATACTCAGTGAATAAGGGACCTTTTAGTTCACGCCTGCAATGCCCACAGGAGGGGTGTTATAGCACAGCATTTTGTTGTGCACTGCTATTCATGCGTACGTGCGCACACACCCTCCCCCTGTAGTCGAACTGCGGGACAGTGTAGACAAGCCCTGGGTCTCACTGATAGGACTAGCCATGGAGTAAGGAGCAGCTCCATATGAGTAAGGAGGAGTGTTGACGACACTTGTGATACTATCACGACTCTCACAATCTTTGAGGGGCCTAACTCATGGCTTTTGAATGTATGCTATTGCCAATACTGGGATATTAGAATCTGGTCTGTTTCTTATGGAAAATGTTTCCAGGTTTCTGTCCAGCTCTAGCAATCAGATGAATCATTTTAGAGGTTATGGAAGCAGCTGTGGTAGCCAAAAGCCATAAATGTTCCTGGCTTATTCACGTGAATTGCTACATACAATGATGCATGCTGGGGCAGAGGCAGTCTCCTGACTCAATGGGGGAACTGTACTAAGCTCTAGTGTAATCATTGTATGACACAAAACACAATAAAGAGAGAGCAGGGTTATTTGTCACTTATTATTCCAACAAACAATCTGATTATACATCTGTGATACTCTACCAGTAATAACAAAATTATGATGCATAATAATAATGCAATAAATAGCTGCAGCAGTACCCTCCACTCATGCACTGTAACCTTATGCCAGCCTAGTTTGTGGGTGGGTAGGGGATCAAGCCCACCCCCTACACAGGGCTCAGCTCCCTGCTCCAAGCATTGTGACCTGGTGTGTGGGGTTTGATACCCTTGTTTTCATGATTGCTGTGGGTACAGTTGAACCCAGAAACCCACAACAAAGCATATCTATAGTACTTAAAAATAGCTGCGTCTTTACAAATGGTATGAAAGGCCCAAGAATATATTGTCAGAGCTTAAATATCCTGCCCATGTAATATAATTGTATGAGCTTAATTGTCTGCTGTGGCACAGACTGATTTACAGCAGTAGAGAAAATAATTTTTTTTTTTTTGGCTAGAACTGTCAAAACAAAATAAACTTGATGAAAGAAAATAGGCCTTGGACATTTTCCATGTCACAAATGGGAGTGACTGGACTTCCTGATGTCTTTTGATTAACTCCAGTTCCGGGAAAGAAGTTAATCTGTCAGTGCGAACTCCAAAAACAGCTGCTTAGCAGAATTCTTTATTAATGTAGGGGGAGATTTTTTTTTTTTTAAAGACACGATGAGTGCCCAACTGTTCTAACTCCTATTGACTTTCAAAGGGAGTTGGGTGCATTTGTGCCATTTGGATTTCTCCTCCTTAATTATTTCAAATTTAAATTGCTTTTGTTTCCTCTCCTTCCATTTAAAAATAAGTCTATGACAAAAAGATAATTTCAAACCCAAGTAAAGGTGCCATTGTCTTTGGTAAAATGGAATGCAAGGAACCTGAGGGGAACTTAATTCAAATTTGAATTAAATGGATATAAATTAAAGTGTTTTGCCAGGATCTTTTATTTCTGTATCCATTTTCTGCTTAGCTAATATTTATAGCCATAGAACCTTAAAGTTCCATCAGCCCTGTAGAGTGAATTCAACTGAGTAACGCTAAGTTCTTGTAAAATCAAAACGCTCTTACTGCAGGGTCGATGAGATATAAAGACTATTCCTGGGCTTTTCTGAACTGTTCTTCAGTTTTAAACCAAATCCAAAATTCTTTTTGGTTTGTCAAAAAAAAAAAACCAAACAAATTTCCCATTCAAAATTGGTCTAGATGGAAGACTTTTTAACCAGCCCAATTGGTGACTCTAGGCACAATGGGAGGAGTTAAGTTGTTGGAGAACTAGAGAAAAATTGGATGTTTCATGTTTATGCTTAGCAAGCTAAATAAAGGTCACTCCAGAAATCACTATTACACTGTCCTGTGTCTAGAGCCAAGTGAAAACAGAAATTTTCATAATTTTGTCCCAAATTGGGATGAAAAGATGAAATATCAATTTTCACAGAATGAAATGTTCTGAAATTTTTTTGATTTGGAAATGATTGAACCTTTTGTTTTTGTCATTTTCATCAAAACAAAACATTTCAGTATTTTTTTAATTGAAATATTTAGTTTGTTGAACTGACCCAAACAGTTCCATCTTGAGTCGGTTTAACATTAAACTGAATTTCCCTGTTGTGTTGTATTGCCTCATGTGAGTTGTAATTAGGGTCCTTTGCCCCCTTTCTCCCCTGTGGGCCAGGTATCCTGACTGGAATACATCTCCCATTATGCATTTGCAAGCATGTTACTCCCATGATGCGCCATGCTGCAGAGTTAGATGGGGAGTGCATTGCATCATGGGAGATGTAGTCTGGCTAAGGAGCTCAGCCAATAGGAAAACATGGGGACATCAGGACTCTAAATTATGACTGCCATGAAGCAATGCTCCGTGATTGGGAAAATGCAGTTTAATATTGAACTGATTAGAAACTAAATGGTTCACGTCAGTTCCACAAACCAAAATATTTCAATCTGCGACAAACTGGTCCAACATGAAATGTGTTTTGTTTCAGTTTTCCTGAAGAAAAATCAGATTTTGGCAAAATTGAAATTTTTCTATGGAAAAATTCAAATGTGGAGAAACTTAATTTTCTGTCAAAAATCATTTTAATGGAAAACTCCCAGTCAGCTCTACCTGTGTCTGCTACACCTTGTGATGATGCTACAGAAAACATTCAGGCCTGGATTGCTGGTTACATTGGGTGACTCCAGAGTTGGGTACCCAGTTTGAGACACTTAAGAAAATGAGGCACCCAAAATTTTGGAAAGGAGTACTTGTGGCACCTTAGAGACTAACAAATAAGCTCTAATAAATTTGTTAGTCTCTAAGGTGCCACAAGTACTCAACAAATTTATTAGAGCTTATTTGTTAGTCTCTAAGATGTCACAAGTACTCCTTTTCTTTTTATGGATACAGACTAACAGGGCTGCTACTCTGAAACCTCCCAAAATTTTGGAGCACTTAAAAAAAAAAATTGGGCCTTCATGAGCTAATAAATGGACTGTAGCCAGGAAAGGATGAGTTGAAATGAAAGCTTGTCTTCCATGCTAGGGCTAAAAGGTCAAATGCAGTTTTGTCTTCTAAGCGAATTGTATCCATTTTTAGTCATTGGGACTTATCAGTTACAGAATAACAAAACCACCACATGGCATTTTCCAGACTTCAAATGCTAATTAAGAAAAACCTTGTACCCTTCAATAGGTATTTCAGGGTGTACAGAGAATGAATTGCTTCTGATTACCAAGGGGAAAAAACGGTTCTGGTTAAAATTCTAAACAGACTAGCATAACCATTATTTCAGAGGTTACTGCTGTGTGTCAGACCTGTCTGACACAAAACAGAAAACCCGATTTTCCTTTGATAAGTTATTGTAGCTATGGACGAACACTACTCAGACTGTCATGTTATGCAGCCTCACATAGGGACTGAATGAATCTTTCCACAGGGGGCTAGAGGGCAAAATACTTGCTCACATGGAGTGTTTACCCTTGGACTTTGTGCTTGTGATCTTAAATGGACCTTTCCCTTTTAATAATTTTCTGTTCTGATAAATCTAATATTCTCTTACAGAAATGTTCCAGGATTCTCCCTGTTCTCATCACTCGTCGACTCCAGTTCCACAGCCTCACAAAACATCCTTAGAACTTGCTGAACAGAGAAAAGTTCTGAAGGACAGATCTGGCTTCAGATGAAGCTTTGTTAAGACAGACATGAAAGCAGGAGGGAGAAGCAATTGCAGAGTCGCTAACACATATGTGGCAATGGCCCTGTGTCCTGAAAGATGCCAGTTCTGTATTGGGGGCGGGGAGGTAAGATATTTGTTGTTTCACAAACTCTAATTATCTGCCAGATCTCTAACTGGTGTAAACTGGCATAGCACCTTTGACTTCAGTGGAGCTATGCCGATGCGCTCCGGCAGAGGTCCTGCCCCTGTCTCTGGTGCTCACTGTATAGTGATAATACATGTTTTATTATGGCCTTCTTGGCATCATTGGTGTAATTTAGTAAATGACAACTTTTTTTTTTAACCCCCCTCTAGTGTTGTGTGAAATCCTTCCATAGAGCTGAACTCCAAATGAAACCCATCAGGGTGCTGTTCCCAACTCAAATGTTAGCCCCAGTCCACAAAAATCTGGCAGACCTGGGAAGGTCTGTTCTAGTCAGGAACTTATACTGTGCCCATCACCATGGTATCTGAGTTGTTTACACAGCCCAGCGTCCTCTCCTCTCCCAGGTACCCTTTGAACGCCTACCCCGGCCCTGCTGCCATCCCTGGCTACTGCTCCAGGGATCCGATTCATACCATTAGCATTAAACATCTATGGGGGGTGGGGGTATTCAATCCACCCTCAACCCTCACTGACTCGGAGAACAGGTGGTTCCCTCCACCAGGCCTCCTGAACATCAGGGGACTCTCAAAGACACCACTATTAGCAACCAAGAAGGAAACAATCCCATTCCCGTTGGCCACTCCTTTGAGTGGTTGTCCCTAGCAATGGCACCCAAACAAATATGGGGCATTTCAGACAGCTTGTGGTTGTTAAAGAACTTCAAATACATACAGCATGCAAAGCAACAGGCAACACTAAAGGGTATCGTTTCCCATCTGCTGCATACCTGTTCAGGTCATCACCAGGCTCCTGTAAAAACCCTGCTGAACGTTTGGGGGTGTGGGGGTAGTGGCTGTACATTGCCTACTCAGTCAGTAATGAGTCTGATGGTTTCTGTGTTGGAGAGGCCTGGTATGGTTGCAGAGTTGAGGTGTGTTTGGGGCACCCGGTTGAGGCTGAAGGTTTGAATGATTATTTATAGAGCCCTCAGAGTGTGCCAAGTGGTATGGGCTTGATTCTGATTTTTCTTACACCAGCATAAATCAATAATGATGTCCTAGACTTACATTGGTGTAAAACTGCTGTGAGATCAGAATCAGGCCCTTTGAACTCAACCCCTCTGTGAACTACCTGGATTTGGTCCCATGTCTTGTCATGAGGCCAGAAATATGCTAGGTTTGGTTCATGCGTCCTATGCAAACCAAATACATTAGGGTTCACACAGCTGTACCATTTGTCTCGGTCACCTCTTCAACTTCTGATGTTGTATAACTGTCCCACCATGCCATGTTTCCTGGTTAGGATTATATCCATCTCCATGCACTTCTTGACACAGCCCAGTGTTTCTTTCTTTGATTTCCCAAAGTTGTTAGCAAACATCCTGGGATTAAATTAAAAGGCACTAATGGAAAACAGCCCCAATGTATCAATCTGCCCCACTGCCTACAAACCCCCTGGCATTTCAGCCACTGGCTTCAGAGCAGCAATCGATGAACTTACAGGAACTCCTTGAAAATATAACTAGAGAGGATTAAAGGAGGTGGGTGGGGGGGAATAACAAAATGCTGAAACAACTGGAGTGTAGAAAATTTGTAAAACTCATGCTGAACACATGAAAGGATAAAACAGGACTACACGTGAAGCATGACTTTAAAAACATGTAACTATGGTTTGCGGATTTAGAGATCAAGGTTTTTCTATAGCTAAACTGAAGACTCTTGTGCAGGTCCTGTGAAGCTGGGATCTCGGTATGTATAGCAAGATATTAATTCACAGGTTGTGGAAACAGTAAGAAAGCAGTGAAGAAAACGGTAATAGCCAGTACAATATCAGAGAAACCAGGGGGATGAGGTAATATCTTTTTTGGACCAACTTCTTTTGGTGAGAGAGACAAGCTTTCAAGCCACACAGATTTCTTCTTCAGGTCTGGGAAAGGTACTCCCACCATAGCAGCTTGAAAACTTCTCTGGTCCAATAAAAGATATTACCTCACCTAATTGTCTGCCTAATATCCTGGAACCAACCCGGCTACAACTATGCTGCAGTACAATATCCGGAAGTAACAAGGTTTGCAAGTGCTTTGTTGTGGTAAGTAGAAGCTGTGCATCACTCACCACCCCAAACCCAAGACTGACTTGGTCCCTCCTGGGCATTATAGGAAAACGGATGGTTCTTCGTGTTTATTTTCTCATTACAAAATGATTCTCTCCAAACCAAATGGCAGATTTCTCATCTCCACTGAGGACTGGAGGAGAGAATCTGGTCCTTGCATGGAAAGATTGTGGTCCTGATTCTTTCCTTGCTTACACCAGTGAAAGGCCATTGACATCAGTGGAGTTACCCCTGATTTACACTGGTGATGGGAGACTCAACCCCAGGGTATTTGCTATGTATATAGCAATGTGGAACTTTCTTCTGGCATGTCGTTAATTACACCAGGCACATTGGCCCCATGCTGAACAAGGCTAGGTTTTGCAGTTCATCTGAAATAGCTCCTGCCTCCTCTACAGCTGGTGCTGTGACCACTGGGTCAGCTGATAACCTTCAAGACCCCCTGATTAGTGGATTGTGTGGCACTGCTTGGGTTGAAAAGGCCTAAGACTTCTGCTCTGGAGTTCCCTTCCTTTGTTTATGCCTTGCCTGCTGATGTACAGCCTGTCTCCAGCCTCTCCCTTCTGGAGCGGGCATGAAAATAATTTTACAGTCTTGATGACTTTCTTTCTTGCAACTTCTGTGTTATGTTTCCTTTTTGGCAACCAAGAATCTGAGTGCTGAAAAAACCTTGTAAAATGTGAGTTTTTAATCTAAAATTATTCCAGGCTGGATCCGAATGCTCCCATTAAAGTGTGGCCAGCTTTTCTTTTAATTCACTGCAGCAAGGCTTAAGAGTTAGGGGAAGAAAAATCCCATTAACACACCATACCCTTTGAGAAACTTAAACTCCATCCTTCAGGCATTATTTTGTACTTTTCAACGTTTCAAAATTGAATCATGAGTGCAACGTCAGCTGTAATTACTGGAGCCCATTACAGGGACCAGGGACAGGTGGCACTTAAAGAAATTGCTCTAGTGTTGGAATTTGTCAATGAAAGCAGGACCAAGAGCTGTAGCTCTGGCTTACTGCAAAGCTCATCACATAATAGATCATAGCAGAATCTCCTCAAGCATACAGGCCAAAAGAAAATTGCGTGTAAGCAAAAGGTGAGTGAATGTCACTGCTAAAAGATGAAAGTACTCTACTCTTCTTTTGTGGGCTTGATCCTGGATCAGCAATGGTGTCTGAATGGATTCCCTGGCCTCTCCCAGCAGGCTCACTTCCCTTCCTAGCTCTTTGATATCCCCATTTATTCTCTTAAACTATCCATTGCAAAAACTGAGTTACTCGGCTTTCCCCTTTATCCCCTCCCCTTTTCTGGATTACCACTGGACACTCCACTATGCTGCCCATTTATAAAGATTAGAAACATTTGGGTTGTTTCGACAACTCCTCCCATTCTGCCCTCACTGCCAAGCCTTCCTGCAGTTCCCTCTCTAACATTTCTAAAATCTGATCCTTTGTCATGTGCTTAAAATTGAGCATGTGCTTAAGTACTATGCTGAACTTCAGCCGTGAAAAGGATGGATACTCTGGAGTTAAATCACTGGATTGGTACTCAGGAGAGCTGGATTCAGTTCCTGGCTCTGTTATAAACTCCCTGTTAGAAAACATAAGAATGGCCATACTGGATCAGACCAATGGACCATGTAGCCCAGTATCCTGTTTTCTGACTGTGGCCAATACCAGATGCTTCAAGGGGAATTGACAGAACAGGGCAATTATCGAGTGATCCACCCCCTCTCATCCAGTCCCAGCAGTCAGAAGTTTAGGGACACCCAGAGCACGGGGTTATGTCCTGACCATCTTGGCTCTATCCTCATTATGGATCTATCCTCTATGAACATATCTAATTCTTTCTTGAACCCAGTTATACTTTTGGCCTTCACAACATCCCCTGGCAACGAATTCCACAGGTTGACTGTACACTGTGTGAAGGACTTCCTTTTGTTTATTTTAAACCTGTTGCCTATTAATTTCATTGGTTGGCCCCTGGTTTTTGTGTTATGTGAAGGGGTAAATAACACTGCCTTATTCACTTTCTTCACACCGTTCATGATTTTATAGACTTCTATCATTTCCAAGCTGAACAATTCCAATCTTTTTAATCTCTCCTTTTATGGAAGCTGTTCCATACCCCTAATCATTTGTGTTGTCCTTCTCTGAACTTTTTTCTATTCTAATGTATCTCTTTTCAGATGGGGGGGGGGGACAAAAATTCTTGCAATATTCAAGGTGTGGGCATCTCATGGATTTATTGTCTTATTATCTATTCCTTTCTTAATGGTTCCTAATATTCTGTTAGCTTTTTTGACTACCACTGCACATTGAGCAGATGTTTTCAGAGAGCTCTCAACAATGACTCCAAGATCTTTCTTGAATGGTATCAGATAATTTAGACCCCCATCATTTTGTATGAATTGTTAGAATTGCATTTCCAATATGCATTACTTTGCAGTTATCAACACAGTGTTTCATCTGCCATTTTGTTGCCCAGTCACCCAGTTTTGTGAGATTAATAGATCTCATCCATCTTAACTCCCTAGTACCTTGGGACCAACACAAATACAATTAAACTGTATAAACTCCCTGTTTAACTTCAGGAAAATTATTTAATCTTTGTGCCTCAGTTCCCCATGTTTCAGCATCCAGCAACCAAATAGCCCAGGACTGAGGGAGAGTAAAGGGCACTTTTTTTTTTAACATCACTTCTCCTCAAAAAAACCTGCCTCACCAAAATAAAAACCCTGATCTGATCAACTCTGGACTTTGAGGTAGTTTAGACCTGAACTTGGGATCTGGGTTCATCTTTCAATGGAATCAATCAATTAATAAGTTAATGAAGCACAGATTTGGACTCCATGCCTTTAATTTCATTTATATTGAGTTCTAAACACGCCACATTTGCACCACTTGAAGGTTTTGAGGATTTAGGTTCCCTCATCTTAATAATAATTAGAGCTGATCAAAATTTTCCAATGGAACATTTTTCCACAAAGAAATCGTTAATTTGTGTAAACGTTCTGTGTGAATGTGTCAGTTTTGATTAAATTTTGTTTAGAAAAAAATTGAAACAAATAGTCTTGATCTGCTTCAACCTTATTGGATTGGAATGTTTCAATTTTTTTATTTTGAATAACTTTTAAAATTTTAATTTCTAATAATGTTCTAGAATAATATATAATAGTTTTTTAAAAAGTCAAAATGGAAGCATTTTCATTGACCAGAAGCCAATTTTTGTTGGAAATTTTGTTTAGCAGGAAATTTCAACTTTTTTCATTCTGACTCAGAGAAAACAAAATAAAGGAAATTCTAAGTTTTGACCAGTAATACTCTAACAATAATACTTCCTTTCTCCCACTTTTTGCCTGTCTTCCCTACTTACATTGTAAGCTCTTTAGGGCAAGAACTACACAGTGTCCTGTACAATGAAACCTTAATCTTGTTTGCTGTCTCTAGGTGTTCCTGAAATACAAATAATAAATAAACCAGTTTAAATAGAATCCTGATGTTAATAGGCGGCATTAAATCTGGTCAGTAAGTCGCACTAATTTTTGTATTTATAACATTTATTAATTTGCTTATTGTATGTTTCAATATTTTCCAAGTCAGGTATTTTACTTTGAATAGACTGCACATAATGGCAAATTGTCAACACTGGGGGTTATTTCTTTGTGAAGTGTGTAAGTCTCTCAATGACAACAGTAATAACATGAACTCGTATCTGCACCTGGCTGCTAGATTCTTTTATCCCCTATCTGTATGAATATGAGAATGTGTTTGCAACTCTGTATAGCATCACTGGTCCTAATGACTGCCTTGCTTTTTGTTCTTGCTTTGGGTAGACAAATAAAACGTCCCTGTACACTTGTAAAGCTAATCGATTTGCTATCATCTTGTATTTTGAGGAAAAAATGTTGATAGTGTTTTTTTTAACATAATATGTATAAATTAAATACCAGTGCATGAATTTCATTAAATCACATCGGACTAAAAAGCAGGCTTTGTTTAATATCTAAGGATATTTTCTGTGAGACTCGCTTAATATCACATTTGTTCAGTGAGTTGAATAAACCTAGCTGCTGCTTACCTTTATATGGACAGGTTTCAGAGTAGCAGCCGTGTTAGTCTGTATTCGCAAAAAGAAAAGGAGTACTTGTGGCACCTTAGAGACTAACAAATTTATTAGAGCATAAGCTTTTGTGAGCTACAGCTCACTTCATCGGATGCATTTGGTGTGGCTTCAGATTACATTTTTCCCCAGATTGTCAGCTGGAACAACTTGCCCATCAAAAAAGATTCTTATTAGCAGCAGGCTAGCAGCACTAACTATTATTAAAGTTGCTTGACTCTTCCCCTTCATAAGACCCACTTTTCAGTTCATTATAATAACTATGTCAAACTTTAACCATTTGGGCCAAATTTTCTGTGTGAGGTGTCTGCCTCAGGTAGAATTGTTTTGGAAAATGTTAGTCAAAATGGTCCTGCCATTTCTGAAAACAGGGTAGGGAAAAATTGTTTTGCCTATGCTAAAATTTTTTTAGCTACCTTTTTCTTTGAACTGCTCTAACGTCCTTTTGCGTCAGGGATTTGTCTTTTGCTGACCCTGTGAAAATCCACCTAAACGTGGCCAAACCTTTTGAAAAATCACAATTTGCACAAGCCCGGTAGAGACTTTGTTGATTTTTAGCAGCGAAAATATCTGAAGATTCCATCCTTGCTGAGCATGCTTGAGCTTCTTACAGCTCCCAGTGCTGGCTAGATAGGGAACGTGCTATCCTCCCAGAACAACTGAGCCTGCATCCTCCAGCCCAGGATACAGCGGCAACACTGGACTTTCCCTGTTATGACTGCTCTGGCTTGGGGTGGGCCTGGGCCCAGGAATTGAGAGAATGGAACCTATCTCTCCTTGTGCACTCTATGACCCCCCCCCCCCGTATTTGTAGGAGCAGGATTTTATAAATATACTATAAGAATTGATGTAAACTTTTCTGCCAGCCATCCTTTTTGAATAATTGAAAGGAATGACCATCTGAGATTGGGATCCTGTTTCCCATATGCATTACAATTAGGACCTGTTATAAAGTTTAGTAAGTAAGAGACAGGATCTTGTATTGTGTCTATGCTCAGGAGATTAGAGGAAGGCTTAACTAAAAATGTCTTTTGCTCAATATAAACTGACACTGTTTGTATTCTCGAAGGTTTCTGTAAGAGACTGTTTGTGTGAATGAGGAATGCATGCATCAGTAAAGATAAGGTGTCGCAAATATCGCAAATGTCCAAATGGTCAAGGAAAAAGTGAGAGACTTGGAAAGACCAGGAGACAATCAGAAAACATCCATTGTATCAGATGCTAAACATGTTACAGCACTGAGGACCTCAGAGGTGAGGCAGGCACCCCCTAAGGCGAGACAACAAATAGGAGATAACGATGGGAAGCCTGACAATAACTTCAAATGATAACAGCAGAAAACCCCAAGATTAATGCCACTTAAGAACTAATGATTACAGGATGACATTGCAAAATGCCTGGACTCAAATGGAAATTTACAACTATAAAGATTGGGGGTTTTGCCATGGAACTCTGGGTTCAGTCCTGCAAAGCATCGAATCACGACCGACAGAGCCCAGCTCCTCACTCGTGCTCGTCTAAATGGCCATTAGATTGACTCGAGCTACAACAGACTTATAACTATAAACATCAACTGGCAGGACTCTGTGTGTGTGTGTGAGAGAGAGACTGAAAATGCTAACTGTTGTATTTTCAATAAATATGGCGAGCTGCCTTCTCCCCTGTAAAGATCCCATGTGCTTCTTATAAGTATAACATGCTGGCATCCAGGCAAAGTGGAGGAGGAAGCTGCTTGAGAAGACAAAAACCTGACCAAGGCAGAAACTGGGACAAGGAATCTATTAAGACTTGAGGGACAGAGGAAAAACTGGAACTGTCTGGTCAAAAAAATCTGGGCATCAGGTGGGAAGAGGAGGCTGGGACTGGGAGCAGGGTGTGTAGGGCAGGGGAGACTGAGACATATTATTTTTTCCATAGGACCCATGCCTCATTCAGAATACAGGATGCCTCTGCCCCAGGGAATGAATCAGCATCATGTAATAAAGGAGGCTGTTGTCTGTAGAGCCCCTGCCTAATTTGTTGCATAAGCCAGAAAGTGTGTAGTGAACGAGGCAGGGGTTTGTAGGAAGAGAAAGGGTGGTCTCATGGTGAAGGCAGTCGAATTCTGCCCTGGAGAATGGGATTCTATCCCTGCCTCTGCCACAGAGTTGATGCTAGGCAAGTAACTTAACCCAAACTTTTCACAGGTGGTCACTCATTGCATGTTTCTCATTTTCTAGATGCTTGACTTGAGACACTGGGGTCTGATTTTGCAGGAATGCTGAGCAGTCAATGCTGAAGTCAATGGGAGCTGTGCCTGGAACATATGAAATGCTATATAATGCTAAGTACTCTAATAAATCAGGTCCTATGTGTATGTCAAATTGGGCACCCAAAATTAGTGGAAATTTTTTATCTTTAATCTCTTTGTACCCCAGCTTTAATTCTACTCTTCCCCACAAAAAGAATCCACTTCAATACATACCTCATCCAGACTGTCTAGATACGTGTGGGCCAGGCCCAAACCATAGATGATTTGAAAGCAGCTAAATCTCTTGAGGCCCTGAATAGGTCACTGAATTGATTTAGCTATTTGGAAGGTAGGGGTGGAAGAAATATCAGCCTTATATAAATTTGCTAACGAGGAGTGAGCTGCTCCTTCCACATTTGCTGGGTTGGGACAGGCCAGCCTGACACGTGGTGCAGTATTACACCTTGTAGCACCTGGTCATGGTACTGATATTGTGCACGGCATTTAGCCATCAAATGTTTTGGTACTCTTGAGATGCCAAAGGCAGGTAAGCCAAGGATAGTTTCCGTGATGAATGCAGAGGCTGCAAGCATGCAAAGGAGATTTTTTTATTATTATTATTTATTTTAAGTGAGAAATGTCAAGGATCTGATCCTGTATTGCTTAATCTTGGCAAAACTCCTGTTGAAGGCAATGGGAGCAGTTCAGGTGCAGGACCTCCATGGGAAACTTTAACTTGTATTAACAGTTAAACTCTTTGTTGATATTTCTCTTGTCTCAGTATATTTATCTGTTTCTAGCAATGCTCTCCCTGTTTTCAGACTCCCATGATTCCAAGTAGCTCCTACCATTGGTAAGGTAAGTAGGATTTAACCATCTGGTTCAAGTGGTCTTTCCTATCACCTTGCACGTCTGATTGGGGATACTATTATCCTTGCTAGTAGATCAGTAAGTGCTGACCTCTGCCATGAGACAGAGCTATAACAACCATTTGTAATTCTGACCGGTGTCATGTGACAGGAAATAAACACCAGTCTCTTATCAGTATTCATGTGTCACACTGTTAGTACAACAGAGTGGTTTTCCCCTTGTGTCTCCATCTTACCTTTTTGGAATCCAGATAACTGCTAAGCAGGCTTCATATTGTATCTGCAGCTGAACCAATACAAGACTATCTGAATAATAAATGATGCGGGCCATACCTCTGTGGTGAGCTACATACATTTTATGCTGGAGAAATGAAAATGGATCAGCCTAGGGCCTTGGCTATATCAACTTTAAAAAAAAAATCGTGAATCATCTATTTTAAAATGTTACCAAAAGTTGACCAGTGTAATAATAGGAGAAATTAATTTCTCCTATGACAAATTTATGAGTCTGTAAATCCTGAGATCTTTTTATAAGAGCCACTTTAAGTTAGAGACAGTGGCGTATCAGAACAGAAGAAAAGTGTCCTAGTAGCTAGTATACTGACTTAGGCCTTAGGAGACCTGGATTCAATTCCTGGCTTCTGGGGTGACCTTGGCCAAGTTAATTATTTGGACATATGCCTCAGTTTCCCATTTGTAAAATGGGGTAATTCTTTCCTCCCTCACAGGGTGTTGTACGGGGCTAGTATCCATTGAGGAATGTGAGGTGTGCTGTTACTATGCTGATGGATGTCTTAGGAAATTACTTTTAAGTTGAAGCTGAGAAACCCAGAACAGTGGGAAGTTTTCTAAAATGGAAAGAAATTGCTAGCTGTTGCCTCAGGAACAAGGGGACCCAGATGATAGTTTAGGACATATTAAAATAGCTCGTGGTGTTACTGATGCAGTGAAGGAAAGGCAGTGCAAGGAGGATGGAAGAATCTGAAATAGTTTGGACACTCTAAAGACCTGGCACACAAGGAAGTTGGATTAAATGACCATTAGAGATGGGTCAATTGTAGGAGTGGGATGAAGAGTGGAGGGGGATGCAGTTTTTAGCAGCTTCTATTAACTGCATAAGTTCAGCAGTGGGGAGATTGCATCATGGTGGTAGCTGCTTTTCCTGTAAAAGCATTTCTGCCTGGGAGGCGCAAGGTCTACCCACAGAGGTCTCCCTTTGCACATGGTCCTTTCCCTATCTCCTAGGGTTATCACTGATGAATTGCTACTCTTCATTTAAGACAGTGCATCACAAACAAATGAACACGTTCTCAGGTTCAAACTTCATCCTCAGACATTTTCTCTGTGCTGTGTTTGGCAGATTGCATATGACTCACATGTGAAATGATCTTCTGATCTCTATTTTTCATCTCCTGTCCCAGGATAGTACCGAGGACGCCATATCTAGCATCTGGAATGAGTATCAGATCAGCTGAGGGATCAAAATATGACATTGAGGCAGATTTGTGTACTTCATAAGCATGCAATCCCAGAAATACAGCACGTTGTCTAGTTAGTGCACAGACATATTTGAAAAGCTATTTAAAAATTTCAAACAGTAATGTGGCTCTGGCTAGGAAAAAAAATTCACTTCTCTAGCATTTACCATCTGACTTGCTGTTTTAATAGCCTGAACTTTTATAGTGTGAAGACCAAATCCTTATGAAAAAGCAACTTTTATAAAAATGGAAGATAATTTGCTGGAAAAATTCACACTTTTCTTTATTTCAAGTAAGGCTGTGAACTCTCAACTCCTGAAAAACACCACTTTGGAACTTCATGTTGCCATCTGATATTTCTAAAAACGAAAGTACCCATGAAGTTAAAGGTATTACTTGCTGGTTGAATAACAGCTCTGATAATATCTTCAAAAACCTCTGCCACTGTGAGGAGCCCTTTATACCTCAAGGGCAGCATGTGAAGCTGAATATGTGCATTAGATTTGAACAGTTGGCTGCAACTTGGTTTCAGTTAAAGGTTATAATCCCAGGCAATGGGTTTCAGTGGACACTAGATTAGGCACTAGGGGTAAATTTTTCAGAAGCTCCTACCTATATGATTTAGGTAACTCCCACTGAACATCAATAGAACTTGGGCATCTAAGTCACTTTTGAAAATGGGCCTTCTGAAACTTTGTACCCCAGGACCAGGAAAAAGATACTCTTAAAGGCAACCGGTCCTGGCAAGAGTGAAATGAGGGAGGCAACAGCTACCCTAAACTGAGCTTCCTCTCCTATTGATATTCCATGTCAGAGAAGCCTACACAATCCAAGGCCTAACTAGGCTACATCCACTGCAGGCCCAGATGGAACCTATCCCAAGGCTTGGTGACAACATGTAACTCCATGCAGGTTACCTCAGAAGGAAACTTTGAACTTCCCCACAAGGGCTCAAGCATCCTTGTGAGTTCGTTGACACAGAGGGTGGGTCAATGCCTAATTTGCATCTCCCAGCTTCTGAGGGATGGTTTGGGAAACCCAGGACCTGATAATTCTGACCTCACAAAGGGAAATCTAACCTCAGCTGTCCAGACAAAACCGCCCAAAGTTGGGACTCATGGAATGAAGCAAACCACAATTAATGTAACCATAACACCTGCATGCATCTGATGATTGGTGCATGCTTGCACCATTACTTCAGGTACCTGAGCAACACAGTGTAGCATGAAATTACTTCATGAATAACACTGATGAAAAGATGGGCCACTGGAAGGTTAACAAGTCTGGGCTCTGGTGGATAAATGAGAGCAGTGAATTCCAAACTCAAGGAGTCCTCATGATTAACACCCTGCATGCAGTCATCTGTCATTTATATCAAGGCCACCTGCTAACGTGCATGCACTCCATCAGCTCCTTGTTTAGCCATCTTGAGTTTAAATCCAACCCTGCTTAATATTTGGCTTTAGACTGCAATGCTCAGTTATGCATAGCTTTGTACATTTCATGTGGTCTCAAAGGGCTTGCTGGGATATTTTCTAAAATATCATATGCTTTGGCTTCAACATAGTGCAACAATAATCTTTCCATCTTTGACCTTGTTTGTATCCAGAGCTGCTAGTTAATTTTCCAATTGTAGCAGCCATTTTCACCCATTTCAAGATTTGAAGGCCTGAGTCTCTTCTCACTTATATCAACTTTATATTGCTAACTCCAGTGACTTCAGCTGAGTTGTTCCTGATTTACACTGTTGTAATTGAGAGACAAATGGGCCTTCAATGCTATAAAAAATACCAGGAGAAGTAGCTACTATTTCAGTCACCTTACCTGCAGTAAATATATTTTCTGTTATACAAGCGTGCAAATGATACCTATTCATACAAAGCCACAGAAACCTGACAGAAATTTCCATCACTGGGGTTTAAAGGATGCTTTAAAATCTTAGCTGGCAGAACTACTATTCATATTCCTAATACATTCATATTACTTTACAGTCCAACATCAGCCCTGCTTATTTGTGTCACGAAGCTTGTGTCTCAGCAGAAAAGTTATGAGGAAATTTTTAGCTTAAAGCTTTTTTTCTTCTGTGCCCCAACTCTGAGGAGAGACACATTTGATCACCATCCTGCAACATCTTCAAGCCCTTTGTAAATAGCTCAAGGATTGACAGACCGTGCAATTAGCCATGCTTACTAATCTTTTGGACAGAGGTTCACAACTTGACCGTTACTCTCATCACTGTTTTGATGACTACAAACCATTCCAGCTGCATTAATAAAGTAAAATGTTTTCTTCACCTCCATTGTTGCCTCTTGTGGAAGCCACACTTTGCAAAGTTGGGGGCCTAAACTTAAGCATGATTTTAGGAGCCTAGATATGTAGGGTGGAAACTCTGGTGACAATGAAGTCAGTAGCGGTCTGGTGCTTGATACAAAGTCCTGTTGAAGTCAGTGGAAAGACTCCCATTGATTTCAGTGTAGGCTATGGAGCAGGCCTCTAAAGAACTGTCCCAATTCACCGAGGTGTTGTGCAACCTCAGGACCCACTGAGGCAAATGGGAATAAAGTCATAGCAAGCATGCAGCTCAATGACAGCTGCTTGATCGCTCCTTCACTCTGCTGGGGTTTTTCTACATGGGGAGTTGCTCCAGAATAGCTATTCCTGATGAACTCCATGTGCGGAGGCTTTTATTTAGAGTGCCTTAATTCTGAATTAACAGAAGCTACTTTGAAAATGGATTAAGCAAATTTGGAATAAAACAACACTCTTATTCCTGAGTAGGAGCATCTGGAGTGAATTGGGAGTAGTTAATCCACTTTAAATTCACCTCTACTTTATTCCAGATGGTGCAGATGCGCCCTTAGAAAGCTGCCTCTGATCCCTGGTGGGGGTCTTCGTGACTGATAGGAGACTATCTAAACAATCTACCATAAACTGCTATATAAATAGTACATAAATGCTGTATTTCCAAACACTATATGTTGAGACCTAGGGTGCTTTTAATGCTTATGTTTCCTCTCAGGTCTTTTGCTTCAGATTCTATAAACCCAGGTTAAAGGACGTGGAAGGGACCGTGGGCCGAAGAGCTATTCCACTAGTGCCTTTTGACTACATTTGTTGCCTTTTTTCATGCTGCTCCTATGCCTGGAACTCCATTGCTGACCACATCCACCAGGCCTCCTCCTCTCTCCTTCAAGTCCTTTCTAATAATTATCCCACTTCTGCAAGGGGAAGGAGGTAAGGTAGGGAGCCCCTTTGCACCCCTGCACTCACTATGCTATTCCCTCTCTTGTGCAGGTGAGTGGGGAATGCAGAGTGGGATGAGGTTATGCTCTATCCTCCAGTACTCCAGGCAATGCAGTGGGGGAAAATGAGCTTCAGCTGGAAAAGGCCTTGTGCAGCTTAAATTTTCCATGGAGCAAGGTGGGGAGCAAGGAGCGCAACGTGTTTCTGCCTCTTACTCAATGCAGATTGTAATTTACAATCTAACCCTAGATGTGCGCACTAGCATCCAAAGTCTCCCGTTGAATACTATATTATCCTTCTCTTCTCCTTCCATTTGCCTCCCCTTCCCTGTGGTGTCATCTTCTCGTGTTGTGACCTTAGACTTCAACCCTGCAAATACCTAAGTCCTGCATGTGATTAATTAACTTTACATATGTGAGTTGTCCTTTAAACTCAACAATACTGCTCACGAGGGTAGTGTGCATAAATCTTTGCAGGACTGAGACCTTTAAAAGTATATTTATTTTTCAGGGGAAAAGGTCAATCTTTATCTCCATTGCAAAGTCCTTTGCATATCTATGATGCCATATACGTAATAAATAATAAAAACAGCTAGATGAAGAAAGTTGGATGTATGCTGGTTGCAAGTAACAAGACAACCAGCAAGAGGTGGCAAGAAAAGGCGAGGAGTTTGAGACAGAGTGCACCCATTGTCCAGTTTATGGGCTGGAAATTAATCTCCGAGTCTGTGCTCTGGTGTCATTGAAATCGGTGGAACTCCATCAATAACTGCCAGCTGAAGATGTGACCCTTAGTCTCTTTGTCTAGCAGCACCTGAAAAGGATTTAGAGCACAGATAAGTAATTAAGAAAAAAAGAGACCAAGAAAAAAAATAGGAAAGATATGTTAATTGCAAAGATTCTGCAACATAGTAATCAGGAATTGCTGATGATTGTCTAAGACTTTAAATGCAAGTGTGCAACTAGAGAGAACAAGACGGCTGGGTGAGCTGCTAGACAAATGCAATATAACTCTCCATGGAGGTGGCTTCTTTGATACATATGGCCTTGATGAGATCTCTTCCAGTATTCAATCTCCTGTAATGGAAATTGATTTATATAGCTATGATGAGAACCTTCTTTGCGTCCAGTATTGATTGCTATAGACTTTACCGAAAAATATGTTTATACTGTGAAGGGGATAATGGGAAGCAGCCAAAAGACTCACCTTTGACAGGCTCAATTTTTAAAGAGCAACATGAATTTCAAGACACCAAATTGACATTGACCAAAAAGAGCAAATTAAGGACACAATTCAGAGTATTTGCACCTGTAATTTGTGACAGTTTCAAACACTCCGATTTGTACCCTCATTTGAAATGCAGGTGCCAGGGATGCCCCCAGTTGAATTGTGGGCGCAAAATGCAGGCACAAACTTTGGCAGCATGAATTGTGTTCTCAAGCAGAGAAGATTTTTTTTTTGATAATCTGTCCTTAAAAGGTGTGTAGCATGTTGTGAAAGGAATATAGGGAAAGTTAGACTTATTCTAGTGGAAGTCAGGCCAGGGCCAGCTCTACAGTTTTTGCCTCCCCAAGCAGTGAAAAAAACTGCCCCCTCAGACTGCAAAAGGAAGAAGCTGCACCGATTTGCCGCGGCGGGCAGCACAGAGAAGCTGCCACCGATTTGCCGCCGCGGTGGGCGGAACTGCCGTCCCTTTCGAACTACCGCCCCAAGAACCTGCTTGGAACACTGGTGCCTAGAGCCAACCCTGAGTCAGGCATCCTGGATTCATGAGGAGAATCAGTCCCAAACTGGGGACAATATTTATATTCCAGCCTATCTCCAGATTTATTATTATTGTAAAGGAAAATTGCTTTGGGATATGGTTTGCGGTATTGGTAAAACCTACTTTGGAAGGCCCTTTCCATGATAGCAATATATTGAACTCCTATGGCAGTATGAGAAGCATTTGAAAATATCAGTTAAACTTAATAAAACCCCAATGAGGTAGGGAGGTATTGTACTCATTATACAGCTGGGTCAATAGAAGGGAAGATTTACCTAGGGTACCATGGGCAGAGTTGAAAAAATAAACCTCAAGTCCTGACTCCTGGCAGAATACTCTAACCACTAGACAGCACTCCTCTTGGAAGGGAATTTTTTCCCCTTTGGAACTGAAACTGTCTAGTCCAGTGGCTCTCAACCTTTCCAGACTATTGTACCCCCTTTTCAGGTGTTTGATTTATCTTGTGTACTCCCAGGTTTTACCTCACTAAAAAACTTACAAAATTAGACATAAAAATACACAAGTGTCACAACACACTATTACTGAAAAATTGCTGACTTTCTCATTTTTACCATATAATTATACCATAAATTGATTGGAATATAAATATTGTACTTACATGTCAGTGTATAGGATATAGAGCAGTATAAACAAGTCATTGTCTGTGAAATTTTAGTTTGTTCTGACTTCGCTCGTGCTTTTCATGTAGCCTGTTGTAAATCTAGGCAAATATCTAGATGTACCCCCTGGAAGACCTGAGTACCCTTGGGGTAATTGTACCCCTGGTTGAGAACTACTGGTGTAGTCAGTGTCAGAATTCTGTCCAAAATTCTGATCAACCTGATTTCTTGTTATTGGAAATGTTGATACTTTTCAGTCAGTGAAAAGTTTCATTTTAAATGAGACCTGTTGGAATTGTACTGTCAGTTTTATTCCACAATAATGAGATTCCTGACCCTGACTGGTCACTTCTGGACATTGCAGCTTCCGGAGGAACAGTAGCTCCCGGATGTTGTGGATTAGCAGAAAAGTGGCATGTAAAATTATATGCTATGGTATTGCCAGTCTGCTGAGAAAATGACTGCATGGCCACAACAAAGGTTCAGGACTGAAATATTTTCTGAAGTAATCTCTTCACACTTGCAAGAACACAGCAAGGTGGCATCTGTTTAAGATGAGGAGAGAAAATTAACTTGAGTGGCTTTGATCTGCCATCCGGCTGCTAAAACAACAGTACACTGGAGAAGCCTTTGAACAAAAGAAAGGAAATGCATGCTTTTTGGGGATGCGGGTGGCCATCTCGCATCAGATAGAGCATAGGAATAAACGTACTGGATCAGACAAGTGGTCGATCTGGAGAGGCCTCTCTCCTGCTGTCACCAACAATAGCCAGTACCAGAAGCTTTAGAGGAAAGTATAAAATCTTCGTAATGGAAAATTATGCAACTGCATACTCAGGAGGAAAGTTTACTCCTCACCCAAAGCAGTTAGTGGCATAAATACTTCCCAGGGTAAATTTGGATATTCTTGTTGTTCATAGAAATATCCTACCTCCTTTTCAATCCTTCTGAGCTCTTTGCACTATTAATATTAGATGACAGGGAGTTCCACTTGTTAATTATGCATTTAATGGTTCTAAACTCATTGTCCTAAAATGTCTTCTGGTAGTGAATTCTGCAGGTTAATTTAGATACTTAGCAGTTTGAAATGTGTTGACTTGTAATTTCAGTGGTTCCTCCTTGTTCTTGACAGAGACAAATAAGAGCACTGTATATCTTCCATTATTTTAAATACTTCTGTAGTGTCACCTCTTATTCATCTCTTCTCAAAAAATAAATAATCCTGGTCCTTTTTTTAAACTCTCTCCTCATACAGAAAGCTTTCCATGCCATTCTAAGGATTTTCATTGCCTTTCTCTAGACCTTTTCTCTTTCTGCTATATACTTTTGGACAGAGAGTGACCAGAATTGTGCTAACTGGGAGTAACTATTGACTTTTTAATATTGATCACTCTCAACATTAAACTCCAGGCTAAACAGATATTCTCAATGATTTCCCAATGATGCAAAAGGAATCCGTAGCAGTCTTAACTCTTGGTTTATGTTCCCTGAGCAGTTAGAGGGGTTAATGTCAGTGAAAATAAAATATTACATTTCACACCAGTCAACCTTCCCTTTTTCTTTTAGTAATTAACTTTCAGTCATATGCAGAATCCTTGGCTTTTTCCCCTAGAATTGAAAAGAAGATGTGATGTACTTTGAAGTCTTATCCAAATATTTGAAAACTTATATCATTGTGATCATGAAGAAATCCTTGAGAAACTGACATCTCCAGGAAAACATAAAGAGAAGAGATTACAATGCAGCTTGGCAAAAAAATGAAACTATGAACAATTATTTATCTGACAGTATATACCTGACAGACAGGGAGATTTTTAAGGACCCAGCTCTGCTCTGAATTGCACTTGGTGCAAGTTCACGGAAATCACTGTTATTCTACAGGGTGTAGACCGCAGGATAGTGGAATGCATTGGGATTTAGGGGAGCTAGGTTCTCTTTCTGGCTCTGCCGCTGGCCTGCTGGGTGATCTTGGGCAAGTCCCTTCACCTACCTGTGCCTCAGTTTTGACATCTGTAAAATGGGGGTAATCATACTGACCTCTTTTGTAAAGCACATTGAGATCTATTGATGAAAAGCACTATATAAGAGTTAGGCATTATTATTATTATTATAGATTGATAGGAAGTGCAGTCCAGTGGCCAGGGCACTGAACTGTGAGTCAGGAGATTGGGCATGCATTCCCAGCTCTTCCTCTGCCCCACTGTGTGATCTTAGGAAAGTCACATCACCTCTCTGTGTCTGAATTCCTCCATCTGTAAAATGAGGATAATGAGGCCTTCCTTTTATTCCTTCAGAATCGATGGCTGACAATAGCTATGTCAGAGCAACAAAGTATTGTCTCTAAAGAAGGCCATCATGGTTTTAGGCTCCATTGATTCTCCAAATGACAGCAGAAGGGAAGCTACCACCATTCTTGGTTGCTAGCCTCATAACTGGTTAGCAGAACTCTCTTCTTTGGATATCTTTAGAAGTTTGAATGGATCAAACTACATTATTAGGGTTGTGCCTAGTGAGTGCTTTGGAATCATCTACAGGGGGTCCTTAGCTGAGAAATGTGATTTAATTCAATGAACAAGTCTTTAAGATAATGATGACAACTTGTAAAGTTACAACCCTCCCTTTCCTCTGCTCTTGCCTTGAAATCGTTACCATGGAAATGTCTCCCAAATCCATGGTCCTGGTGCCACAGATCTCCTCCATTGTTTCACACAATTTTAACATGTTCCTCACCACAATACAATATTTCGTTTATTCATTCATTCTTGTTCTGTACATTAGGGGAGAGGAAAGCGTCTTTTGTTGTTTAAGAGGTGGAGTAGGATATGGGAGTTCTCCTTTTGATTTATGTCTGACCCAGACTTATGAGTGATCTTGGGCAAAATCACTTAACATGTCTGCATCAGTTCTCCCAAAATGCCATATAGTGGGGGGCTGTGAGGATAAAATAATTGTTTTATGAGATGTTCTGCTACTTTGGGGTTGCAGTTGTAGGAGGCTATGTTCGGAAGATCAACAGATGGGTCTTGGTGAAGGGAACAAAGGAGGGGGTTAGTGGTGTGGTTTGAACAGAGGAAATAAAATCCATGGGCATCCAGAGGAGTGTTGCTAGGAGCATACTGGAAGACAAAGATAAGAGTCTTGTGTTCTGCCTTGAAGGAAGCAAGACTCAACTCTAATAGAGCTATAACAATCACAGTCTTCTATTCAGCAGGAAAGGGCTAATCCAGTACTTTGATTGACTTCATATCGCTTAGCGCAGTACATTTTCAGTGTCAAGTGGCCTTTTCACATTTCCAGACATAATATGGTGAAGAAAAGTTGAATTTTTAAATACTAAACTTTCAAGGTCCACTTAGAAACTACAGAGAAGTATATCATAAATATTGTACAGATCCTTTTCTGAAATGACGTACTCTATGCTTCTAATATGAATTTTTCAAAATGTGTCTCTGCTGTACCTTGTGACCCGAGGTGGGATTTTCAAAATGTGCATGCTTAGTACAACTCCACAAATTAAACATAATGCACTGAAGTAAAAATTCACCATTTGTAGGACATCTGCTATTGTTTGTTTTGTTTTAGTTCCAGTGTAGCCTGGAGAAGCCCTGATCCCGTCTCATGAATCTTCAGTTCTGCCCCCACCTTTAATGCCAAATTAATAAAGGAAATGCTCTCTCTTTCACTCACTCACACTCTCACACACACACCCTCGCCTTTGAAACTGATTGCCGCAAGATATTATCAAACCAAGAGCACAGTAAGATGTCAAAAAAGAGCTGGATGTTTATGCAAATAGCAAGAACATGTAGAGTTACAATAGCAAGGATTGGAAAACATATAAAAAGATCCAAGCATTTTGGAAGGGATATAAGTCTGCATGCTTCAGAGCATATATCAACCTTTCATTTACAAGGTTAGGAAGAAACTTTCCATGTGGGCAGGTTGTTTCATAATTGCCCAGAGCAGGATTACTTATACATTTATCTGAAAAATTTGGTACTGGCTACTGCTGTAGACAGGATTCTGGGCTAGATGAATTATTGGACTGATTCAGGGAAGCCAGTCCTGTAGTTCCCTGCCAAAAACAGAAATAATTTTTAAACAAAAATTTAAAAAATTAAAATTAAAATATTTTAAAATGACAAGGGACTTGAATGTCTTGTCATAAGGGTAACTTCAGTTTCAGTATATTGTCAAGAAAGAGCAGTGCCCTGTGGGTGTCACTTTTCCGCAAACATCTGTGAGCTCTCTAAGTGTGTCCGAGTCCATTGTTTCAGAAGGCTCTGACTGAGCCATGCAAGTCTCAGATCACATTTGAATGCGGAGGTAAGACCATTTGTTTTAGGTATCTACTGGATAAGCCTGGTCCAAAGGTCATGAAGTCAATGGGAGTCTATCCACTTTGGATCAGGGTAGTAATGGGTACCATACAGGTCAGTGTAATCTATTATAATTTCTTACAAAAAAATTCTTCTGATGACTTATCCTTTAGCTGAATTTGACTGGTTAAAATGTTAATGGAAAATGTGATAATATGTTTGATATACTATAATCTTCTTTCTGATGACTGATAAAAACTGTGTCCTTCAGGGCATTGACTTTGAAAAATTGTCTCCTCCTCATCAAGAATCCTTCATTTAATCTCTCCTACATCTCAAATACAACTGGGAAGTAATAAAATTCAACCTTGCATCAATCATCACCTGGTTTTGTAAGACCTAAGGAGCTGTGACATTTGCTTTGTACATGTGGCCACCAGGCAAATTATTAAAAGAAAGAAACACTGTGCTTACTTGTTCTGCAAGAAGTCCAATAACTTGGCTCTTTTAGGCTTCCTAGGAGAATGGTCTACTTGTTGGACTAAAGTAGCAGCCCCATCAGATTGTGGTGCATGTAATTATATACCTGATCTATCTTTATTTTTTGTGTATTGCACCTTTAAATCTCTAGGGCTCTGTTATCTGAAGAGAGAGGCAGTTATTGTACATTCAATTCAGTGTCGTCTGTCAGAGAGGCAGAGAAACGCCCACACACAGGCTGTGCTGCCATGGAGATCTTATTTTTGTTCTTCTTTTTCTTGCTATTCCTTTAAAAGTCATTCAGACTGAATGTATCTGTTTCTTTGTGTATGGAGAAACATCATGCAGACAAATGCAAAGACGCTTTTACATGTTACCATGTTGTTTCCTTCCAATGCAGTTTTCAACAGTGACGCGTCCCGCTGAATAAGAATTTTCATGGCATTAGCTAAGTTTATCCCATGATGATGGAATACAATAGCATCCTATTGTGTCATGTTCATGATACTTAGTGGTAATCAGTGCCTGGGTTTTCTTCTACTTTCTACCTAAGAATCAATAGAGACATGAATACATTGGTTTAATGGGTTAATGCGTGTTTATCTGACAAATGCCAATACAGTGATCGGTTAGTTACAGAGCATAATCAATCTCTGCAGTAATTGCCAAGTCCAGTCTATAACTGCAGTGGCATTAACAGCATTGTGAGCATATTTCTCCTCACATGACAACCAGTTCAAGGAAAACTGTATCTCTTTGATTCTTAGTTAAGGTGCTGAGCCAGTGACTGTAAATCTGAACTATCAATGCTGTCTGTAGGAAGTTGTGAACATGATGGTAACTTTGGTACCTAATTAATATTGCAGTAAAAGTGCTAGGCTGGATAAGTGGTTGCTCTGTGGCCCTGATTCGACAATATGCTGTGCGTAAAATGACCCTTGCACTTTCACAAAGTCACATGGAAGTTATTGAGGGTCTGTCTGTTGGCGCACAAGTGATTGCAGGTTTGGGGAGCCTCTGTTTCCTGACACCGCTTGTCACTGTGGTGTCTAAGTGCCTCTCTCTCTTTATGGTAATCCTAAAACTACTGCCATTCAACCCATGGTCAATAAGAATATTTTTACAAACACATTGTTTTGTTCAAGGTTTTCCTACTTCAAAACAGGCAACAGGCTCCAAAATATGTAACGCTACTTCATTCTGTTCATCAGCTATAAAGATCAATATAATGAAGGGATACCATACGAAGGTCTGCAAAAACGCTCCCCTTAATGGCAGTTTATACTGCCAGAGACTTATAAGGATTGTTGAAATCATACAAATAAATTTAGAAATAGACTGGGCTTGTTTTATTTCTAATTACATGCATTCTATATTCGTATAAACTCCCTCAGCGGCTACTGGGTGGGCGGGGAGGAATATATAATCGAGACGACAAACAAAATCTGGCAAACGAAAAGGAGCTAGTATGGAATTCAAAGACCTTTCAAGGTGGAATTTTCAACTCCCTGAGCTATGATTGCTCTGGCTTGGGAAGTAAAAAAAAAAAAAAAAAAGTTCTAAACATAGCAACATACAGTAGCTAATTTAGAAACAATCGATCTTCTTCATATGCTTCCGTAGTCAAGAAGTTGGTTTGAATGTGTTCATTTGACATCGACCAGACAAAAGGTTCAAAAGCCATCTAAGGAGACTTTTTTTTTTAAAAAAAGCCATGAATTATAAAAGAGAAATATAGGAACCTGCTATGATGCATAATAAAATCAGCAGGGAGCTGTTTTCAAATTACACACCAATATTATGGTGGTAATATTCTGAGTTTACTATGAAAGGGGTGTATTATTCAGCATTTTTATTTTATGAGGGATAATCGATGGACATATATTCCTTATTGTGTGAATGCATCTATTTCGTGACAGATTTTGGTTGTGTACTAAGCAACAAGTGACTAGAACATCTGGGGTAGTGAAAATAAGAAATTATTAATTAATACTTACCAAAAAGCCGATTGTTACTTCTAACCAGAAGCAAATGAAGAAAAGTAAATGGAAACGCAGAGATAAATTTCATGTAGCAAAGCATAGATTATCCATTATGATTTGTATACATGGTATTAACTTTTTAACCATGGTTAGAGAAGAGGGAGAAAAAAATGACTTACTGCTAATTCAGTATGATTTAAAAATGCAGTTTCCACAAATAATAATGAAACTTTCTTTCTTTTTTTACAAATGTCTTCTAAATGGTAGCGAAAAATGCTGGTAGAATTCAAAAAGTGAGGGTAGCACTGTGGGGTGGGAAAGGGATGAAAAATTGTATTTCATTTGTGAGGAAAGATGGTCTTGTGGTTAAGGGACTGGACTAGAACTCAGGAGAACTGACATCAGTTCCTGGGTCTACTCTACACTTCCTGTCTGACCTTGAATAAATCACTTAATCCCTCTGTGCTTCAGTTCCCCAGCTGTAAAATGGGGATAATACTATAGCCCTTTCCCAGAACCTTTGTCTGATACAGCTATTTAGAACGGAAGCTCTTTCAGGCTGAGACCATGTCCTACTATGTGCTTGTACAGCAAACACTACAGTGAGCCCTGTCTGTCAATGATCTGCCAGTGAGCTAAGTGCTTGGCTAGGGCCTCTAGGCACGGCCATAAAAATAAAACTATGTTTAATTTTGCAGACACTTAGAGCTGTGTTAAGTACTAAGCAGATGAGTTATTGGCATCTGACCTGTATCAGGGTATTTTTCCATTACCCTTGACCAATACAAGCCAGAACCCACTCGCTTCTCAGGAAGGTTTTCAAGTCAGTTTTCTTACACCGGTAGGAATAAGGATCTTTAAAGTGAACATTAATCAGAATCAGAAAGAAAAACTGTGCGGAGGATAAGTTATTCTTTTTTGATACTCCCACTGCCTGTGTTATAACTAAGGCACCTTGATGGAGGCATAGAAACACTGCAGTTCCCATCAATACAAAGACAGGGATGGTATATTTCAGTCTGCATCTTGATTTATACATAGGGTGATGGTGATCTCTTGTCATGTACAGCAAGTGATACCCTTCTGATCATTTCAGAAGCTGCCAGTGTAGTGGAACAGATAATTTAGCACAAAACATGTAGCAACACTGGTATTGACAGTAGATGATCACAATGGTGTTTTCTGGCCGTAGAATCGATGAATGTCCACGTGTAGATTCAAACAGGTGGATGCTTTATAAGCAGCCCTCTTTATTTAGAGCACCACAGTGTCTTCATAAAATCTAAAATTTAATCTAATTCCAGCCTACAAGAGTCCCACCAATAGGAAGATGCAAAGAAAGGGGATTTATATTTTGCAAACCAGTAGTGCTTCAATACATATTATTCTTACTCAAGCAGAAAAAAAATGCAACAAATTAGTCTGCTTCGTGTAGTGTAAACTAATAAGTAGACTATTTAACTACCAAAGTGCTTTCTTTTATCACTCATATCATGTCCACAGATTCATAATTAAGCTATATCTGCTATGGACATTGGCCAAACTGGACAGTCCCTACGTAAAAGGATAAATGGACACAAATCAGATATTAGGAATGGCAATATACAAAAAGCTATAGGAGAACATTTCAATCTCCCTGGACACACGATAGCAGATTTAAAGGTAGCCATCCTGCAGCAAAAAAAACTTCAGGACTAGACTTCAAAGAGAAACTGCTGAGCTTCAGTTCATTTACAAATTTGACCCCATCAGCTCAGGATTAAACAAAGACTGTGAATGGCTTGCCAACTACAAAAGCAGTTTCTCCTCCCTTGGTGTTCACACCTCAACTGCTAGAAGAGGGCCTAATCCCCCTGATTGAACTAACCTCATTATCCCTAGCCTGACTCTTGCTTGCATATTTATACCTGCCTCTGGAAATTTCCACTACATGCGTCCGCCGAAGTGGGTATTCACCCACCAAAGCTTATGCTCCAATACGTCTGTTAGTCTATAAGGTGCCACAGGACACTCTGCCAATTAACCTACAAGTTCTTCAAAGCTACAAGCACCAGTTGATTAAATGTTGGAACCTTACACTATGTAAGTACAAGAAAGGTATACTAAAACGTGTTCTAGTGATAATCCATCTGTCTTGGAGAAATGCCAGTGCACAAGCAAATATGATACATCTTGAGAACAGCAGAAGGAAGTTATATTTGCCTGTTTCACATGATTCAGAATTGATCTTCTATGGTTTGTACTACTTTTATATTCTTAGCAACAACCAAAATATCTGTTCTGAATAGAATGTCTAACTGTCTTTAATACGAACAGCTTCATTCACATGGCTATACTGGATTGGAGTGTCTATCACTGCTTGGGAATTGCACTATAAACACAAATACATTTTATTCCCCTGATACATGAATGATGTCAACTCTTGGTAGCTGTTACAATTTTCAAGCTCTGGGAGTTCTAGCCCATAACTCTAAATAAGCAGCATGACAAAAATACACATTGTCTACTAGCATTCAAACATTAAAGCTGGGCCAGGTAGAAAATGTTAATCTATTGCTAAAGGAAAGTGGGCGAAAGAGTTACATCTCTTATTCACTCTTTGCTTACACAAAATGTGTATTTTAAATGGACTTTTAAATTGCAAAACTGGTCATGCATGCAAAATTTAATTTCATGGTCATGGTATAGCATGTCTGGCACATACCATATAACTACATTGTAAGCATTCCTACAGGGTACTTTGCAATTAGTAGGTTACAATGATCTTAAAATGTACACTGTTTTAGAAAACAAATACATCTATGTCTATGTCATTTACATAGTTTTTAATGTGGGCCTGATCCTGAGAAGCACAGTAAGGTGCTGACCACTTGGGAGGATCAAGCCAAAAGAGTCTGATCTCACACTTGTTGAAGTCAAGGGGATTCTGGCTTTTGACTTTTATATGACTTGGACCAGGACCTAAGAAGACAAGACCCCAATCCTGAAATCCTTATTCACATGAGAAGTTCCATACAATGCAGTGGGGATTTAGATGAATTAAGATAATTCATGTAAAGACTGCAGAGTCAAGTTCCAAATGACTAAAGGTTACCCTGTAGGAAAGAAATACTCCACTCATATCTGCATTCTTTAATCTTAAAAAGTTACTCATTTTCTTTGGGTCCAGAATTTTGCATGGAAAATGCAGCAGAGTCTTGTATAATAAATGCTATCATCTCAGTTGGCACTGAGTATTTGGGAATGACTAAAATCGCACATTGAAGTGCCTCAATTTATTAGAAATACTAAAAGCGAGGAAGATCATTTTCTGTTGTTTCCAAGATATTATCCCTCTCCTTTTCAAGTGACTGGTGCAGCAGCAAAATGCTCTCTGCTGTTAAAATGCTTCAGATGTTTTCCAAAGTTTATTGGTCCCTGGAAGCAATTTATTTCATTATAATGCGCTCACAAAAGAACATTAGTGTTTAATTATTAGGAGAACTATTCTTAGCAAGACTGAGGCTGGAGTGTGAGCCAAGAAAATAATCCAAGTCATGGGTTTGTAAAGCTCCCTCCTCTCCATTGTTGTTGCAGTCCTTCACTCTGATGATTGATGCAGGTAGATAGAGGGGCGGGTTGAGCAACTTGGTGCAATTAATATTTGTTATGAATTTCTTGCATTTTTCCCCAATAAAGAATTATTTATGAAATAATGTTCATTATTCAACCTGTTGTAATTAATAGGATGTGCATGTTCTTCTCCTAGTGCACTCATGCATGCAACTGGGTCAAATTCTCTGATATGCAGAGGGCTAGGTCCACACATGATTTAAATCCTATTTTCAGAATTGAAGTGGGACAAAAGGGGTTGTAGGCCATGTGTTAGCGCTCTGCACAATAGGGGAATTTCAACCTCCTGATGTTACTTCAGGGCGTGAATGCTATTGTCAGGGGTCCATCTGTAACGAATCCATGTCTACAGATAACAGATCAATACAACAAAATACGTTGTATGGGAACTCAAAGGGATCTAGGACTAGAACCCTGATCTGCTTTTCTCTCAACTTCAGGCTGCTCTCTTCCCTAGTAGCAGCTGCCTTACCTTCTTTATGGGCCAAAGAGCACTTCATTCACTCACTCATGTACACAGAGCCAGTATATTATATCACCAAGTTATTGACCTGAATAACAAGGATTCCTCTGTAACGATTGTTCGTCCAGCGGGAGTGTAAATCACACACATTGGTATGTATTAATTCAGCATTTCTGACCAAAGGTCTATTGAACAAGAACAGACAGAGACAGCGAGAATGGGGGAAAATAATGATAATCAATAATAAACACATGCAGGTTAAGAACTGGTGGTCATGAGTGAGGAAAAAAAAACAGCTTGGGCTTACAAGAAGAGGAAGAGATGAGATGACAAATCATGAAAGGGATCAGTATTAAGGAGAGGGAAAAGAGACAGGTTTTGGAGATTGGATTTCAGTATGACAAAGAGAGTCAGAAAAATGGAGAGAGAGAGAGAGAAAAGAGTTCCACAGAGCAGTGAAAAAAAATCACAATATTTACAAACAGTGGCAGAAGGAAGAAGATTGTGCAGAGATGAACGAAAGGAACAAACCCCAGGGTAGGAAATAAGAGGGAAAAGAGAGGAAGGATGGGTTGCTTTAGGCAATAAATATAAAAGTGAGAATTTTAAAATAATAACGGGGATGGGAAGAGAGATTGGACATGTTCCTACAAAGGCAAAGCAAGTAGAGGCAGCGTGAACCGATGGATCAGTGGAGATAATGTTGCAGAATTGGAGCACCCACTGTTCACAAATACACAGCCTTTAATCCACACACTAACTATTCCCACACGCTATTGCTACTCTGCCTGTTATATTCACCATCTACGTTGGGTAATTGTGGGATGGACCCAGAGTCCACTGAAATTATTATTGGAGGTATTGTAGTGCTTAGGGGGAGCACCTATCATGGACCAAGGCCTCATTGTGTCCGGCATTGTACGAAACACACAAAAAGACAGTCCCTGTCCCCAAAGAGCTTACAAACTCAGTTTAGAGAAGAGACAACAGATGGATGCTGTCCAGAGTGCAAGGAAACAGTGAGACAATATTGGTCAGCATGATAGCTGTGGTCTCAGTGGAGTCTTTCTGTTGATTTCAGTGAGCTTTAGATTAGGCCATTTATTGTCCATAAGTCAATGTAAACGGTTCCTCTATAACTATACAGGCCTAATAATCAAAAATGATACATGTCTCTACAAGGAAGTAGTCAGATACAAGAGTATTCGTTTTTTCATTGCCTAAGTATATAGTATCTGGAAAACTCTGGCTACTAGGATCAATACTATAGTGTATCACCTCCTTAAGCGTCTAATGGGAACACAGCTCTCATCTTTCCAGTAACTATCTTCTTGAAGCAAGTTTGAGTTATTGTAATCTTCTTTGGTTCCAGCTCCTCCTTCCCTTGCTAACACACTGTACTCTCTATGTAGTTCAGGTGATGTGCCAAATCTGCAGTTAATGTAAAATGCCCCCTGATTTTCATAAGTGTTAAAAGAAACAAAACACCAAATTTCCCTTTCCTCCTTCACAAAATCACAAAGTTGCTGCAAAATCCTGCCTTCATCAGTAACAACAAAGCCGAAGTTTATTCTTCGGGACCTTAGAACCTGCTCTTTAATCATGGCGCTGGCTAAACGCTCTCAGTTAAAAACAAAATGAACTTCCAGTCATTTGTAATCTCAGCTGATTAATCATTTCATTGTTATAGTAAGTGGCATGCTAATTGCCGTGTGCATGTATATATCTGCCACATATATGAAAATGCAAAGTAGAAATTGTTCATCATCACTGGCTGAACATATCCCGAAGGCAGGACACTGTCACTTAGCGACTTCTGAGAGCTGATTAAATCTCAGGTGGGTATCCCATAGGCCACTTGCCTGTGGTACAGGCATGGGCAACAGCGAAGGGCTGAGTCAGGTCTCAGCGGTTGCTAGGTGACAGTGTGCTGTCCTGAGGGTATCTTCAGCCAGTGATAAAGAGGGAGGCTTCCACCCTGTATTTTATTAACAGCCTGCAGGGGGCAGCAGAAAGAGGGTGTTGTGGGTGGAGTTCTAGAAGGAGCCAGAGCACTTCTCTGCAGCTTGATCTTGTAGCTGAATTAAGCTTGTTTATTAAGCTCCTCCTCCCTCACCTGATTCAAATCCTTCCTAAATGCACTTCTGTCATTTTGCTTAGGACTGGTGAAGGAGAAGGAAAGGTAAAATGCAAGCACAATATAATGAATGCAACCATTAAGGTATGTCTGTGCTTTAATGAGTGATCTTAGGATTGTTATCTTCATTCTTTGTCCCTATTCACCCACTTTTTGCCTGGCTTATGACGTGAGGTTTTCATGTCATGTTGAATGTAGACTGCATTCTAGGCAGGGCATGAATATGTGAGGGGTTAGCCCTGTTTAGGACACGCTAAGAACAATAGATATGTTAGTGCCTAGCACAGTGAGTCTCTCATCTTCTTGAAACCTCTAATGCATGACTGTGATTTAAATGATTATAATAAAACTACTGTCACATTCCTGCTATGTCACAGTACACTTAAGAACTTATTCTAAACATTATATAATATGAAACTAAGAGCCAAATTGGGCCCTTGTTTGCATCTGATACAACTCAGTTGACTCCAGTGGGGTAGCATATGCGGTAAATAAAAGTAGACTTTATCTCTATTAATCAAATGAGATAAGTGATTGTCCAATACAGTAAAAAGAAAAGGAGTACTTGTGGCACCTTAGAGACTAACAAATTTATTAGAGCATAAGCTTTCGTGAGCTACAGCTCACTTCATCGGATGCATTTGGTGGAAAAAACAGAGGAGAGATTTATATACACACACACAGAGAACATGAAACAATGGGTTTATCATACACACTGTAAGGAGAGTGATCACTTAAGATAAGCCATCACCAACAGCAGGGGGGGGAAGGAGGAAAACCTTTCATGGTGACAAGCAGGTAGGCTAATTCCAGCAGTTAACAAGAATATCAGAGGAACAGTGGGGGGTGGGGTGGGAGGGAGAAATACCATGGGGAAATAGTTTTACTTTGTGTAATGACTCATCCATTCCCAGTCTCTATTCAAGCCTAAGTTAATTGTATCCAGTTTGCAAATTAATTCCAATTCAGCAGTCTCTCGTTGGAGTCTGGTTTTGAAGCTTTTTTGTTGAAGTATAGCCACTCTTAGGTCTGTGATCGAGTGACCAGAGAGATTGAAGTGTTCTCCAACTGGTTTTTGAATGTTATAATTCTTGACGTCTGATTTGTGTCCATTCATTCTTTTACGTAGAGACTGTCCAGTTTGGCCAATGTACATGGCAGAGGGGCATTGCTGGCACATGATGGCATATATCACATTGGTAGATGCGCAGGTGAACGAGCCTCTGATAGTGTGGCTGATGTGATTAGGCCCTATGATGGTATCCCCTGAATAGATATGTGGACAGAGTTGGCAACGGGCTTTGTTGCAAGGATAGGTTCCTGGGTTAGTGGTTCTGTTGTGTGGTGTGTGGTTGCTGGTGAGTATTTGCTTCAGATTGGGGGGCTGTCTGTAAGCAAGGACTGGTCTGTCTCCCAAGATCTGAGAGAGCGATGGCTCGTCCTTCAGGATAGGTTGTAGATCCTTGATGATGCGTTGGAGGGGTTTTAGTTGGGGGCTGAAGGTGATGGCTAGTGGCGTTCTGTTGTTTTCTTTGTTGGGCCTGTCCTGTAGTAGGTGACTTCTGGGTACTCTTCTGGCTCTGTCAATCTGTTTCTTCACTTCAGCAGGTGGGTATTGTAGTTGTAGGAATGCATGAGAGAGATCTTGTAGGTGTTTGTCTCTGTCTGAGGGGTTGGAGCAAATGCGGTTATATCATAGCGCTTGGCTGTAGACAATGGATCGAGTGGTATGATCTGGATGAAAGCTAGAGGCATGTAGGTA